>NC_138050.1:2285096-2818940 GCF_964194185.1 Rhinolophus hipposideros
TAAAATGAAAACATTTTGCCATCTTCCACTTGGAACTGCAATTTTAGGGAATCTGGGTGGTTCCCCTCGGTGACCCCTTTCCCAGAGTGGTTACTACAGATGCCCTGTGCCGCTGACTGGCGGGTGGGAACTGGCAAGACCGACTCAGACCCAGAAAGGCCCAGAACAAGCGTCCTAACAAACACCCTTGTCCCCTCCCTGCCTCCTTCCTTCCCTCCACCATTTACCAATCACATGCTAGATGGAGGGTCAGACGATGGTTAAGAGCAGACACTGCCCTTTAGGAAATGACGGCCTATGAGGGAAGGGGGTAAGCAGGACTCTCCCACCTCAGCAGCTGTGGTCTGTTGTGCAGCAGGTGACCCTGGGGCAGTGGTGGAGCCCCTGAGCTCCCTGCAGGTCACGTCTGGACGCCTCTTCCCACAGATGCTGTCAACACTGCCACACACTCTTTCCCGGTGGTCAGAGGGCAACCTGGGACCACGGATGCTCGCTCAGTTGTAGTAGACCCCTTGCTCGCACCTGGCTGCAGAGCTGTAGGCCACGCGGCCCTGCCCCCACACAGCCCACCATTCAGTGGAAAACAGGCAATCATAAGTCACCAGTAAGCACAGTAGCAGGTCAATAGCAAAGTATTCTGAAAGCAAAGAGGTCAGTGACTGAACTACATGCAGTAAGCTTGCTGAGGACACAGTACGTCCTCAGTACTGTGGAACCCCCCATCAGACCCCTGAAAATCAAACTAGGTAAAGGGGACCCCCAAAAAGTTCAATTTAATTTGAACCCTCTTTCAAAAAGGGAAACATATCACCACCAACAAAGAATCATCAGATAAAGGCTGTATTTACTGTACTGTTGAAACAATGTTTTTAATAGAATTTAGTGATGACCATAAGCATCTTGCTTCTCAGAAGCAACCATAGAAAAGTCGTGGGTTTGTGTGTTTTATTTTGGTTAGGTAGCTTTTGCTTGTTTCATTTGTTTTTTTAAAGAATAATCAATAACAGTTGGCAACAGAAAATGTCAGTACTATTGTGGCACAGCAGTCAAGTTCTCAAACAACCTTCAGAAGTCCTCAAAAACTGAACACAAAAAGGACCTTCACTGAGGAAATGAAGAGGGAAAAAAAAAAAAGAACCATCACCAAGCCTCCGCATTTTTGCAAAAGTCCAGCATTCAGGAGAGGCTTGCTTGCCTGGCCTACATCTGTTGGTGGGTAATTTGTAATTCAGGTTAAAAACAAAACAGAAGTGGGCATTGTTTTGATACTTGCCCTGATAACATCCCAAGAAAACTCGAGAGCTGGCAAGAGAGAAAAGCAGATAATGGTCCATGCTGTCATTTGAGTTTAAAAAGCACTGTGATTTTTTCTTTTAAAGGAACATCTTCAGTTTCCAGGCACACGGTTTCTAACTGCAGTTCAAAATTTTCCACTGGGCTCCCTCCTGAGAACAAACACTGTTCAGTGGAGAGTGTGCGAGGCCACCACACTTTCCAGCTGCCCTAGGGACACTACAGAACCACTCTCAGCTGTACCCCACACCACGAGCTCAGACCTCGGTTAACAGAGGTTGGCTTTATCCATTGCACTGCCACTCCCCCATAAAAATTATATTCTGTTTCTCCTTTGCCTGTAAAATTAAAACAAATTCCTCAGACTTGCAGTCCAGATCTTTGATAATCACATCTGGCCCTTCTAGGCTGATAATAATATTATACTTTAAATGCTTTAAAGATAACAACATGCACATTTACATCTAACATTATTTAATCATGCAAATGGTGCTTTGAAGACGCTATTGTCATCCACATGTTACAAGTGAAGCCCATTCTTGGAGAAGTGGCTTGCCTAAGGTCACGTGGATAAGAGAGGCAGAGCTTCCCACAGCCGGCCCCCACTCTAACCTTCCTTGGTTCACCTGTAGTAGATGTGTGGCCCTTCACCTGCTGCTTCTCCACATTGCCAGAACCTTCTGCAGCTCCCATGACTCACCCTACCTGGAATTACACTTCCCACTTATCTTTGCCCTCTTGCCCATTCTGTACCTCTTTCCCGGTACCACGACCAGCCTAGTCTACCCAGCAGCCGTGGTATCTTCTAGCACTGGCCCATATGTGGCAATGCGTGCCCTGGTCTCTTGGGTTTTGGTTATCGCGTGGTAGGGTGGGAAGGGAGCAGTCTATGATTCAGACTTGGTTTCAAATCTTATTCCTTCCAATCATGAACTGTGTGGCCTTGGGAAAGTTACTTAACTTCTCTGATTTTCAGTTTCATCATCACAGCTCTCTTAGAGCTGTGGTCCCACCATTCTTACAGGGCAGGTGAGCGCAGAGTTGGGCTTAGGCTGCACACCATGCCATCCCTTGCACAAGCACTCAATAAAAACTGTGAGATCAAGATAATAAGTTCATAACACACATGTGCACACATTGAGACTTCTGGTAGGTTGAGCCTAAACATGTGTATGTATCGACACTCCCATCTTAAATGTCAATTTAATGACAGTAAAGAAAAAAGGTATAAACTCATAAGAACAAAGAATGTGGGAAGGAAAAGAGAAGACCATGGAGAATGGCAAGACAGATCAAATTTGGGGTCATATGAAGACTTTTTTACATACAAGGAGGCAAAAATGTACCCCTCCCCATTCCCTTTCTTAAAAGGACCTACTGGTAGGTGTGCTTCAACCAAATGAGGGTATAAACCAAGAAATAAGAAAATGTGGAATCCAGAAAAGAGAAACTCCGACCAGAGTGAGGCAAAGGGCACTCAGCTGGCAGCCAGGCTATAGGACCCTGTCCAGACTAGAGCAGCGGGAAGGGAGGAGACGCCAAGAATGAAATGGAAAGATGGTGTTCAGAACTAGATCTGGGAGTTTGAAAAAATTACTCCTGGGCATGTGACAGATTTGTTGGAAGAGTAGGACAAAATGTGAACAATAGAGACATAGAAAACTAAGCAAATGGGAAGCTCAGTCATTGTTTACTCCATGGGTGAGAGAAAGAGACATAGAACACAGCTTGGTCTAGATGTGATTGTGTACACAGTTAGAATAATGTAAATAAGCAATATTTATTTAACCCAAATAGGAGCTGTAATTATGTTATGAGGATGGAGGAAAGAGATGTGTGGGTTGGGTGGGAGCAATGAGGATTAGATGAGAAGTAAACCTTAAAATGCCACAATAATAAAGTCAACAAGTCTAAAATCCATAAAGAGCATAATAAACACACTGTTTAGAAATATGGAGGCAAATATCAGAAGAGCTATTAGAAATGAAAGGCAAGGGACTTGGATATGTGGAGGGGTTGGGCAGAGGGCTGAAGTATTTCCTTAAAAGTCTTTGGTTCTACTTGAATGTTTAAACTATGTCCAATTATTATTTTGATAAAAATTTTTAAATAATTAATGTATTCATTAATATTTAGTTAAATCATGTGAAATACAATTAGATCTTGTATTTTATAAATTTAAACCATGGAATGTCATTTTACTAGGATAATCCACATGTATTTGATCTTAAATGAGACAGACTGGTCAATAGACCCTTTAAGCTGAAAAGACCCGTGCGCACCGCCTGTGACAGTCATATCATTGCTGCCGCTGGCCGCTTGTGATCCCCTGGACCTGGAAATTTTGGAGATTTAATAATGTATCTGAAACGCGAGACCTCTGAAGACTTAAAAGTTTGGCTCTAAATGCTGTTGACTTGGTAGAGAAGAATTTAGGGAGATTTAAGAGGGAAGAAAGGTTTCTTCCTGAAATTTGCGGGTGAGCTGTCTAAGTGGATCCCAGCCATTTGCTCACCTTTCCCTTTCACGTGCCCCTTATAAAACACTTGGCTTTGGGAAACTCAGGAAGGTTTTTGTGCTAAGTCTCTTTGTTTATATTATAAAACTATGATAATCAGTTTCTCTAGAGTTGCAACATTCATCTTCCTTATTTACATACTAGAATCTCATTCTATGTTCATACAGCATTGAATGAAATTTAAGACTTCGAACACCACCCAAGAGCATATGGCTATTAGGACCTCACTGTGGGCAAGTTTGGTTGTACAAGACAATTCTACAACATATTCCCAAGGATGGATGAAATCCTGGATCAAATGAAACATACATGACAGTGGGACATGGTTATAAGCAGTGAGTGGAGAGATGTGTAGGAGGGAGAATTCTTGTCCCTAAGGAACTTACAGTCAAATTAAGGACATGTAGAAGGACAAACTAACTACAGAACGGGCAGCTTTGGGAACGTGCCTTCTGAGTAATGCAAAGCACAGGAGCTGGGAGAGATGGTTTTCTGCTGGAACGATCAGTGAGACCCTCTGGAGGGAGGAGGGGCCAGTAGATTGGCTGGCAGCCCCACGGTGGCTTGTCCCAAGCTGGAGCAGACTTGGATCCTTACTGGTGCTGATTGTTCCTTCCCTGTGCCATCACTTCCTGTCACCCTGCCACAGATCCATTGTGCAATAAGAAGACAGACCATCTAGATTAAAGTGGAGTCATGGTCAAGTCCACTGAAAACACCATCATTGAACTGACCGCTGACTCTCAAACCTGCTAGCCCTCCATTACTCCTCTGCCCCTGGCATTTCCAGTGCTTGGTGGCATCCGATTTTCTGGAGTTGTCATTCCTGGTTGTGGCTCCTAACACCGGCTTAAAGTAAAGCGAACAAATGCTGTCCACCATATTTCTCCATTGTCAGAAAACTCTGAGAAGCTCCGAGATGTCAGGTAATTGCTCCCCACCATTTCAGAATACAAAACACTAAGTGTCGTGGGACTGCTTCTATCCTATTACTACTGTAACTCAGCACTTGGGACACAGAGGGAAACTGATCAGTCTGTGTTACTGGTCTGTGCACTTACTAAAGAATTCTCCCCAGTAGGCAACATGAGGAAGCTATCTGCTCACATACTAACCTCTATGCTGTGAAAAATGTATGGAAGATGGTGAGAATGTGTTTTTAAATAACTCAAGAGTGAGAGGCTGAAATCAGTCATATGAAGGCATTGCTGTCACAGAATGACCGTGAAACCATTGCAGGAAGTAAGAAGGAAAACACTGAGCACGATGTATGGTGAAAACACCGTGATCTCCTGGAAGAAGCAGGCACAGAAGTCATGGGGAACTGGGTCACACTGAAGGACAGGACTTGCTCCCACTGTGGCGATGACAGAGGGTGGCTAGGGGAGCCGGAAAACAGGGACAATGGGGAAAGGAAGGAAAAACTGGCGATGACAGAGGTGGTTAGGGGAGCCAGGCACCAGGGACAATGAATGAGGAAAGGAAGAAAAAGCTGGAGACTCTCATTGAGGGAGAACAAGATAAAAACTTTTCGTTTCTGTAGCTGAACGTGCGTCCCCAACCTCCCCACTGAAGTCCATGGACATTGACTTCCTATAAATACAAACTCAGTATTTATTCTTCTCTGTTTCTCCCATTTCAGTTCATCTTGTCCATTCAAATAATCACACAACATCGTACAAAACACAAGAGAGAAGGGCCCTGGAGAGCCAAACTAAGCCCGTGTTAACCCCAAAGAAGCCGGTGATGTCATGTGCCCAGACGCCAAGTCCCTGTTCTCTGCCCAGGCTGCTGTCACACCTCCTGTGTCACGACCTGGCTTAGAAAGGCTGAACTCCTTGGTTCTGTCCTCCTCAGGCTTCCTCTGAACCTGTCACTCTTCCACAGTCGGTCATCCACCTCGTGTGTCCTCCTTTGTTGGACCATCAGGTCCTCAACGTCTTCTGCCGGAGCACAGTTCTGATGGCAAAACTCTAGGCAGTGACACTTGTGTTGTGGAATGTAGGGTGCTTTTCAAGCTCTCGATGCCCAGACAGGGCAAGACAGAGCTGGTTCACTGAGCAGCACGAGGACGGATGCCTCAAAGAGACGGAGCTCAGAGATGGCTGTGTTTTTGTGGTGCACAGTACGTTGTAGAAAGTATCATGAAGTGTCAGCTTTCCAAACAGGGGGACTACGATTCCCAAGTATAAGAATACTCCAAAGGTCCAGCTTTTAATCCTTATTCTTGAACTTTATGCTCCTGTCACAAAGGAAGACACTTCCTGTGTCTGGCTGTACTCTCTATCGCAGGTGACAGACAAGCCAGAAGAACCATAATTAGAAACATTTTATAATCAGCATCATAGAAGTCAATTGCTGGGGCAGAATTAGTCACATCTAAATGGAACCTGATTCTACATTTCAGGGACACCAAAAAGGCCAGAAAATGAAACCAGAAAGAGTTGGTCTTCTCTAGGAGTCAGTGCCTGGACACACCATCAAAGTGAGCTGTAGTGGTGAGCTTCGTTACACCTGCCCGAGTCTGGGAAGCCAGGCGTCACTTAGAGAATAGAGTTAATGCTACCAACACTTTCCCTAGAAAAATGGCAGATGAGCACACATATACAGATTTTGTATAGAATTTCCTGGGGCCCACGAACCAGAGATCTACCTTTGTACCTTTGCTGGCAGACTGTGGGTTCCAGATGAGAAACCCTTTGCACGGCGACTGGAGCCCAAGTCCTAACTAGGTGCCATGGACCAGCTCTGCATCTTGGGCACTTCGGCCACACTCAACTGTGGAATGAGGACCACAGCACTTGCATTCCAAGGAGAGCTGGGAAGCTGAAAATCAAGTTGAGAAGATACACTTGATGGCACAGGATTTGCACATAAAGAAATGCAGAGCTAATGGCTGAATAGATGTGAAATTTGCCTGCAAGCCCTCAAAAAGCACCGACTGCAGCTAAAGGCATGTACAGGGTATTCCTAACAGTCACTAGTAATCACCCGCCATTACATCTATATAAATCTCTGTCAATCAAATAGAGACAAATGTCATACTGGAAAGAACCAGGCCCAAGGGACCATCCCAGCAGCTCACCCAGTTCTGCTGGGATGGTTGTGAAGGACAAAAAGGAAAGGAGAGTAGTTGTCCTTGCCATCCTTTCAGGAAGACTCCTGGTCCTGAGAATGACATGGAATAATATCTTTGGTAAGCTGGACTGAAAGTAAGGTGCCAAAGGTAACCTGATGTTGTGAAAAACTGGAAAAAGGGCTAGGCCTGGAGAACTGGGGTGTTTCATAGGGGCTTTTGCACAGGGGCAGGCAAACATGTATTCAGTACACCTATTCTTTTCCCCATCCCCTGTGAATGCCCTCCTCATCTCCAATTTTGTCCATCTTATTTTTTAAAAGAGTTTTTTATTAAAATACAGCTAACATACAATATTATATTAGTTTCAGGTGTACATCATAGTTATTCAACAGGACCCGCCTAGCTCTATACAGTGTTTGTGGAGAGCAGCATGTAAGCTGACAAGGTCCTTGCAGCCTGAGAGGTCATTCCAAGGGACGCCTGCCTCAGCATCCTCCCCCAGAAAGGACAAGAGAGCACAATCACAGACACAGACGTACAAGCTTGCAAATAAACATAACAGAAAGTTTTACTAATACTTGCTTAAATAGACAATTGTTCTAGACAGTTTAAAAACTGCATGAAAAATAAAAACTGCGCCACTGCTCTGCCATCTGTGGACAGTGGACCTCCTGATCCCAACTTTCCTGTCTCTGTGTTTTTCTTAATTTCCCACCCTTCCCCCTCAGGCTGAGCCCTCCTGTCTGCACTGGACATGGCAGCCCCACGACTACTGTGTAACAACCAATTTGTACTTCTTAATCCTTTCCCCTTTTCATCCATCCCTAACCCTCCTCCCATTTTGAAGAAGTCACTCTAAGATTCCTTGTAATACTGGTTTGGTGGTGATGAACTCCTTTAGCTATTTCTTTTCTGGGAAGCTCTTTATCTCTCCTTTGATTCTCAACGATAGCTTTGCTGGGTAGAGTAATCTTGGTTGTAGGTCCCTGTTTTTCACCACTTTGAATATTTCCTGCCAATACCTTCTGGTTGCAAAATTTCTGTTGAGAAATCAGCTGACAATCTTATTGGGGTTCCCTTGTAGGCAACTAACTGCTTTTCTCTTGCGGTTTTTAAGGTTCTCTCCTTGTCTTTAACTTTTGGCATTTTAATTATGATGTCTCTTGGTGTGGGCCTCTTTGGGTTCATTTTGTTTGAAACTCTGTGCTTCCTGGGCTTGCATATCTCTTTCCTTTGGCAGGTTAGGGAAGTTTTTTGTCATTATTTCTTCAAATAGGTTTTCAATTCCTTGTTCTCTCTCTTCTCCTTCTGGTACCCTTACAATGCGAATGTTGGTACGCTTGATGTCCCAGAGGCCCCTTAAACTCTCCTCAATTTTTTGGATCCGTTTTTCTTTTTGCTGTTCTGGTTGGGTGTTTTCTGCTACCTTATCTCTACATTGCTGGTTTGATCTTATGCTTCATCTAATCTACTGTTGATTCCCTATAATGTATTCTTCATTTCCATTATTGTATTCTTTATTTCTGACTGATTCTGTTTTCGATCTCCATTTTTATTTGTTAAAGTTCTCCCATAGATCAATGAGCATCCTTATAACCAGTGTTTGGAACTCTGCGTCTGATAGATTGCTTGTCTTCATTTTGTTTAGTTCTTTTTCTGGAACTTTGTTCTGTTGTTTTATTTGGGACATGTTTCTTTGTCTCCCCGTTTTGGCTACCTTCCTTTGTTTGTTTTTATGTATTAGGTAGGGCTGTTATATCTCCTGGTCTTATAAGAGTGGCCTTATGTAGTAGGTGTGCTGTGGGGCTCAGAGCTGCATTCTTTCTGGTCACCTGAGCTATGCACTCCAAGTGTGTCCCTTGTGTGGGTTGTGTGTGCCCTCCTCTTATAGCTGAGCCATGGTTGATAATTGCACATCAATGGGAGGGACTGATCCTCGGGCTCATTGGTTGTGAGGACTGGCCTTGCTTACCGTGGAAGTGTTGTTGTGCAGGGGCTGAGCCTACAAAGCAGGATCTGCCTCAGCAGGACACTGGTACCTGCCCAATCTGCCCCGTAGGTGTGTCATTCTTGGAGGCTGCTGTGTGATGCTCCAGCTTGTTTTGAAGTTGGCCACTAGGGGGTGCTAGCCCTAGGACCACCTTAGAGAGTATCCACTGTAGGTCAAGTTCAGCCACAGCCTGTGCCCCATCTGGGGCCACCTGGCAGGAGCCACAGAGAAATCCACAGATGGCTGCCGCCCATGCTGTGATTGGAAATGCCTTGAGAGGCCAAGCTGCAACCCAAGGCCGGCTGTCACTAGTACTGTCTTAGGGCTGCTCAGCCAGAGGCACAGGACACGCTCAGGCCAGATGCTGTTTGTCTGGGTTCCACAAACCTTTGAGAGACCTTAGGAAAGTCTGCAGCATGAGTTAAGGCAGGCCGTTTGTATGAAAAAGCCACTGGAAGAAGCCTAGGTGTGACCAAAAGTTGGGAGGGGTGGCCTCTCAAATTGCCACAGTGTGGTGAACAAATAAATGGTGGACACAGATATGGTGGCCACCTAAGTTTCCACACCAGGAAGGGGGAGGGTTCAGCAAAGAAACAATGGCCTGCACCAGTTCCTCCATACAGGAGAAAGCCACCTCTCTAGACCCCGTCCCAAGCCAGACAACTCAGTTCCCTACCATTTGTCCCTGCCACCTCTCCAGCCGCTGTCCCAGCGCTGGAGCTCAGCACAAGTAATTCCAATGGTGGATAAGTCCATGCACAGTCCCTATAAGAGGAGCGCCTGTCCTCCACCTCACTTAGTCACAATCTCTGCTGGTTTTCACAACCAGAAATTATGAAGACTTCTCTCCCCAGCACTGGAGCACTGGGCTGAGGTGGGGCTGGGACCTCTCACTCCTCTAGGGGTTGGGTGGAACCTCCACAGCCAAACTATCCCTCCTGATCTTTAATAGTCACACTCGGGTGTGGGACCAGCCCATACTGCATCTCTTCTCCTCCTACTAGTCTGGAGGTGGCTTCTTCTGCACATCTTTAGTTGTAGAGCTCCAATTCAGCAAGATTTTAGGCGATTCTCAGTAATGGTTGTTTTATAGTTTAGTTGTAATTTTGATGTGGTCATCAGAGGAGGTAAGCACAGCATTTACCTACTGCGCCCTCTTGGTGCCTCCCCTGGTCCATCTCATTTTTTGCTTTGTTTCACATTTCGTCTCCTTCTGGAAGCCATTTCTCACTATTTACTCCATATTCTCCTATTGCATAAGGCCATCACCATCAATCTAATGACTGTTGATTGTTTTGATCTTTTTGACTTCCCAAATGAAAATGTGATGGTCTTGAGGGTGGAAACCTTGTCTGATGTTTAACACAAGTCCTCTGTCTCGTGGCAGAGGCAGACCATCTCCGTGCACAACTGGTACTTGTGGGATTTTTATCTCCAAATGTCATAGTTATGTAGGTAGCCACTGCAGGACAACTGGCTGTCCCACCTCAAGTAGCTTAAAGCCCTGAATCACACTTAAGCATAAGATCCCAGCCCCAGAATAAACTAGCTCAATGGGCCATAAAGAGCTCCAAGCCTCAATACAGTCACTTGTCTGTTCCTAATTGATCATGAAAAGCTAAAGAAGAAACTAAGTTGGTAAAACTGTGACATGAGGAGTTACCTCTCCAGCCTCTGAGACCTTGGCCCACTCAGACTGTCCACAAAACCACCTTGTGACTGGATCGCCTCATAGCCATCCTCACTCCCTGCTGCTTCCTGGTTTACCCGTCGCCAAGCCTGTTTGAAAATGGCGTGTTCTTCACATCCTCTACCCCTTTTTAAAATCCTGCAGTCTTTTGTCTGTCTCCCTTTTTACCTTCTTCATTGTCTGCATCATATAATCGTGGGCCTTCTCATCTATCCCACCCCTTTCTCCCCAACAATAATTTATAGTGTTTGTTTAGCTGCATTGACTGCCCGGTAACCACATGGTCCCATTCTCCCCATTGACCCCAGTAGAGACTTGAGTTACGTTCGGCCTTTGTAAGAGATGTATCTGAACAGGGCGACCCCAGTCAGGGCTTGCTATCCCTATGTGGGCACTGGGCGAGTGACAACAGGTAAGTAGCGCCTCTCCCAGTTTGGCTCCAGGCCAGGGGCTGTTCCTGGGTGTGCCCCTCTGACACAGCACATCGTTACCACACCGAGTGGCCATCTGCATTTTCTGCTGACTGCTGAGCTCCCTGTGTGCTCTTACAAGACCGGTCGGTGCCCAGGCCACAGCAGCAGGATGATGGACAGCTCTGACGGCTGCCAGTTCTGTGTCAGCCAGCACTGCCACTTACATTGCTCTGAAGAAAACAGAGCTTACCTCTCGATGTCAGGAACGTGGAAGATACACCCTGACTCTAACTTAAGCAAGAATCGGCGGCAAAATCATAGCATTAACTGAAATGTCCCTTTTAAACAGTTCAAATGTCTTCATATGTCCGCTTGACATTGCTGAGGTCCGATAAAAGGGGAAATGTTAATATTTAAGTCTTGATGGGGGTAGGGGCAAAGGATTAACAGAATCTCTCCCTATAAGAGTTTGGCCTATAGTTAACTTCTGGGTTCCATTCCCCTGAAAACAGATAAAGATGGAACATGTAGTTATGTCACTAGGCGGCATCTGATGGCAGACACAACCTGACTGATAACTGCTTCACGAACAAGTGAACACCTGACAGGAAGACACATCCTTGGCCTCAGAGCATGACCCTGTGGGGACCCCGGAAGCTATATCGATGGCTTCTGTGGGGAAGGAGGCTGAGTCAGGCAGCCCCCACACCTGCCAGTGAAGCTCATCTCTACACCTGAGTTGTTACCTGGGGCGGACAGACTGGCTGCTGGGACTGGTGGGCAGACCTATGGACCTCCGCCAAGAGGGAGGCTGCCCTGGCCCTGCCCTGTGCCCTTCTGACCAGGCTGACACCTTGTGAGGCTGAGTATTTATCTGCCTCCACGAAGACACCCCGGTGGGTGCTGTATGACCTTCCATTTTATATCATACAGGATTTCATGTGAAATTCTTGGCTATTAACCCAGTGGGCCTCCCAGTCAAAAATAAGCAACCGTCCAGTAAACACCGACCAAACAAGTCTAAGCAACTAAACTCTCAAGGAACTCAAACAGGTGGCTGGGCCTGCACACACAAAGAAATCCAACTCAGAAACATTCCATGGGCTCACGCTAAAGAATCGGTGTGTACTAGGAGCTTCAGAGAATGAGAGAGGCATACAGAAGAGACTTTTATTTGACTAGGTAGAGAAGGGAGGCCATATGAACTGGACCCCAGATATGTCATCTCTAATTCCTAAAATTGACAGTTACTCCTCCCACTCCCCACATTTCATTTCCACTGGCATTTATTGCAGTGATGTGGGGTGGCGGAAAGAGCGCAGGTGAGCCGTCAGGAGACCTGGTTCAAATACTCATGCATGCTTGGGCTAGTGCCTTACTTACTTCCTGTGTCGGCCCAGCCACAGCCAATAAATACTTGTCAAATGAAGAAATGAATGAACCTTCTGAACCCTTTCCATCCTCGTCTGCAAAGAGAAAACATCTACCTCATCTATTTCTGAGAATTGTTTTCAAGTGAGATAATGTGCGTGAAAGCTCTTCACAAACTGTAGAGCACAGAACAATGAGTAGCATAGCGACGTTGTCAGCTGCCTCCTCCTTGCGTTCCTGAGTAGTATGACAAATGTGTATCTTGGGACAGATCTCACGACTAACAGCCCACATGTTTCTCCAGAAGAAAGGAGTCGGAGGTCACTGTCCATCACAACCGCAGTGAGACCTGGGCTCAGGAAAATGCATTATTTGCCTCAGGTGTCACTTTTGCCTACTGAGTACATGAAGCTTGTTTGGGTTCCCTTTTCAACTCCATCGTCCCAATTATGTCTGCATCATCAGGCCTTAACCTTGTTTACTCAGCACAAGTTTAGAAAACATTTCAGTGTCACTCCTTACGCTAAATTACATGGACTTAGGTGTTGGCTATGATAGAATGTTAATTTTTAATTACATGCAGAGAAATTACAGCAATATCACACCCATAGAGTTGTCATTTTGCAGAGATGATTCCTTAATAAAGGAAGAGTCTTCTTTAAAATCAATTAAATCAATTCTTTAAAATAAATTAATTAGGCTAGGGAAGTGAGTGTTCATTCAACTAAAAAATTCACTGAAAACCTGCAGTGTATAAGGCACTTTTGGGGGTGCTAGATGCTGGTGCTGGATATTGGGTGTTTGGTGCCAGCGTTAGTTATTGAGTACTAGTGCTAGGTACTGGCTGTGGGTACTGGGTGCTAAGTACTGCGTGGTGATGCTGGGTGTTGGAAGAGGCAATGATGATGTTTCTCTCCTCAAGGGTATTGTACCCTAAAGAATGCAAATAAACTCTCAGTATAGCATATGGAAGAATGGTCTCAATACAAATTGTATGAATAGCACACAGAACAGTCAGGGGAAATTACTACTATTAACGAGAATCAAGAAAAGCAACTTCTAAACTGAGCCCTGAACAACAAGAATGAATTTTCAAGATGGAGAAATCAAAATCCAAACCAAAAGAACTGCACACACAAAGACTCGGAGCCATGTGTGACAAGAGCAGAGCTTGGTCAGGATGTGTGGGAGGTAACGGAGGAGAGTTAGGGCACTGTCCGAGCCAAACGCCATGAGGTGGGGAGCTGTCCCCCTGACAGAGGCGCTCTGTTGTCAGGCGTGAGAGGCCTGGTCATGCTGCTTTGGAGAAATCTCTTCACCATCCAAAACCCTCCTTATTAGGTCTCAACTTAAATGTCAATCTCTGGACGTGCTCCTTGAACCCCACAGCACAGTTCACTTGCTTCCAGCCCTTTTGTAACACTCAGCATACTTGTGTTCCATGTCGCCTTTCTCTGCCAGGGTCCCACAGAGGCAGGTCCCATGATAGAGGGCCTACGTCTGTCGGGCACACTTGTGTTTCCTGGGCTTTCTACACTGGTAGATACTCAACCAATGTTTGTTGACTGAATGAAATGAATGAAAGAATCATCCAATGAGAAGGTGACAAAGGCCTGAGTAAAGTCATTGAAAAGATAAAGAGAGATGCAGAGCAATCAGAAGAAAGAATGTATGCGGCAGCTGCCTGGGAAAGTGGCGGGCGGCTAAGTGACAAGGTTTGGAGTCAGTGACAGGAAGATTGATAGAGAACTCAAAAGGAAGGGTGGGCGTGGGGAAATTCTCAAACAACTTCTCTTACAGTCTTTACTTGTCACCGTGCTTTTCCTCTCTCAGTACCCTGCTTTCCTTGCTCTGAAACAAAATGAAGCATTATAAGTAATCATAAAACTTTAAAGTCTTTATTCCCCTGCCCTCCCATTTCCTAGCTCTATTGGAAAGTGAATACACAAGGAACAAATGAAATCTAAGTTTTCACTGCCCATTGGTCACGGGATATTATTCACCCTATCCACGCAGGCAGTGATGGCTTCCAAGTTTATAATGACCTATGAGAAAGGGCACTCTAGTTGGGTGCCACCCAGACACAAGGACATTAGCTGTGGAATGAGTGCTGCCAAACTGCTTTTCTGACACCGGCTGGGACAGAAACAGGTCATGGACATAATCTATGTCATCAACGTCAGGACTAAGATGACGTTGACCCTTCTTGTTGCTGAGGTAAGATTATGTGGTGGATCGTTACAGCTGTGCAATGTTTTTAGTTAAAGATTAAAAAGGAGGAATGGACACAATCTTGCTTCGTCAGTTAAGAGAGAATTCCATCTGTCTGTGTTATTTGAACCACGGAGCTTTGATGCAGGAGCCTAAAAGGACAACAAAGCTTCGATGTTGGGTCAAAGTCTCATGGGTTGGACGCAGACAGGTCTAGCCTACTGAACCGAAGCCTGAAGTTGGGTCAGATTCTGCAGATCTCCTGACTTGGCTCTCAGCTCTTTTCTTGAATGAGGTTGTAACTGTTAAGTGGATGAATAATTGTGCCCAAACCCTCTTTACTCCTCAAAAAACGATGCTTTGACAAACCCAGGCCTGCGAATGGGGAGAATGACAGCTGACAGAGAGAAGTTCTAAAATGCACTATCTCGAGCTCTCCTGGATTCCCCTTCTTTGTTGATTTGCTCTACAAATCTAAAGCCCCTAAACCTTCTAACCTGCCACGACATAGAAATTGTCAATGAATAACCATGTTTGTGGAGGCCAGAGCGGCCTTTGACAGAAAGAAAAGCATGAGAGGAGGTACAGCAGAGAAGGAGGAGGCTGCTGTACTTCAAATGTACTGTAGCAGCGCCCATCTCGTTCACTCACTCATTCATTCATTTAATATGGGCCCTGTACTGTGTTAGGCGGGGAACATAGTGAGTGTTCAACTACTTGTGAAATGAATGAAAAGAAAATTGACTACAGGAAGCAACATAACACAGACCACATTTATTAAGACAACAAACTGCTTAAACATTTTAATGTTTTGTTTGTAAGTAAAAGCTGTTAGGTACAGAATATTCTTCTGTTAATGCAAGACTTTAAGCCAAAGAGTCCAGGGCCTTTCTTTCTTTCTTTCTTTCTTTCTTTCTTTCTTTCTTTCTTTCTTTCTTTCTTTCTTTCTTTCTTTCTTTCTTTCTTTCTTTCTTTCTTTCTTCCTTCCTTCCTTCCTTCCTTCCTTCCTTCCTTCCTTCCTTCCTTCCTTCCTTCCTTCCTTCCTTTCTTTCTTTCTTTCTTTCATTAATAGACTTTATTTTTTAAAGCAGTTTTAGGTTTGCAGAAAAAATTTATCAGAAAGTCCACATTTCTCATATATCATCACCCCCCTTCCACAGCGCCCCCCCCATTATGACCATCTTGTGTGAGCAGGGTACATTTGTTACAATTAATGAACCTACACTGACACGTCACTGTCACCCGGAGTCTATAGGTTACACCCGGCCCACTCTTGGTGTTGTACATTGTGTGTATAATGTATAATGACGCGTCCACCCTTACAGTGTCACAGAGTAGTTTCGCTGCCCTGAAAATCCTGTGCTCTGCCTGTTCAACCCTTTTCCTCCCCTCAGATTCCAGGCAGCCATTGATCGTTTTACTGTCTGCATAGTTTTGCGTTTTCCAGAATGTCTAGAGTTGAAATCAGACAATATGTAGCCCTTTCAGATTAGCTTCTTCCACTTAGCCATATGCATTTAAGGTTCCTCCATGTCGTCTCATGGCTGATAGCTCATTTCTTTTTAGCACTGAGTAATACTCCACTGTCCGGATGAGCCACAGTTTGTTTATCCATAACCTACTGAAGGACATCTGGTTGCTTCCAAGCTTTGACAGTAATGAACAGAGCTGTTATAAACATCCGTGTGCAGGTTTTTGTATAGACTCCAGTTCTCAACTCCTTTGGGTAAATACCAAGGAGTGTGATCACTGGACCGTGTAGTAGGACTAGGGTTAGCCTTATAAGAAACCACCAAACTGTCTTCCTAAGTGGCTGCACCACTTTGCATCGCCCCCACCAGCAATGAGTGCGAGTTCCTGTTGCGCCACGTACTGGTCTTTTCATTGTTTTGGATTTTGGCCATTTTAATAGGTGTGCAGTGGTGTCTCATTGTTGTTTTAATTTGCATGTCCTTGAGGACATGTGATGTGAAGCAGCTCTTCATGTGTTCATTTGCCATCTACATATCTTCTTTAGTGAGGAGTTTTGTTCGGATCTTTTGCTCATTTTTTCAATTGGGTTGTTTGTTTTCTTGTCGTTGAGTTTGAGAGTTCTTTGTATATTTGGGGTAGAAGTCTTGTATAAGATATACGTTTTGCAAATATTTTCTCCCAGTCTCTGGTTTGTCTTTTCATTCTCTTACCAGTGTCTTTCACAGAACAGAAATTTTTAATTCTAACTTACCCGACTCGCCTGACTTGCCTGACTTACCACTATTTTCTCTCCTGGGTCATGCTTTCAGAGCTTTGTCTAAAAGTGGGCACCAGCCCACAGTCACCTCTAGATTATCTTCTGTGCTCTCTTCTAAAAGTTTTAAAGTTTTGAATTTTACATCTGGGTCCAGGAAGTCTGCTTTGTCTGAAATTAATGCAGCTGTTTCAGCTTGGTTTTGACTAGAGTTACATGGTATGCTTTTCTCTTTTCTATTTTGGACATTCAAAGTAAATATTGGTGTCTTTATATTTCAAGTGGGTTTTCTGTAGACACTTTTTTAATCCATTCTGATAGTCTCTGTCATTCAATTGGTATATTTAAACCATTCACATTTAAATTCATTATTGATATAGTTGATTTAATAGCTACCCAATTTACAACTGCTTCCCACCCGTTGCCCTACTTGTTTTTGATGTCCCACTCTGTTTTTGTCTTCCGTGGTTTTAACTGAGCATTTCATGTGATTCCATTCTTGCTCTTCTCTGAGCATGTTAATTATACTTCTTTTGTTACTGTTTTTTGTAATAGTTGCCCTTAAGTCATGCCTTTCCTAATGCTCTTCCAAACTTCTAACCTATATCATTTTTCTTCTCTGGGAATAATTCTACTTTTTAACATTTCTTACAAGGCAAGTCAACTAGTGACAAACTCCATCAATTTTTGTTTGTCTGAGAAAGAATTTATCTTTCTTTCACTTTTCGGTTCTTTTTCTACATTTTTTTATTTTTATTTTTATTGTCATAAAATATACCTAACACAAAATTTACAATTACAACTGTTCTTTAGTGTATAATTCAGTGACATTCAGTACGTTCATGTTGTTGCTCAACCACCACCGCCATCCATCTCCAGATCATTTTTTATCTTCCTAAACTGAAACTCTGTCCCCCGTTAAACAACAACTCCCCATGCCCCTCCGCCAGGACCACCACCCTCCACTTTCTGTCATTACCAATCTGACACTCTAGGGACCGCTTATAAGTGGAATCACATGGTATTTGTATTTTTCCTTCACTTTTAAAGATTGGTTTCACTGGGTACAGAATTCCAAGTTTTTTTCTTTCAGCACTTTAAGTGTCTTCTTTCACTCTCTTCTTGCACCATTCTTGAAGAATTGTCTGACATGATCCTTGGTCTCACTCCTCTATAAGCAAGGTGAACTTCCTATGGTCTTAACAAAGACTTCCTCTTTGTCTTTGATTTTCTGCAGTTTAAATATAACATGCCCAAGTGTAGAGTCTTTAGTATTTATTCTGCTTTCTGTTCTCTAAGTTTCCTGGGTCTGTGGTTTAGGGTCCATCATTAATGTGGGGAAATTCTCAATCATTGTTGTTTCTGATATTTCTTTTATTCCTTTCTCTTTCTGTCCTTCTAGTATTCCTGTTACACATCTGATGCACTTTCTGTAATTGTTCCACAGTTTTTAGATCGTCTGTTCTTTTCTTTTTTTCTCTTTGTTTTTCAATTTGGGAAGACTCTGTTGACATTATGGATCCTCCCGTGTCCAGCCCACTGACGAGCCACCACAGGCGTTCTCCGTTTCTGATACAGCGCTTCTCATCTCTAGAATCACCCTTTGTTTCTTTCTCTCTGCTTACATTGTCCATCGGCTCTTGCTTGTTGACCACTTTTTCCATGAGAGACCGTAGCATGTTAATCAGTTATTTAAATTCCCGGTCTGATAATTCCAAAAATTCTGCCATATCTGAGCCTGGTTCTGATACTTGCTCTGTAGCTCAGACTGGGTGTTGCACCTTTTGTAAGATGCCTTGCAGTTTGTTGTCACACCCCAGACATGATGTGTTGGGGACGAGAGACAGCTCTGGCTCCAGTATCTCTTCTGCTCATGGTGACCTGTGACTCTCTGTGTCCACCTCTCTGTCCACCTCTCTGTCTACTTTTGGAGCACTGACTTCCCTGTGATCCCAATTCCCTGACAGAACTAAGAACAGCTGTTGATTTCCAGTTTGTTCAATGTTTTTTTTTGTTGCCAGGACAAGAGTGATGACTTCCAAGATCTCTACAAGTTGGACCAGAAATTGGAAGTCTCCAAAGGGCTCTTAGGATGCCATTGAAACTTTTCTATATTTCATACATTTAATGAACATTTATAAAACACTAGTGCCCCAACTTGCCCCCCACACCTAAATGTCCAACCTCCTCAGAACCCTGTGTGCAACCTCCCATCTCTTGAGGCTGTGTGCGTGGGGTTAGTAGGGCAGAAGAAAACACAACAAGTGGAATTCTCTAACCTACTTAGAGGTCGCCTACTTAGAGGTCACCAGCTTTCATAAAATTGTAACCAACCTCATGGATGTGGACAACAGGCTATCCAATAGTAGACATTTTCTAGTTTCCTTTGATCTTACTCATCCCAAATTTGCTTTTCCCGACTGTACCAGAGAGAGAAAGAAGGAGGATGCAGCATATGGGTCTGTATTGGCTTGTAATCATCTGAGATCAAGTCAATTGAAAGCCTTTCTTTCCTGGCGACTGGATCTGAGACAAAAGCCAGAGGCTGACTGGACACAGGAAGAACGGTGGGGTCCACAGTCTGGGGTTGCACAGGTAGTTCCATGCTGCACGATTCCAGGCGCAGACTTATTGTCATCTCTCAGCAGGTGGCATTAATGGGAGTGCGGGTATAATAGAACATGACAGAGTGCAGCAACAAGGGCCATCCAGTAGAGATACGAATACAGGACTGTGGGGTCAATCCTCGTTTGTTCTGCCTGGCAGTAATTCACAATTTAAGTGACAGAGATTCCAAATAGATGAAAATGTCACTTTTTCACTACTTACAAAGGAAAGGTTTGTTGAGCAAAGTAACAATGTTTAAAGCTAGAGAACAAACTTATAAAATCTTGCAGAAGCATCTATTTGCATAAAAACAATTGCTATCAAAATGTTTGTATCATTTTTCCAAAAACTTCTACTGGGCAACACATGTTTAGTCCTATTTGGCAATATGTAGTTGGAAGCAATGGCTGTATCTCTTTCTAAATACATTAGAAACCTTTGACTAATTCAGAATGGATGGGAAGAATTAGGCTAAATTGATGAGGCTTTTCTATATATTTATATTATGAGATGAGAGTCATTTCTAACAATGTTTAATACTTCAAAATAAAGTGACACAACAAAGACCCAACCAGGAACAGGCCAACTTTTCACCTACTTCCCCACAGGCACTGCCCCTAGAAACTGCTCTATTCTTCTCTCAGCTTACTTCTCAAATGGAATTACTTTTTTCCAAATAGTAGAAGTAACAAGTAACCAAACAGGATGAGCTGGGCAGGACTAACTGTGACAAGAGATGTTCTCCATAATATTAAACCACCTAAACTTTAAGCTGATAGACACGCAGTTTTAAGTCCAAATCTAAAAGAAATAAAAGGAACAAAGAGATTCTAAAAAACTATGTTGCAATAATGAAGGCCAAAGAAGCTCCGGGGACAGGTTCGAACCACAAGGCTTTGACCTCTGATGGCCCCCAGAGGTTTCCCAGCCTCTCCTCGCTGACCCCTCACGTGATCCTTGGATCTCCCAGCAATGTCCTCATGCTCCAGCCGGGCACATTGAGAGCAGGGGCTGGAACAGCCGGAGACCTGGCTCCAGGACCCAGAAACAATGGTGCCACCAAATCCCAAACAAGCCCCACCCAGGCTCAGACTGGACACTGTCTCCCCAAACTCACATCATGGCAGCAAATTACAGCCTGGCCAGACAAGAGAAAACAGGGCAAGGGAGGGGAAGGTGACATGAACATGGACTGTCGTCTGCTGGCTTTTTCTTGTTGAGTGAGTGAGAAATGTCGTATCAGAATGGAATGGAGCAGCGACTGCGACTTGACTACATTCCAGAGGCTACACCAGGCCTTCCGGACATATGGTCTCGGTTCAGATCCCAGCAGTTGTATGAGATGAATAAACATCCCCACTTTACCAAGGAGGAGAGAGGAGGAGAGTAAACTAGAGGAGGGGAGAGAGAGAGGAAAGGGAGAGAGGGAGGTTTCCATGAGCTCCTGCCGAGGTGCTTGGCGCCCATAAGCTGTTCACACCTCATCACATTTCATCTTCACATCTCTGAGGTGGCAAGTTAACCTGTCCAGGACTCATCAACAAATAGAAGCTAGGGCCATCGCTGGCACTAGGGATGGCACAGCCAGGATGGCAGAGAGCGCTCGGGGTCCTAGCTAACCCGTGGACAGGTTAGGGCACAGCATACATCAAGAGCAGAGAGAGTGTGAGGTCAACAACACCCACGAGCGGTGACAGGCAGTGTTGAGTGAGAGGCATGAGTGGTGGGGGTCACTCAGAGGTGTGGGCCTGTGGGGAAGTGGACAGGCGCAGTCTGAATCTTAGCTCTGGCACCGACCAGCGGGAAGGCGTCGGAAGTCACACCCGCCTCCCTGTGAAATAGGGACAGTATTACCTGCCCCTGTGGGACGTTTGGAGGGTAGAAATAACACCTGACCCATGGTATTTCTTAATAAATGATGAAAACATTATTATTATAGGGGTGGAGGTGGGCAAAATGGGTTAAGGTACAAACTTCTGCTTATAAAATAAATGAGTCCTGGGGTGCAGTGTGCAGGACGGTGATGTAGCTGGTACTATTTACATGTGTGAGAGCGGCTAAGAGAGTCGGTCATGAAAGTTCCCATCACAGGAAAATACGTTTGTAAGTCTATGTGGAGATGGACATTAAGTAGACTTCTTGTGCTGGCCATTTCCCAATGTATATAACACCGAACCGTGATGTGGCCCACCTGACATGAATATGATGTCATGTGCCAGTTACACCTCAATAAAAAAGAACATTATTATTATAATCTCATCCTTCGAGTATGGTTATTTGTCTGGGAAGCAGAGGGAGAAGGCATTCCTGTTGCTGGAGCTTTTAAGGAAGCAGGAAAGCTGAGGGGTCGGGAAACTCCAATCACCCAGCTCTCCCTCCCCCGGGTAGGGCCTTTTTCCCCACAGTTTTCTCTAATGCCTCTCAACATTCAGTGTGCCGTCTCTGAAACAATACACAAACTCAGCTGAAAATGAGTTCAGACTTAGCTCAAGTTGAGTGAGGGACCCCAGAGCTGGGTGCTGCTCTCCCCAAGTGAACTGAACTTGGAAGAAACATACTGCAGAGAATTTAAGAGAAACCTCAAGTCAAGTGCCTTTTGCAGGGAAGGACCCTGACCTTGGCCATGGTCAGAAGAGGGTAAAGGAAGTCACTGGAAAAGTTCACCAGGAGACTGATAGGATCAGGGGTAGACTTCAAATATATTGTCCGATTTTAATTTGCTATCACAATTAATGTCAATTTACTCATGCTGCATTCTAATATTCTGGGCTAAATTTCTTAACTCCTATCTCCATGCCCTCAACCCAAAACACTTGCAGTATTCTGTGCTCACCTCTGGCCCAGAAAACTTACATGGTAAACGCTCGTACAGAAACTGTCATATCATAAGTTGTATAATTTGGAGAAAGGTCAAGGGAAAAAGTAAGCAACCAAATAAGATAAGAAGGCCTTTGCTCTAAAAGGGTGCATTTCTGGTGCATTTGACACCTTAGCAGTGGGTGAGCTCTTCTTCTCCAAAGGGTAGCTTCACAGACCAAGAACTCCAACATAGTCTTCAATATTTTTAAAGAAAGGAAGAAGAAAGTCACACCCTTGAATACCCTTTGTCTCTTACAGTTTATTTTTTCATCTTTATTTTTCTTATAATAGGTGTACCACTTATTCATTGGGGGAGATCAAAATTACTTATGAAATCTCTTGAAATTGATAACAGGTAATTGTTATTATTTTGTGGCAGATGCTTTTCATTTGCACATCACACTCAAAATTGGGATTGTAAGTCTCCCTGTACCCAGAATTCCTCATTTTGGGCCCATGTTGTTGGCTCACCTGTGGTACTTGCTGACTCTGGCCACCCTCCCACAGCCCTGCCCTCAGGGTTTCTGCTGTGGACTGACTGGCTCCTCAGCACCACTGAAGTCCCTTGAAGGAAAAGTGACCTGTCCACTGTGATGGCCCCAGAGCTTTGCGCACTGTAGGGATCATCAATTAGGAAGAATGAACCCAACTTGTGTCAACTTGGCTAGGCTATGGTGCCCAGATGATTGGCCAAGTACAAGGGTAGCTGCTGTGAAGGTGTTTTTTGATGTGATTAGGAGTTAAAATAGTGGATTTTGAGTAAAGCAGATTACGCTCCATTGTGTGGATGGGCTTCGTCCAATCAGTTGAAGGACTTCAGAGCAAAGACTGACATCCCCCAAGTGGAAGGGACTTCTGCCAGCAGACTTGAGCTGTAACATCAGCTCTTCCTTGGGTCTCCAGTCGGCTGGTGCCCTGCAGATTTGGACTGGTAGGCCCCCACAATTGCATGAGCCAATTCCTTCAAGTAAACCTTAGTTTCTCATTCTCTCTATATATACATATACATACACACACATACATATACATACACACACACACACACACACACACACACACTCGTTTATATACATACGCATGCACATATCCTGTTAGTTCTGTTTCTCTGCACACCACCCTTCTGGAAGCTCTGTCCCCACCCAGTCAGCTGCACCACCACTCTCTGCCTGTCTTCTGGGCTAGACTACTCCCTCTCCATTTCCATCTTTTCTCTCTCATGACAGGCTCCCATTTCTCCTTTCTGCAAGGCTCAGTGTTTAGACTCCCACTCACACCCTTCTCTCAGGCAGCAATTGTATACAGACTCGACCCCATTTTAAGTCAACTGCTTTACTCCAGCAGTTATACAGAAGCAGGGTATGTGGCTTGTACATTAGGTGGGTGATTCTAGGTGAGGGAAGGGCAATGATACAAAGGTAAGTAGGGTGTGGGTTCTGTCCTGAAATGTCTTAACAATTAGGGAAATAATTGCAAGAGAGGTAAAGCAAGCACATATACAGCTATAATGGGGGCAAAGAGGGCTTCAGGGGCAAAGGCGTAGCACCAGGGAGGGCTCGTGGAGAAACAGGACCTGGAAAACACTGCAAAGACGGAAGTGAGGGGTGAATGGCAGAGTCACACACAGACTGGATTCCCAGATCGAGAGTTCAAGATATTCAATCGTGTTCCAGCTGGAATGTTTTGCCAACAGCCCACAGTCAGCATCACCAAATATCACTGTTCCCCATGTTGGCCTCCTTGACCAGCACCTCTTTTTGTCAGTGGAAGAGAAATGTGAGTCTCTAGGTCATTCAGGCTCAAAACTGAATGTCTGCCTCAGCTTTTGCCCTCCCCAGTGGTGACGGTGACATCGGTGTTTCTCAGGGTTGGAAAGCCTTTGAGATAGCACCTGGTGGAGGGTCATTCAGCTCTAGTGGACTGCTCCCTATAGCAATACACTGCCCGTTTGTGCTGTGTCCCCTGTAGAGAAACACGGCACAGAAGTCGTCAGCTCACCTACGTGGGAACCAGCAGCCTACAAAGGAGGGAAGAAGTGTGCGCCTCAGAGACACCACACTTCTAACGATGGCGTCCAAAATGACAATGGCTGTGAGATGGTCACATCACACTAGCTCGTAACGGACGTGGATGTGGTTAAACTTGCCGGATTGTGTTTCCCTAGTGGTGCTGTGCCCCCTCTCCTCATTTCACAGCTGCTTTAAATTCCTCTCCCTGTTGACAGTCCCCGTACTTCGGCCCTGCCCGACCACTCTGGCCATCTGTACCCCAGGGCCACACGCCTCAGAATTCGTGACTAAGAAGCAGAGGGAAGAGAGCAATCAAAAGAGTTTCATGGCACGGATCACAGCCAAGACCACAGAAATGTCCATCAACAATGAATGGGTAACAAAATGGGGTGCAGACGTGCCACCTTTTTTATCCATTAGAAGGAAGGAAGCACTGATGCCCAAATACAACATGGATGAAGTCTGAAACCTCCCCCTAAGTGACAGAAGCCATGCAGGAAAGGCCCCAGATGTATGAGCCCTTTTAGAGGAAATCTCCGGAAGAGGCAAATCCATGGAGACAGAAAATAGACGAGTAGCTAACCATGGCTGTGACACGGGGCATGACTGCTTAATGGGGACAGGTGTGATGAGTGCACATGCCTGGAAATGCACTAAACGTCTCTGCGCATTACACAATTTAAAATGGTTGCATAGTAGGTGGTTTTATATTACATATATTTGACCATAATTAAAAATCCAAAAGCAAAGAACACCCATAACTAACATGTCCTAAGTAAGGTTCTCAGACCAGCCACGTCAGCAGTGCTCAGTGTACTTGGTGAAAGTGGAAGTGGCTGGGCTCACCCGTGTGAGGCCCACAGAACTCCACTCCCAGCGCCCTGTGTAAATGCTGTGTTACCCCCTCAAAGCATCTCGCATGACCTTTGCACACAGATTTGAAAATCAAACTAGAAAACTTGATATAGGAACTGTCTTCCCCATGTGCCTGGTCTAACAGAGGCCTGCTCAATTCAGGCTTTTTTTGTCGAAGGAATAGACAAATGTTTGTTTTTATTTAAAGGGAGTACACAGTTCTTTCTCTTTCCACGTGTCCAGGACTATGTCAGTTACGAGAAAGAGTCCCCGTGCTATGTTTCCAGCTTGGACTGTGAATGTCTGAGCAATCCACTGTAAGTCACTCTGTGAGTGTGTTCCCCTCCAACACAGCAGGAGGTCGGGGGCGGGCGTGGGGATGGTGGCAGGGCATCTCCTTCGTTCTTTATGTAAAGACACTGAGAATTTATAGATTTCCAAAAGAGCATCTCACCTGGTGTGGCAAAGGGAAACCCATGCTTTGTACATTTTGACACTTTGTGCTGATTAAATGTGTGGCCTCAGAAATCATCCTTAACATGCACAGGGAAGATGTCAGTCTAAGGAGTGTGATGTCACAGATCACAACCAGGACTACAGAAATCTTGTCTTCAGACGATGATTCTGAAAGTGGATAGTGAGGGTGTAACCGCCCCCTGAAGACGTTTGCATGTTTGGCACACAAAGTCAGCAATACAGTCAGCACTCCTGATGCCTTTGGATCTCATTAGCATAAAGTGTTTAATTAGCTAACTTTCCAGTTTTCAAATGTAGATCTCAACAAGTCCCTGAGTTTCACGTAGTCCATGTTTGTTTGCTGCTGCAACAGGACCATCTGATGAGAAGTGAACACTGAATGATGGGGTTGAACATTAAGAAACACACGACAAAATAACAAACCCAGCACTGTGGGGCTAGTGTAGATAACTTGGACAGGAAAAGGTATTTTTGGAGTAGTGAGGTGGTTCCCTTTTTGGACACCTGAGCACATGCAACACTCTCTGAGTCTGCTTTGGTTCAAAGTTCTTTCCTGGAAGGTTCAGTAACAACTTCCATTGGTCCCGAATGTCAGTGCTCAGACAGTATTGCACGGCATCAACTATAGGAGTCGGAATGTGGGCAATCCTACTTCAGGGGCAAAAGTTACCTCCAGGGTTATCTGCTATGTTGAGTGGCTTTGCCAATCAATATGCAAACACACATGGAGCAGCACCTACTATGTGTAAAGCACCATACTTGGTGCTGTGGGAATGCAAAGAAAGGCTTCAACAGTTTATGACCTGCAAAGAAGTTTACAGTCTGCTTTTAAAATGGACTTATTTCACTATGCAAACAGATGTTCCTGGCTGGAGTTTCTGGGGAGAGTGATGGAGAGAAGATGGGAAAGGTGTCACATTGTGGAGGACAGGAGAAGACCAGCCACACGGTGAAGGCTGGTGGAAAGTTCAAGGCAGAGGACACATGCAGGCAGCAAGTGTGCCTGATGAAAAGTCCAAAACAGGTTTTGGTATCTCTCCATCTCTACGTACAAGGCCATTCCAGGGGTCACCCCAAAGTGTTCTGAACGGCTCTGACTCAGGTGCAATTCTCTGAAAATCTTGTCCTCTAGTAAAACATGTCTGGAGGTGGATTTTTATGAAGTCTTGGCTTTTCTTTTGCAACCTGGAAGAGCTATCTTAACCACTAATACGTAGCATATGGTTTAAGTAGGGACATTTTTATTACCAACCAATTTTGTGGAAGAAGCAAGTCACACATCTCTTGCCTGATGCAGGACAAGTCTGAACCTGTGAAGCCATGTCCCTGACTAGTTTCCAACATGTCCACCCCACTAGCCCCTGTGCCCACCCTGGACTTCCCCAGCCCTCTCTGTGCAAGCGCAAGGTCAGGGTCTCCACGTGGTGACTGAGGAAGGCCCGCTCTGCTTCCCCTGGAGGAGGCTTCAAAGGACAGAGGTAACCCATAAAAATAACTCCTTTGACTCCTCTAAGTAGTTGTTAATTGATAAAGAGCACCGGCCACTGTGCCCCCAGGCTGCTGTCTAGGAGAGCGCCGTGCAGGGACCGGCGGGCTGGAAGAGGCTGGCAGTGTCCAGGTAGGAGGAGGATGTGTCCAGCCTGCCCCTAACACTGATCCCCCGGGGCCTGGGTCGGAAGCCTCGCCAGCGGCGGGCGGCAGGTCCACTTGCCCAGGCCCTCTCCCGAGGGCGCCCGGGTTCTCCGCGAGTGGCCGCCCAGCCAGAGACCCCAGCCGCCCTCTCCCGGGACCAGGCCGGGCCCAGCCCCGCACGGCGCTCCGGGAGTGCGGACCCGCCCTGCACCCGGTGTCCCCTCGAGGCGAGGGCCGCGTCCTGCCCTGGGCGCGCTTCCCCGGCGTCCCCCACCCAGAGGCCCTGCCAGCATCCCGGCGCCCGCTCCCCGCGGCCCCCGGCCCCCGGCCCCCGGCCCCCGGCCCCAGCGGGCGGCCTGTCCTGCGCCCCGGGCCAGGGGCGGGCCCGCGCGGGTCACCGAACGCTGGCCTCGGGCCGCGCGCGGGAGCGTCAGGGCAGCGCGGGGTGGGGCGCGGTTAAAAGGCGCTGCAGGTGGGGGCCCAGCCGACTGCAGGCTCCAGACGCCGAGCCGCCCGGCCGCCCGGCTGCACCCAGGGCGCTGCCGCGCGCCCAGACACCCGCTCGGGATCCCCGCGGCCGCAGTGCCCGCGGAGCAGGTAAGCGGGCGCCGGGCCGCGCGGGGCGCGGGGGCGAGCGCGGCTCTCGGCGCGGGCCGACCCGGAGGAGCCCAGACGGGCGTCGGCAGCCCGTCGCCCATCTGTCCCCGCTCCTCCTGGTGGACGACCGCTGAGAGGCGGGCCCCGCGGCCGCAGGGGTGGGTGTCCCCGGGTTGCCCGGGGCGACCTTATCTGCCCGGGATCCGCATCGCGCGCCCGCAGGAACCAGGGCCGACTGGTTTGGCTTGCGCCAGCGCGAGATGGTCGCCCTTGACCCGCACACAGGTTTGTAAACACATCACGTCGCGTATCTGAGTGGCCGGTAGGGACCTGCACCCCTTCCCCCACTGCCTTTGCTGCGTTTTGGCTTTTCTGCGCTTTTATGGGTCACTGACAAAGTCTCGCATGGATCTGGGGGAGAAGAGCAAAGGATCCGTGTTCAAGCTCAGCCAAACTTTGCGGCGACCGGCAGCCCGTCGCTAAGTCTCAGGCGGAACTGACCCGAGTGGCAGTGCAATGTGCTCCGGGGAACTTGTGAAATGCAGGTGACAATAATGTAATGACAGGACAATTGCTAGACAACAGTAATTAAGTGTCATAGGTGACACAGCTCAGTTGGAAGGTGGAGACCCAGAAGGTCTTTTCTGTCTGATGAAGGACACGGGGCAGTCCCTGGTGTCCTGGCATCGTGTGCTTTTTGGACTGGGCTCGCCCCCCTTCCTGGAGAGGAGGACAGGGTCTGAGGTGAGTGTGGCCTGCACGCAACTCAGGACGCCTGCAGGGGCTGGGACCTGCGGCTGGGGCAGAGACCCGGTGTCCCCTGGGGGACTCCCGCTGTCCGTTCAGTGCCTGCTTGAATGTGACCATGCCCTGCTGTTCCCTTCCTTCAGTAGACTTTGTGCTACAGGACTATCCCCTTGCCCCAGTTCTAGCAGAATCTAACTAGTTTTCCAGGAGACAGCGTCCTGCCCAGTGCAGCTCCCTTAGAGTTTCAGGATGCTGCTGGAAACTGCCCCTTCGGAGAGCTCTGTCTGTTGTTTGGATCGCGGGAGACTTTGGGGGTATTGTCTGAACTCTGCCAAGGAGCGAGAAGGGGGTTAAGGAGCCAGAACGTCAGCACTCCAGCCTGCGACCTAGCTGGGGTGGGGGGGGGGGGGGGTAGAGGGCTCCCACTGCCATCACCGCAGCGACAAGACCGGGAAGGTAGCACTCATCGCCTCACTGGTGTTTCTGGTTTAAAACAAAATCTGATCCAGGTAATGGTGACTTGTTCTCTTTTCTTCCTTTTCCTCTGCTGAATTATAAGAGCATTAGGGAGGAGGAGAACTGTGGAAGGTCTGACTGAACAATTTACATAAGGCGACAGGAAAATTCTAACTTTCGAATGAATCCTCACCACACGGCTTTGATGAACTCTGAACAGTCCAGGAGCTGCAAGTCATTAGTACACTTTCATTAAAAATGTTAAACGGAATAAAATTGTAGGGGAATAATGTTCTACCCAAGAGCCTTGGTCCTTGAGGATAAGAGATTTCCAGTGGCAACATTATCACACGTGAAGGTTTCAGTTTTACTTGCTTATCCGTTAGAATGGAACTGGGTCCCCAGGCGGCCTTTTCCATTTTTATTCCCAGGGTCATTTAACTCAAGTTAGACTTAGATGTTTGGAAAGGACACAGGTTTACTTGAATGAATAGAGACTGCTTAATGGAAATTATTTTTTTAACTCTTTGAATTCTTACATGGGTTAAGAAATACTTGTAGTTCTATGAACTGTCCATTTTTACATTTAGACCGTAGACAGAAAAACATTTTTCATTTTTATTGACTTAAGTTTGAAGAAATATTAAATGCTAACAGCATTTCATCACTGGTCGTTGCTTTAAAAAGACAGTTGATGAAATTTTGGGTCATTAAATTTAAAAATCATCTATCAGGTTGTCCCTTGGCTGACCTAAAGTATAGAGACAAAAAAAGATAGAGATTCTTCCTGATTAAGGAGAGAGTCTGAATTTGTTGTTGTTGTTGTTTGTTTGTTTGTTTTTGTTTTTTTGTTTTTTGACTACTGATTTGGTAGGTAAGGTTGCATATCCAGTTTCTCAAACTCCTTCTACTCCTTTTTTTTTTTTTTTTTCAAATGTTCAGTGAAGGAACTTGAGGTTTGGGATTGGTAGTATTATCATTTTTTTCGTAGGGAAAAGAATCAACACCAAAGATTTTGTTCTGATTTGATTGTGGATTTGAACTATGGAGCCTAAGGAAGGTGGCAGTAGTAACCCTACTTTCCTCATAATAGTTCTGTGGATGAAGAAAACTACCCACAAAGGTCATGCAGTAGAGACGTGGGAGCAGTTACAGGGCTATGGCCACATCTGCTATCTTTTCCTAAGAGGCAACATCCTCGCCTACATCCAGAAGCAGTACAAAGATTTATATTCATGCCTTGACGGTGCCACGTTGGCCTCTAGGCTGTCACATGCTGGAGAAGGAGGAAGCCTGAGCCTTGAATTGGGAGCCTTGCCCTGGGTCTCCTCAGGCCGATAGGCTGGGAGACCTGGGAATCAGGCTCAGGTGTCAGGCTCAGGTGTGCTTACTTTGCTGTGACGTCAAGGCCTTAATTTAAACGCCTCAATTCTCCAAACGAACGTGGAAATTGTGAGGAGTGTGTTCTCTGGTCTCAGCCTATCAAATATTCTCTGACTGACTTTAAAAGGCTCATCCAATAAAGATAGAACTATCCGGAAAGGTCTTTCCACTTCAGCACTAAGGATGACACTGATGTTTAGCACTTTAGTTTTGGTTCTATCATCAGTGAAACTAAAATGGCATCCTTAAACAAACTAGTTAGCATTAAGTTCTTAAATAAGAAATTTTAAAACAATGAAGAGCTTCGGAATACTAATGGACTTAAATTACTTAAGTTGTCAAAGGGAAGGACAGTCTGTCATCATAATACTGTGTGTACCATCAGAAGTAAGGTCAATGGTTTGCTTATTTATAGAGCTAATATTTAGGATCAAAGCTTTAGTATCAAGAATGTGCCGTGGAGGCTTACACGTACCACACACCCAAATGCAACTTACCTCTGCATGTGTGAGTAGAACCACATTCTTACACGGAGAAGACCACAGAAGCTGAGCATATCCCTTCTTTCCTTAAAAGAGAGCCACAAAGGTGCCAGTTGAAAAAGCTCCCCCAGCAGCTGTAGCCCGCTGGAAGCCTAAAAGGAGAGAGGTATTTTGTTCCCTGGTACTAACGGCAGAGGGTTTTCAAAGACTACCTTCAAAGTTCCATAACCACAGTGTTTATGAAACTCGGGGTTACGTGTTCGTGGGGGAGAGGCCAAGGGCCGGGGTGTGCCTCTGTCCCCCAGCCAGGGCAGGCCTCGCCCACCCAACGGTCAGGTCAGGAGGGGTGAGTGGAGCCAGGCCTCCTGTCAAACCTTCTGCCATCTGTCAGCTCCATCCTGGGTGGGAACAGTGTCCTGGGGGGCGCAGGAGCTGCCTGTGACTGCAGCAGTGTGTCAGGAAATTTGGGGCGGTCCATGCCCCTGGCACACATGACAGACCTCATCCTGCTCTGAGCGCTCGCTGGGAGACTGATGTGCAGGACAGACGCCCCAGCTTCTTGGGAAGCCCCCAGGAGCCCTGGGGACTAAACATGAGGATGGGAAGGAAAGCTTTCACTGTTGGAAACACCAGTGCACGATCACTGACTGAGTGCCCATCCTGAGGCTCATGGAGGGCAGCTCTTCCTCTTCCTTTCCGGCCATTTCTATCATGACAGATAATAGGGCCTTTGTCACTTGTAAAGGAAGATACTGCCAATCAGATCATTTGTTCTCAGCCCAATTAATTGTCTTGAGCGACCAGTAGGCTAGATACACTTGTATTTAGGCTTAATCACTCATTTTTCTTAGTGACCTGGGGATCTCATTTCTTTTTCTTCCTTTAAAGGTGTAGGTAAATTGCTGATTTTTAGTTGAAGTCAATAAGTGTTGTAAAATAGGTTATGTTCTGTTGAGCTTTGCTACTTAGAGAGAATGTTTTCAGAGGGTGTGATTTGGGGACCCATCGACATCAAAAGAAGAAAGCTGCTGCATCTCTGTGGTCACTGTCTTTTTAAGGAGAAGCCCAAAGGAGCAGAGGTCACAGAAGACCCTGCTTCCAGAAAGTGAGACCATATTCTTGTGTGGAAATTGTGACCTTCTGACCTCAGCCTCTCCAAACTCATTCAGGTGCCTGGATGGGTTTGCTTCCTAGCAGGACAGAGAATAGGTGACCCCAGGTGTGCCACTATTCAGGCTGGTGATACAGAACTCAAACAGTCTTTTTAAGGGGAGGGAGATGGGATGGGATGGGGGTGGTGCAGGGAGAGGTAAATTCTCTGCACTTTGGAGGATTTGATAAAATGTGAACTTTTCTTTGATAAATCAGAGGCTTGCTCACAGGGCACTAATTAACCAAACTTCAGTGGGAGACATTTACTGGTTAATTAGAGAACATCTTCATTTCATAAGCAAACAGGATTGACCTCCTAGGGGAACAGCCACTGTAAAATGTGTTTAAACATCAAGATACATGTTTTTACTGCCTCACTGGTTACATCCCGAAAGGCTTCCAGAGCAGAACAGCAACAACTAGGAAAGTGTACTGTAATGACTATAGTCGGAGACAAAAAATTAATTGTACAATTCATTTTGTCTGAAATGAGTCTTTTAAATCAAAGATTAATCGATAGTCTCTGAAGCCCTGAAAAAAGTGGTGTATGGAAGGCAGGGTTTAGTTGTAGAGCTTCACCCTCTGTGTGACCCCTGATCACATTCACACGGCCTCTGATTCAGTGTGAGAAGCCACAGCTTCAAAAAGTTTATTTTAAAAGAGCTGTACCTACTGTACCTGTTTCATTTTCCTCAGGTTTTTCTTTAAAAAAAAAAAAAAAAGCAAAAACTGGCTTTCTGTTCATTCTACCTTTGGCTCCAATCTTAGTCCTCGATCAACATAGGAGTCAAATCCTCCTGCTGCCACGTGCCTCAGAGCAGTCCTCCGGCTGAGTGACCCCTCCTGAGAGTCTTCCCAGGCTCTGCCACCTGGCCGCACTATGGCAGGTACCTACCAGCCTGTCAGTGTCTTTCTGTTCTTTCTTTATTTTTTTTGGTAATTCAAGTATGCATGTAACTTTTTTTTATTAGTCTCAGGTGTACAAAACAATGTAATAGTTAGACATTTACACAAAGCGATAACCCCCTCCCCCAAGCTACTACCCCTCTGACATCGTATATGGCTGTTACAATTTCATTGACGCTATTCCCTATGCTGTCCTCCACATCCTGTGACCATATGTATATTATATATATATATATATATACATAATATAAATATTAAATTATAGTTGACACTCAGTATTATTCAGCTTCAGGTGCCAGTGTCTTTCTTGGTGTGACATGAACACAACAGCTCAGACGTGGGCCTCCAGGGAGCGTGCACGCAAACTCCTCTTCTAGCCTAAGCTTTAGTTTCTTTTAGGGAACCTTGTTACATGGTGTGAATACCTTCCTTGATGTATGGCATGTTCCTTCTAAGGGATACAAATATTCATTAAGTAAAATGGTAGGGTGTAGTTATTAAATGAACCATGGAAATACAGCTAACTTGCCGATGGTATGACAGGCGTCTGTAAACAGCATTTTGACGCTAAGACACTATGTCTTACCACTGCCATCATTATGGTAACTATCAGCAAACTCATTGCAGGTGAGGGGGTCAGTCTGGGAAGGAACCTGACCACAGTGAGCCCCACATGCATTCAAGAAAGTCTAAGATGGGTTGACAAAACGACTTTGGTGACTCCCGCCTCCCCTAAAAGAGTGTAAGTGGGTTTTTCTGAGGAGAGGGTCTTTCACTTTCTGAAGATTCTCAAAGTGCTCATTATTCTTTTTTTTTTTTTTTTTTTAAGGAGAATGCTGACCAACTCTTTAGTCTTGTGTTGGCCACGTAGAAGGCATCTGCTTGAATTGTAGCAAATGTTTCTGTAGAAGTCAAGAAGTCATTCTCTCCCAGGACGTTGAATCAGGGCTCTAACAGGGAGGGGGCAGGCTCTGCCTTGCAGTGGGGTAGGGGGTGGGGGTCCTTCATTGTGACTCTGAGTGGTGGTATCTGCTGGGGAGCGAAGGCCACCCCTAGCCCTGCCCATTACAATGGAGAACAAGTGAGCACTTTTGGTAAAAGCTGTGACCCTCTTAGGGAAGAGGGTCTTTCAGTGGGTACAGTATTAGGTTTCTCAGCACCCAATATTATGGCCAATGATGTTATTCAAGCTAGAAATAAATATAAATATATTCTGTAAAGTAACTCAGTAAGTATTTGATTTTTTATTTTCCCTTCTTAGTCTGCTGGGTAAACCAATTATGTCTTTCCAATGAATGATTTCTTCTTCTTGGATAAGCCATTTAATTACTGAAACCTCCTGTGGACCCTCTGTGATCCCTGGGCAAAGCGAAACTAATGCGATCTCTATTTACACAGTGATTAAACAGGAACTGGGAAAGGATTTGAATTACCTGAGTTCCTGCATTAATGTCAAACAGCCGCCTATTATATAATCTGAATTTAGTTGACTCAAGATGATCTTAACCCCCCCCCCAAAAAAAAAGTTATTTCTGGTCCAAAAACCTTAGAATGTCTTTAGAAAACCTCCTACCAGCAGTTTAGGGGTTGAAGCTATCACAGTACACTTTAAGTGAAATTTGTTTCAGTCTGAAATATACCACTGTCTTAGAAATTCAAAGGAGCTTTCTGTTAATTTCCCTTTGCTGCTCTTTGTCTGTCTAGGAATAAGCTGACACCATGGACTGGGGAACCCTGCACACATTCATCGGGGGGGTCAACAAGCACTCCACCAGCATCGGGAAGGTGTGGATCACCGTCATCTTCATTTTTCGTGTCATGATCCTGGTCGTGGCCGCTCAAGAAGTGTGGGGCGACGAGCAGGAAGACTTCGTCTGCAACACTCTGCAGCCCGGGTGCAAAAACGTGTGCTACGACCACTTTTTCCCCATCTCGCACATCCGGCTCTGGGCCCTGCAGCTCATCTTCGTGTCCACGCCGGCCCTGCTGGTGGCCATGCACGTGGCCTACCACAGACAGGAGGCCGCGCGGAAGTTTCGGCGGGGAGAGAAGAGAAATGAGTTCAAGGACCTGGAAGACATTAAGAAGCAGAAGGTTCGGATCGAGGGGGCCCTGTGGTGGACGTACACCTGCAGCATCTTTTTCCGAATCATCTTCGAAGCGTCCTTCATGTACGTGTTTTATTTCCTCTACAATGGGTACCACCTGCCCTGGGTGCTGAAATGTGGGATCGACCCCTGCCCCAACCTCGTCGACTGCTTCATCTCTAGACCCACTGAGAAAACCGTGTTCACCATTTTTATGATTTCCGCGTCTGTCATTTGCATGCTGCTTAACGTGGCCGAGCTGTGCTACCTGCTGCTGAAGGTGTGTTTCAGGAAGTCAAAGAGAGCGCAGACGCAAAGGAACCACCCCAGCCACGCCCCCAAGGAAAGCAAGCAAAACGAAATGAATGAGCTGATTTCAGACAGCGGCCCAAACGCGGTCACTGGTTTTCCAAGTTAGACACTTACTTCAAAGTGCCAGGTAGCTGGCTCCTAACAGATCTGGTGGCCTCTCCTGCAGGCGGTGCCCACCACCAATCCCCTCTCTAGGCTGGAGACTTGGTCCTTATAAACGGCTTTCATAAGACATAGACACTTGACTTAACGTTTTGTAGAACATTTGTGCCATTAATATGCAATATAATCAAGTGTGTGGCCCATTGCTGAACACTGAGGCAGGTTGACAACTGCCTTAAAGTTACTTTCCCATGTGTAAGTGGGTCGTCTGACATAGTGGGTATTTCCTGAAAATTTAAGGACGTAGCTGTTGTTGATAAAGAACATTTATCTACAAACTGATGCTTTTGTTAGTAAAAGATATTTTTATAGGATTGAATGTTTTAGTTCTGACTTTGAATTTATATAAAGTATTTTTATAATAACTGGTCTTCCTTACCTGGAAAAGCATACAACGTTAGTTTTAGAATTATACCATCAGTATCTAAATTTTGAACTTACTGTATCTTGTAAATATTGTTTTACATTATCTGTTGACACATTTATGAACTACCATGATACTCTTCAGGTGGAAGTGTTCATTGCACAGTATATTTTCACTTCTTTCTGAATGTAGACAGAGCTGTGTGGAAGCGGGAAGCTTTGTAAAACTAGCCTATTGGCATTCGTTGTGAACAACTCACCTCAATAAAGCTCACCCCACTGCTTACACCTTCCTGCGCATCCTGGGCTTCTGTTCTCTGCAGGCCACCATGCTGTCATCCCCAGGGGTATGAGCAGTGGGTGGAGTACTTTTGCTGGGGAGCATGCCGTTTGGTGGGTGCACTTGCCCCCAGTTCATCAGGGACTCTCTGGCCTATGGGCAGGGGCCAAGCTCAGCAGCCCACCCAGTGCTCCACTTGGAGAGCCTTAGGACACGGAGGATATCCTCCCTAGAGAGGAGGTTGGGGAAGTCTCAGGTTGTCAGCAGCTCTCAAACAAAGCTTGCCTCTAAGGACTCATTACCTGAGTTATTCAGTCCATGGTGACTGAGAAAAGCACCCACAGCTTTAAAGTCGTGGATGGGGAAACCTTCCTCCCCAGGGATTTCCAGGTTGAGAACAGATGCCTTTAGTGTGAGTGTCGGTGAGTAGGTGGCAGGCTGGTGTCTCTGGCGTAATAAATAATAAACGCCCTTAACCAACAGACGAGGTCTGACAATTAATTTCGCAAAATTATTTTACAAAAAGTGCTCCACACCTCATTGCTGAATATCACTACGGTCACCTTCCAAGTACTCCCCTGGGGAAGCTATGCACCGACGCCAGCACCTACTCCACCCTTCAAAGCAATTTTGGAACTCTTTTTCTGGAATGGCCATCAGAGCTGTCGTTGTATTACCCTTGATGTCCTGAATGTCATCAAAATGTCTTCCTTTCAAGATTTCCTTTGTCTTCAGGTAAAGGCAGAAGTCATTGGAGGCCAGATCAGGTGAGTAGGGAGGGTGTTCCAATACAGTTATCTGTTTACAGGCTAAAAACTTCCTCAGAGACAAAGTCGTGTGAGGTGGTGCATTGTTGTGATGCAAGAGCCATGAATTGTTGGTAGAAAGTTCAGGTCGTTTTCATCTAACTTTTTCACGCAGCCTTTTCAGCACTTCCAAAGAATAAATTTGGTTAATTGTTTGTCCAGTTGGTACAAATTCATAATGACTAATCCCTCTGATATCAAAAAAGATTAGCAACATCGTTTGACTCTTGATTTGGACTGATAGAATATTTTTGGTCATGGAGAATTGGCTGACTTTCATTGTGCACTTTGACACTTTGTTTAAGGGTCGTATTGGTACACCCATGTTTCATCACCAGTGATAACATAGCCCAAAATATCATCTTGCCTCTCCAAAAGGTCTTGGCAAACTTCAACTCTCCTTTGCTTTTGTTCATTGGTGAGCTCCTTCAGAACCATTTTTGCACACACCTTTCTCATGCCAAGGTTTTCAGTTAAGATTTTCCTAACTGTTTCTCTATCGATGTTTACTTGCTCTGCTGTGCTTCTCACAGTCAGCCAACAATTTTGACACACAATTCAATGAATTTTTGCAATGTTTTCATCAGTTCTCATTACTGGCCATCCTGACGCATCAGTGACACATTCTCTCCCCTCAAAAAAACATTTAATCCATTTGTACACTGCCATTTTCTTCATCGCACTATCCCCATAAATTTGGACTAATATGTCCCTGATTTCACTTCCATCCTTGCCAAGTTTAACGAGAAATTTAATGTTTATTTACTGCTCTGATTCAAGCTCAGACATTCTGGCGACAGCACACAAAAACATGCAACAATAATGAACGCCACTCAGCAAGACACTGCCACATGTCGACACAAACACAGCTATGAGACAGATATACCAAGGTTATGAGACCTTACCGAGTTGTTTGTACAGTGCTGCCAATGTAAGAGCATGGTGACAAGTTTGCAAAGTTAATTGCTAGAGCTCCTAGTTAGAATACAGTATGCATAGGGACACCTAATGAATAATGAATATACATGAGGGCTTGACACAGCACCATGATTCCAGACTTCTCCAGAAAAAACAAGTCATTCTCATTTTCTTCAGGGTCCAAAGCAAATTCCAGACATACTGTTTCATCCATAAATATTTTAGTCTCGATCAATAAGAAGCAAGAACTAACCTTTTAAAACAAAACCACAATTCTATCACACTAAAAAAAACTAGTCAGCCCTTGTAATTCCTGATTGTTCTCTACTGTTTTTTCTTTTTAATTAGCTGTTTGAATGGGTATAGAATGAAGCCGATCAACAGGAAGGAGGGGGCTACTAGGACAGATAGAACAGCCTCGGTCATAGCCCCAACTGTGCTCTAGGGATTCCTGGCCCCTCATGTCACCCGGCTGGTCTTTCTGCTCTTTGACAAGTGCTTCTTCCCTCTGGAGCTCACTCCACACCGTCCCTTCAAGGTCTGAGAGTGTGGCCCCTAGCCCCATCTGCACTCTCTCCCCAGCCGTTTCTCAGCTCCTTAAACTGGGCCCACCCTCCCCACTGAACCCAAACCATTACCAGCACAATGGTGCTTTGCACACCAAACTTAATGTCTTCTTCTCAGTGGTCATCTTCTTAAAACTCTTTTTGAGATCTTTTTCTGAATACTGAGACACTGCCCAAGCTCACCAACTCACCTTGACCAGCTCCTGGTGCTCCTGCACTGGCTTGTCTCCTTCCCCCACCCCTCTGGTGAAGACCTTGCCTTTTCTGACACGACACTCTTCCTTATGAGACATCACCCCCATTTCATAGCTGAGAACACTGAGGCTCAGAGAGGTTAAGTAACTTGCCCAGGGTTTCATAGCTATTAAGTAGCAGAGCCAAGACCTGAACCAGGTCCGACTGTCTCCCAAGTCAGCGTCTTAACTAGCATGATGCACCAACTTGCACAGCTCCGAGCTTGACCACACGTGTAGTGCACAGGGTTGGGAGACAGCACGCACCTCTCACCTGATGACAAGAAGCATCTATTCATGCCTGTCCCCAGGGACTCTCACTGCTCACCCCCAGTGTGGGTCACTCTGAAGCAAATCCCACACATTTCATCGGCAAATATGTCAATATGGGTCTTTAAAGAGTGCAGACTAGCCTTTTAAAACCAAAACACAATTTCACTGACCCACTAACAAACTCCAGTCAGTGTTCATAATTCCCCAATTGTCCCACAAATGTTCCTTTTTTTTTTTCAAATGAAACTGGTTATTTTTAGGTAATTATAGATTCACTTCTAGGTGTATGAAAACACAGAGGTCCCATGTGCCCTGGACACAGTGTCCCCCAATGGTGACATCTGGCAAAATTCATTGCACAGGATCTCAGCCAGGATGCCGACACTGACATAATCAAGATACAGAACTTTCCATCACCACAAGAACCCTGCATGTTGCCCTTTTCCAGCCACACCCATTCCCACCCAATCCCACCCACCACCTCCCTCCTTAACTCCCAGCAACCACTGATCTTCTCATCATTTCTATCATTTTATCATTTCAAGAATATTACATAAGAGGAATCATGCAGCAGTTAACCTTTTGGGACTGGATTTTTTCCCTAAAAATAATTCTCTGGAGATTCATCCAGATGGTTGTGTCCACCAGTGGTTTGTTCCTTTTTAATTACTGAGTTGTATTCCATGGTATGGATGTGCCACAATTTGTTTATCCCTTCACCCATGGAAGGATGTGAGGCTTGCACAAAAATACATATGAACATTCACACAATTTTTCTCTGTGGACACAAGTCTTCATTTCTCTGTAATAAATAGAATTCGGTTGCTGGCTGTGTGGTGGTCACACATTTCATTTTTTTAAGAAACTGCCAAGTTGTTTTCCAGAGGAGCTATACCATCGAGCAGTGTCTGAGGGACCCAGTGTTTCCTCATCCTCACCAGCGCTGGGTGTCCTCACTATTTGTTGTTTTAGCCATCCTGATAGCTGCATTTAACTTGAATTTCCCCAACGGCTAATGAAGTTGAATATCTTTTCATGTGCTTATTGGCTGTCTCTGTATCCTTTTCATATCTTTGCCCATTTTCTAATTGGATTGTTTTTCTACTGTTGAGTTTTGAGAGTTCTTTATATATTCTAGATACTAGTCCTTGGGCAGACATATCTGGTTTGTAAGTATTTCCCCCCAATTCTATACCTTTCCTTTTTCACCTTCTTAACAGGGTCTTTGGCAGAGCAAGTTTTTCATTTTAATGAAGTCCAATTTATCATTTTTTTCTTTTATAAATTATGCTTTTGGAATCTAGTCTAAGAACTCTTTGTCTAGCCCTAGATCCTGAAAATTTTCTCCTATGTTTTTCCTAAAAGCTGTTTAGTTTTACACTTTACACTTGTCTGTGGTCCATTTTGTATTAATTTTTGTACAAGGTCTGAGACTTGAGTTGAGGTTCATTTTGTTTTCCTGTAGGTACCCAGCTGCTCTAGCACCACGTAATAAAAATGTTCTATTCTCTCTTTCCTCTATTGAATTTCTTTTGCACCTTTGTGTGAATCCATTTCTGGGTTCTCTGTTCCATTCTGTGGATCGGCATGTCTATCCTCCAGCAATACTAAATAGCCTTGGTTAATGTACTATATAAATAAGTCTTTGAATCTGCTAGAGTGATTCCTCCTGCTTTACTCTTCTTTTTCAAATTGTTTTTAGCTATTCTAGTTCCTTTGGCTTTTCATATAAATTTCGGAATAATCTTGTTTATGTCTCTAAAAAAAATTTGCTGGGTTTTTTATAGAAATGGCATTAAATCTGTCTATCAATTTGGAGAGAACTGACATCTTTACTGTCAAATCTTCCTATCCATATACACAGTATGTCTATGTACTTACACCTTCTTTGATTTCTTTCATCAGAATTGTGTAGTTTTCAGTGTACGAGTCATAAAAGCTTTTGTTAGACTTACTTCTAAGTACTTCATTTTCTCTTAGTGATTGTAAATAATATTGCATTTTATTTCAGTGTCCACATGTCCATTGCTAGTATATAAAAATAAACGTTATTTTTGTTTGTTTACTTGCTCGTATCTTGTGGTCTTACTAAACTCTCTTATTAGTTCTAGATTTTTGTAGATTCCTTGGGATTTTCTGCATGGACAACCATATATCATCTGCGAATAGGGAAAGTTTTGTCTTTTCCTTTATGATCTATGTATCTTTTGTCTCCTTTTCTTGCCATGTTGCACTGGCTAGAACTTCCAGCACTAAACTGTTGAATAGAAGTGGTAAAAGTAGAAATCTTGATCTTGTTCCTAATCTTAAAGGGAAAGAATTCAATCTTTCACCATTAAGTATAATGTTAACTGTAGCATTTTTGTAGATGCCCTTTATCAATTTGAGGAAGGTCTCCTCTATTCCTGTTTTTCTGAGAGTTTTTATCATGAATGGATGTAGAATTTTTGTGGGAAAAAGTTTTGCATTAATTGATATAATCATGTGACTTTTCTTCTTTAGCCCATTAATATGGTTGGTTACACTGACTGATTTTCAAATATGGAAACAGCCTTGTATTCCTGGAATGAACCTCATGTGGTCACAGCATATAATTTTGTTTATATACTACTGAATTCCATTTGTTAATATTTTATTATGAATTTTTACATCTACATTCGCGGGGAATATTGGTCTGTAGTTTTCTTTCTTGTATTGTCTTTGCCTGGTTTTGGTATCACAGTAATACCAGCATCACAAAATGAATTGTCCTCCCTTCACCCCCCTTCCCCTCTGGTAACCACTATCCTGTTGTCTGTGTCTATAAGTTTGGTGCTTTGTTTGTTTTGTATTTTCTAGAAGAAATCATGTGAAATAGGTGGTAATCCTTCTTTAAATATTTTGTAGAATTCACCAGTGAAACTATCGGGCTCAAATGTTTCTTGAGAGTTTCTTTTCTACAAATTCAATGTTCTTAATAGTTATAGGGCTATTCAAACTATCTTTTATATTTGGGAGAGTTATGGTAGCTTGTGTTTTTGTAGGAAGTGATCCATTTAATCTAAACTGCAAAATTTATAAGCATAGAATTGTTCACAGCATTCCCTTATTTTCCTCTGGATGTCTGCAGGGTCTGTAGTAATAGCCCTTGTTTGCTTCCTGACATTGGTAATTTGTGTCTTCTCTACCTTTCTTTTCCTTTGCCAGGCCTCCTATTTTTTTGATCACTTCAAAGAATTAGCTCATTTCATCTATCTCTTCTATTTTTTTTTCTGTCTTTAATTTAACTGGTTTCTGCTCTTTTTTATTTTGTTGCTTATGTTTGCTTTGGGTTTATTTTGCACTTCTTTTTCTAGATTTTTGAAGTGGGGACTTAAATTATTGATTTGAGTCTTTTCCTCTTTTCTAATGTACATTCCCCTATCAACACATCTTTAGGTGTGTCCTAGAAATTTTGATGTGTTGCATTTTTTTACTTTTGTTCAATACAATGCTTTATTTAGAAGTGTGCTTTAGTCTCCAAGTGTTTGGAGAGTTTTCTGTTATTGATTTCTACTTTGAATGTATTGTGATCAGAGAACACACTCTGTTCTATTTCAATTATTTTAAATGTGTTAAGGTTTTCTTATGGCCCACGTATTAAACATGTCTTTTCTACTAACATCTGTGGCCTTAGTAACCCTGGGGGGACTGCCCCTCTCGTGGCTAATTCCTAGAGATAGCAAACAACTCCTCTATGAGTGCGCCTTTCTTGTGCACACCAACCAATCCAAAACCCATACCCTAACCACCCCCTTTATCAGACTCTCACGGGGCTCTCACACTCTGGGCCTCTATCCCCCTGCCCTAATCACCCCAGGACCACGTACCAGATAACTTGCTGAAATGTTTCAAACTACCAATGCTAAGCCTGTTTACCCTGCCTTGTCTTGCCTCTCCCAGAAACCATACAAAGTGTTTTGCCCCAAACACTTTCCCCTCATTCTGTCTGCCTCCTGACTGACCCTGGTGCTTCCCCCACGTGGCCCTGCATAGCATGTTGTGCCTCCTTTACAGAAATGTGAGCAAAAACTTCTTCCTTATGACAATCATGTCCATGCCCACACATCTTACCCTACCTGATTCAAAAAAATCCTGGGTACATTTTTAAATAGCTCAGAATGTGGTCTATCTTTGTATATATTCCGTGGGCACTTGAAAAGAATATATATTCTGTTGGTTGATGTCATTGCTGACTTCCTGCCTAGTTATTCTACCCATTGTTGAGCAAGAGGTGTTAAAGTTCCAATGCAATTGTGGACATGCCTGCTTCTCCTTTCAGTTTATCAGTTTTTGTATAACATATTTTTCAGTTCTGTTGTTTAGTGCATACACATTTAGGATTGCTATGTCTTCTTCTTATCATTATGTGATGTCCCTCTCTGTCTCTCATTGTTTTCTTTTCTCTAAAGTCTACCTTTTCCGATATTAATATAGCTATTACTGCTTTCCTTTGATTAATGTTTGTATAATACATCTTTTTCCATCTTTTTGCTTTCAACCTGCCTATATCATTATATTGGAAGTAAATTTCTTATAGACTGCATGTAGTTGGGTCGTATTTATAATCCATTCTGCCAATCCACTCCTTAATTGGTATATTTACACCGTTTACATCTAATGTAATTGTTGATAGAGAACTTCCTTTAGCTATTTTTTAATGGTAGGTTTCTTGGGGACAAATTTTCTCAGTGTTCTTTCATTGAGGGATGCCTTGATTTCCCCTTCATTCATGAAGGATGTTTTTGCTGGGAATAGAATTTTAGGTTGACTTAAAAAATATTGTGCCACTCTCTCTGCAATCCATGATTTTTTATAAGAAATCCTCTATAATTTGGGTGTTATTTCCCCTATTGCTGAGGTGTTGTTTTCCTTTGGCTGCTTTCAAGATTGTTTTCTTCTTTGGTCTTTAGTTTTCAGAAATTTAATTATAATGTGCTGCGGCATAATTTCTTTGGGTTTATCCTGTTTGGGATTAACTTTTTAAATCTGTCAGTTTGTGTTTCTTCCTAAATTTGTAAAGTTTTCAGCCGTTATTTTTTAGAGTACTTCTTTTAGTCCTGTCCTTGTTGTCCTCCCCTTCTGGGACTCCCACGACACAAATATTTCGGATTTAGTTATAGTAATACAGGTTCCTGGGGCTCTGGGTTTTGTTGTTGCTGTTGTTTAGTCTGCATTCCCTCTCTTATTCAGGTCAAGTGGTTTTTATTGTTCCTATCTACTGATTCTTTTCTCTCTCTCATCTGTCTGATGTTGAGCGCAGATTATTGTAAATCTGAGTTCGAAGATTGCCATTTGGTTCTTCTTTATGTTTTCTATTTCTTGCTGAGACTTTCTATTTTTTTACTTGTTTCAGGTGCGTTTGTAATTGCTCATTGAAGTATTGTTTATCATGGCTCCTTTAAAATCTTTGTCAGATTACTCTAACATTCTGTCTTCCAAGCTTTAACATGCACTGATTTTTTTTCATTCCTTTTGAAATCTTCTTGGCATGACAAGGGATTTTGGATTGGAGCCTGGATAGTTTGGGCAGTATGTATGGGACACTGGATCTCATGTAAGCCGTCTCTCTTAGCTGGCTTTCTCTGACACCACCCCAGAGGGGAAGTGAAGAGGTCAAAGTCCAGGTTTCTCACTTGGCCTCCATTGACACCTGAGGTGAGGAGGGCTCCTTGTGACTGCTAGGCAGTGATGGGAGTTCAGCTCCCAGTGCGGACTCCACTGACACCTTGGTGGGTGGGGGTGGCCTCATTATTAGTGGGCAGTGGTGGAAGTCCTTACTCTCCACTAGGCCTCCACTGACACCAACCAGGCGAGGAGGAGAGGTGCCTCATTACTTCCGGGTGGAGGTGGGGTGCAGGCACCCTGCATGGTCTCCTCTAACACCGTGGGATGTGGGCGCCTTGTAACCATCAAGTGGGATGAAAGTCCAGCCTTCTCTGACACCGCTTCTCTACGGCATCACTAGGCTCCCTTTCTGGCCCTTGTCGGTACTGGGCGGAGGCACGGTTTTTTCTGCTTGGCTGGTGTAGAACAGTTATTGTCTAAAATTGTTCTGAGTTGCTAAGCTTCCCTTTTCCTGGTCATTCCCTTTTCTGGCTCGAGACAGAAGGCTTTTCTTGGGCTGTTTGTGGTGTTTTGTTTTTGTTTTTCTCTGCACCCATTGGTGTTTTGGATTACTGGCTTCTTTGGCTTCAAGTTTGGGATTTATGAGGCAAAAAGAATAGGCAACCTGCTGGCTGAGGTCCCTACCTGGTCTGTCTTCTTCTCTTCACCTGTCAGAGTCTTCTTATGTGTTTTTTTTTATGTAATTTCCAGGGTTTTAGTTGTACTTCATCAGAAATATAGGAAAAAGTACATCAAGCATCTTCCCAGAATAAAACATTCCTGTTTTAAACAGTAGTTTGAATAGGGATCAATGAAATCCATATATCGCAATTGGTTGATAATGTCTCTTTAATCTATTGGTTCCCCTCCACTTCTTTTTATTTTCTTGAAACTTTTTTTTTTTAATCAGAATCTAGGTCACTTTTCTCCTAGAGTTTCTTATAGCCTACACTTCGCCGATTGCATATTTGTGGTGTTATTTAATATGTTCTTCCATCCTTTGTATTTTCTATAAACTGATAGTGTGACATCAAGTCTTCTGACATCAGTGTGTATTCCCAAGTTTCTCATTGTTTCCTGAGGGCCGCTCACTTACCCCCACCTCTGGGCTCTCTTCTGCCTGCGATGCGCCCCCGGCCTGCCCCCTCCTCCAGCCTGTCCTTCTAGACTAGTTCAAAGTCTTCATTCCCAAGACTCTGCCTGTGTCACCCCAGGCAGAACTTCTCTCTCCTCACCTCCTCCCAGGGTCTCAGTGGGTGTTTGTTCTCCAGTGATTTCCTCTCTTTTCTGCTCCTAGACAGAGGAGAGCCAGTCCTCATGACTTTGTCACCAAACATGTCACTTAGTTATCATCAATAAATGTATGTTGAATTAATTGGGGTCTTGAATACTAACCCTTTTCCTCCCGGCTTTGTGGCATAGCCGTTGGGGTGGGAAGAAGGCTCATTAGCTTGCAATCCTGAGGGGGGACCTGATGGTAGCTTTCTGAAGCTCTGCAACTTCCCTAACTGCCAGCACTGCTGTTGCCATGGTTTGCCCCATCCACTGGCATACTTAAGTGAATGCTGATGGAAGAACCGAGCGTGGCCCGCCAAGGCCTTTTCAGGTCATTTTAAGAGGGGAAAAAAGTTGAAGTGACAGAATGCCTTGAAGCCATTCAGATGTCAGAGCACAGTGGGAAAATTTCACCAAGATGAGGAATTAAATTAATTGTGAAACTACAGCCAAGAATCTTTTTAAAGATAATACTCCAGACCTCAGAGACTCTATCATTCATCACCTCAGAAACATGAAGATACTTGTTCACCTAAAACATTCTGGGTGTGATTGATTAGAAAGGCACTAAAATAATTTATTTCTAGCTTTTCTATAACATAACTTTTATATTTATGGATTCAGGATGAATGTGGTATTTTAAATTATAGTTAGCACCAAGCTACAAGTAATTACTTCTTTGTATTGCTTCTTCTTTTATTCATTCCATTTTTCATTCTATTTTTCATTCCAGTTCATCTCTTATGAACTAAGAGACTAGTATCCTATTCAGAACATAGTAATACAAGCTGAGACAGTCTCTTGGTCAACTGGTCATCCAAGACCAGTCTTCAATGCTCACCCAAATCTTCAATGCTCAGAAAACAGAAGGCATATGAGATTGGACAATTAAGTTCACGAACTCATCCTAGAAAAAGTGCTACATACCTCATTGCTGAATATCACTATGGTCACCTTCGAAGTACTCCCCTTGGGAAGCTATGCACCGACACCAGTGCCTAGTCCACCCTTCAAAGCAATTTTGAACTCTTTTTCTGGAATGGCCATCAAAGCTGTCGTCATATTACCCTTGATGTCCTGAATGTCATCAAAACGTCTTCCTTTCAATATTTCCTTTATCTTCGGGTAAAGAAAGAAGTCATTGGGGGCCAGTCCAGATCAGGTGAGTAGGGAGGGTGTTCCAATACAGGTATTTGTTTCCTGGCTAAAAACTCCCTCATAGACATGGGAGCTGGTGCATTGTCATGATTCAAGAGCCATGAATTGTTGGCAAAAAGTCAGGTCATCTAACTCTTTTTGATGAAAAGTTCAGGTCATTTTTGTCTAATTTTTTCATGCAGCCTTTTCAGCACTTCCAAACAGTAAACTTGGTTAACTGTTTGTCCAGTTGGTACAAATTCATAATGAACAACCCCTCTGATATCAAAAAAAAGATTAGCAACATCATTGCAGCAAGTTTGCGAACTTAATTGTCAGATCTTGTAGACGAGGAGTCGATTGTTTCTGTTGATTGACTGGCAGCGCGAAAACAGACCTATGAATGGTCTATGCTGCTCATAGAAGGGGGGTGCCCAACACGGGGTTCAGCACTAAGACCAAGGAGATGCTCTCACCTACCTACCAGACGCTTGGAACTTGACATTCTGTCACAGTGTGCCTCCTCCCTGTCCAGCAGACTTCTAGCCCCAACGGAAGATGGACACCCTTTGGCTGGAGTTAACATAACTGGAGTCAGCATCTTGTTTCCCCTGAACCACATCTGCCAAAATAGTGCCAAACCCTGTTACAAAATCATAAGGACCAAATTAATACAGACTACAGACCGTGGGTCCCCAAGCCTACTGGATCAGACTTTCTGCTCCCACAGCCCAGGAATCTGTATTTTTAACAGACTTCTTTCTGCATTGGTGTTTATACAGCCAGCCCTGTTCCAGGTTCCCATGGAGCAGGCAAACTTGTCAAATCTCAGTGTGCCTAAGAGTTGCCAGGTGAAGTCGTTTCAAACACTCGTCCCAGGGCCACTCCAGAGGGTCTAATTCAGTCAGCCCAGGGGTGGGGGACTTGCGTTTCCTCCAGCTAGCCTCACACCAGCCTGCAGAAACACTCACAGACACCTGGCACTTCAAGCAGGCTCCTTGAAAATAGCTGTATCCCTACAAAATATTTCCACTGTGGAAACGCATCTGTAAAAGTTGTGTCATAAAATTAATTTGGGGAACATATTCAATAATGTTGTAAATATTTCGTTGGGTATCCGATGGACATGCGTCCTATTTGGGAGACCACCTCAGGGATACTGTGGATGCCTGATCATGGCATTGCACACCAGAAGCTAAACATTAATGAATGCCAACTACAATTTTATATATATAATGTGATGGCTCGGTGCGAGGTCGGAGGGATAGTGGATGGGGGGCGGGGGGTTCACAGTGTGAGGGATATAAATGATGAACTTCTAAGTATTACCTTGTCTTGTACACCTGAAACTAATAAATTTAAAAAAACAAAAGTTGTGTCACATTCAGCCACAGGATAACAAAAGCAGTTGTATAAACACTATACAATGATTCACTTCTCTTCAGCCCCTATGGACTCCAAACATGAGTTGGTCCTTTCAGGCACTTGTCCCACAGGGGGAAGAGGCTGGGCTCAGTCACACCCTCCTGGTGGTGGCCCTGCCCTGCCTGGCCCCTCACCTCTGCTGTCCATGGAGGGTGCCTTCCACGGTTGGTCAGCCTGGGCTCCAGGCTTTGGAGAAGTGGTTCTCCCTAACAGCCTTCAGTCGCCCATCACTCTCCTCACAAACAAAACCACATTAAAGGCCTCTGATAAATTCTTTCAGGACCTGCTTTCCATCTTTATCCTACTTAGCTTATCCATCTCTGCTTCCTCTGGTGCCACAAGCCTCACTTCTTTTCCTGCCAGCTCCTTTGCTTTGTCTTCCTGTGGCTATCTTCTTTCTTCTTTCTTTCAAAATGTTCTCCCTTATCTTCTCTGATACAGACAAAAGGTCAGGAGCCAACCCAATCACAAGGGGAGGACCCAGTGTCCCCATTTGCTCTGTCAGAGTGGCTGTCCTTCCTGGACTAACAGAGACACTTGGGCACAGATACAAGCAAACCCAGGGCAGAGCACAGTAACTTCAGTGGAGGGAGTTGTGCGGTCCCATCCTCCCTCTGAGCATGGAGATGCGAAGGCTCTGGCTCCAGCTCGTCCTTCCCCAACTCCTACATCCTTTTTTATGCAAAGTCAATCTCTTTGAATTGGAGACCCTAGTTTCTGAAGCATCCACTCAGGCCAGGCATTGTACATAGTGGGCATGTTAAAACATCCTCTAAAAAAAGAGAAAACAGACTCTGAGGGTAAGAGCAAAGCCTCACTGAGTTCGGGTGTCACTGACCCTCTGCCTTGTCACACTGCCCAGGACTGATGGGGAAATGGAAGGGACACCAAGCCTCAGTTCTTCGTGATGTCATTTTCCAAGTTGCTGCCTCATTTTCTGCTGAGTGTCTGTGTAGTGTCATTTTCTCAGACAGAACACCCCCGGGGCCCTGACCTGGTGGGAGGAAGGTAAACAAAGACTGACAGTGGCCTGCATGGTTTGACATGAATAAAAGCAGTGCCTTATTATTCTTAGTAACATCATCTCTCGATAAAAATGTTGCTCAAAGGTCCTATCATTAAAGTTGAAAGTGCAACATATACCTCATCAAAATAGTAATTATTTCTATTAAAGCTCAGTAAGATTCAGTAAGAACAATTTTGCGCTCATCACTTAGGAAAATCTTAGAAGACTATTGAATACACAATTGATCATCTGAAGGAATAAAATTTTTTTTAATTTTATCAAATAATATTTATAAAAAAACATTTAGGAAGTGTGGTCAGAATTTTTAACACCATTTACTGTATAGTTTCAAATAATCAAGCAGGTCATTTCTGTTTCAAGTAATAGTGAGCTAGTTTATCTAAGACAAAACCTGCTGCTCAGAACAACCTGGGAAGTTGGACGGTGTGAATACATGTGTAAAAACATCACAGAGCAACCAAAGCAGCAAGGACTTTGAAGGACCATGATCCTAGACAGAACAGATGAGCAAATAAATAAGCCATTTTACCCACAAGGCATTTGCCAACTTACAAAAATACGAAAAACAAATAAAAAGGTTGAGAGGCTAAGAAACTGAGCAGAACTTCTGGCCATCTCATGGGATAAGACAATGAAAACTGAAATTCAGGACCACCAGAGGACAGGCCTTGGCCAGCACCCTACCCCTCCAGTTTGGAGCTCCAAGGAGCTTATCGGGAGTAAGAGAAAACTGAAGGTCAGCCACGCCTCGAATCAATTGAGTTTCTGATGGAATTGATGTTTCCACACCTACCATAACTGCTTCCAGAAGCAAAAATAGACACTCTCCAGAGGATATTACCATCAGCCTGAGCCAGTCCCACATTCAGGTCCATTGTCCCGTGGGCCACCACAGATTCGTTCACACTCACCATGCCAAGCTTTCGCTCTCTCTCTTCATTTCTGGCACCTTGGAACCTCCCTGTCTTCATTTCTTTCATTTAGTTATTTGCCAAGACTTTTTAATGATATTTTGTTGAGAACTATTATATCGGAAGCAGGAAGGGGAAACTTCTAGAAAAGGTCCTACTGGCATGTTGCCAGATGTCAAAGTCACATGGACAGCTCCTTTAACTCAGCTTCCAAGTCTCTTTACATTTAAAATAAGCATATTCTTAAAAGGTCTTTCCTAAGTACTGAAGAGATGGTTATCAAGTGCATCCTTCTCTTTCTTCTTTCCTTTTTCTATGTTGCTATTTGTTAGTGTTTCTGTGTGAATAGGAACTCAGAACTACCAATTTTTCTACTTGTGAAAGGTTTTACAAAACACCTGGAGGAAGAGATTAACACTGATCTCTAAGCCAGGGTTCAAGAAACTTCCCCCCACATATTTCTTTACCACATCTTGATTCCCCTCTTTCATTCCTGAAAATTATGATTTTTGTTTTTTCTTTATTAGTCTTGCTAGGAATTTTATGGACTGAATTGTGTCCCCTCAAATTCATGTGTTAAAGCCCTCCCACCCAATGTGATAGTATTAGGAGGTGAGGTCTCTGGGAAATAAGTAGGTTTAGATGAGGTGATGAGAATGGGGCTCTCGTGATGGGATTAAGAAGAAACACCAAAGAGCTTTGTGTTTCTGCCATGTGAGGACACAGCAAGAAGGTGGCCATCTGCAAGCCAGGAAGAGCCAGAATACAACCACGATCTTGGACCCTGAGAAAATAAATGTTGTTTAAGCCACGCCGTTTATGGTATTTTGTTATGGCAGCCTGAACTGACAAAGATAAGGAGTTTATTGATTTTATTATTTTCAAATGACTAAACTTTGGGCTTGTTTAATTTTTTTCTATTATTAATATTTGTTTTCTAGTTCATTGATTTTTTTATCTTTATTATTTCCCTCCTATACATGTGTTGAGTTTCATTTGTTCTTTTTCTCAAGCTTATTAAGGCAGAAATATACATAATCAATTTTTAACCTTTCTTTTTTTCTAATATATACGCTTAAAGCAAAACTCTATCTCTTAGCACTGTTTCTGGTGCATCCTACAAGTTTTGATATTTCTGTTTTTATTTTCATTAATTCTAAATATTTTAAATGTTGCTTACAATTTTTTCTTTCACCTATGTGTTATTTGTTGTTTAATTTACAAATATTTGATATTTTCTATAACTAATTTAATTCTGCAAAGTTCAAAGAATATACTCGGTTTCTATTTGAAATTTATTGAGACTTCTTTCATTGGTCAGCCAGCATGTTTTCTCTCAGCAAACATTCCATGAACGATTGAAAAGAATGTTGCTGGACATAGTGTTCTGTGGACATTTAAATGAGGTCAAATTGATTGATAGTATTGTTTTAATCTTTTATATCCTTACTGATTTTTGTGTACATGTCCAATCAATTACTCAGCTGTCCTGTGAATATGGATTTGTCATTTATCCTGTAGGTGCTTTCAATTTTGCCTTCTACATTTTGGAGCTCTGTTATTTGTGCATAAACATTTAGAATTGATGTCTTCTGGATAAAATGACCCTTTTGCCATATGAAATGTCTCCTTAATTCTCATGATCTCCTTGTTTTGAACTATACTTTGTATGTTATAATCACACTAGCGTTCCTATGATTTGAGATTGCACAGTATGTATTTTTTCCACCCTTTTACCTTTCAACCTACCTGTGAGTCTGCTTCTATTGACTGTTTCTTTCCTCCTGATTGTGGGTCTCATCTTCCTGTTTATTCATGTGCCTTGTAATTTTTTACTCAATGCTGGACATTGCATATAAAAGAATTTCCAGGATATTTTATTTGTTTTGTTTTGTTTTTTCCAGTGGGTATGAGTCTTTTTCTCTGACAGGTGGCTAGAATGAGGACTCGATCATTCAAATTTCATCAAAAGTCAATTTGATCTGAGATTGATCTGTAGTGTTAATTAAATTAAGTGTACATTTGCTGTCTAATGGAAACAAGTACATTCCACTTTGCCTTTCCGCTCAACCTCAATTTCCTACACTTCCACTGCGGAGTGACTTGTCTCTTTGATCTTGTCAGTGTTTGAGTTAGGAGGAGGTTGAGACACTCCCAAACTCAAGTACAGTGAAATTGTATAATTTTGTTTTCCAGCCTTGCCTACACTGCCACTTTTGCAGTAAAATTGGGGGTGGTGAATGTTGAGCCAAACAATTTATTTTTGCATTTGAGGCATTTCTAAATTCCAATTCTTTTGGCAATCCACACTGTTATTAAAGTTGTGGCTGATTCCTCCTCAATTCTATAAAGTCTTTTCATCTGTAAGATGCCTGCTTCTCCACCTTCCTACAAACCATGTGCTCCAAATATGGAAGCTCTCTGATCACCATCACTCCTTGTAATTCCATTCATCAAAATTTACTCTGTCCACTGTTCTTTGATAGTTGCCATGGAAAAGTATGGTTTTTATTTTAGCAAGTTTTTTGTTATTGTTACCTGAGGAATAGTGGTATTATGAAGTCTAAATCTTATTTGGAAACAAAAGCCATAGTGTTGTTTGTAATAGCAAAAGATTGGAAACAATCCAAATGGCTATCAATAAAGGATTTCTAGTTAAATTATATAATCATATAAAGGAATGCTATGAAGCTGTGTAAAAGAACAAGGAAGCTCCTTATTTACTTGTGTAAAAAGTTTCCCATGATATATTAAGTGAGAAAAGCAAAGTGTAGAACAGTGTGTACAGTGCTCTACCTTTTGTGTAAAAGAGGGAAGAAAAGTCTTCTGTGTTCATATAGATTTGAGTAACATATAAATTCATATCACATTTATATAAAAATTCTGAAAAGACACAAAAGAAATTAGTAAAAATTATTACCTCATTGTTTTTTCTTGATTCTTAAGACTCAGTTTCCACTGAAATTATTACCTCGTTGTTTTTTCTTGATTCTTAAAGACTCTTGATTCTTAAGACTCAGTTTAATCCTGTTTAATCTATAGAACGGGATTAAAAATACTTTTCTGATAGAGTTATGTGATAAAATAAGCAAAGATTTGGTAAATTTCAAGATATAAAGTTGTGGATAAATTATTAGTAACATGGTGACCCTTGCATTGTGTTGTACGTAGAGATGCCTTCATCTATGTTTATGCATTTTTGTGTGGCAGTTACACAATCTAAATTAGCCATCCAACTATGTTACATCAACAACAGTCTATACTTTCTTTTGGTAAATTGTAAGTAGGGGCTGTGTCTTTCCAAAGCCCATAGACCCACTAACCTAGTATGCAATGTCATATAGCCTTTAAGAAAAAATGAATGTTTTCCATCAGATGGTGACTGAGATGATATACCACAACCCTCCTGATTTACCAGTACCATCTCCATTAACAGGGCATGACACACACAGGAGCCCCATATCACCAAAAAGAATAGCTCAATACTCTAAATCCCCTATCATCACTTATTTATTTCAAAGGCAACAAAGAAACAATAAAAGGCATTATGTGTATTGCCTCCTCTTTCCCAAAACACAGTAGTCCAATCCATACATTTGACATTAATCCTTCGTCTGATTCTTTAAATACGTAATCCATTAAAATGGCTGATCCATGACTTTTGAGCATACTAGACATCAAAGCATTATATGTCTTTTTTTTAGACAAATAATTGTATTACCATGTATAGTGTGTAGTGTGCACTATTTTGTCAAAATTTGTGATGGAATAATAAGGTTGAGCATTACACATGGGTGGTACTAATTCCATATCTATATAAATGTTTTCAATGCTTTTATTTATGCTTATGAGTTAAAAATATAACTCTAGAAATAAATAACGATATCCATATGCAAAATAATACCCTGGAGTATGATCATCGGTTTTGTTGAACTTATGACAAACTTGCAACCACAAAGAGTTCTTGGCCTTCTATGATGTATATATATCATAAATTTGTTTCCAATACATAAAATTTCTTATACTTGTATCTGTTCTTGTGTTTTGTAATTATTTGTTACACAAAATTTTTTTGTGCATTTTTACTTGTACATATTTATTTTGCTAAAATTTCTGTATAACACAAAATAAATGCTAAAATTCCTGTATAAAACAAAAAACAAGTATGTAACTGTAAACAAAAATTTGAATTAAAAAATTAAAATGAAAGACATTTTCTCTGAAAGTTGGGGCCAAAGTATGGGTGCACATTATACACAGGAGCATGTTATACACAGCAAAACACGGTAAGTTAGTAAAACACCTAATCAAATGTTGCTTTTGTTTCTGTACAGCACTGAGGAACATGCCCAGAGGAGGGAGGTCGTTCTCCACCTTAACTAAGATTCTTAAGCAGCCAAACCACCAAAAAATCTGACTAGCTTGGAGTTTCTGGGATCACTAGGCTGCAAGCTCCAAACAGGCATAGCACACCTTGGGCCTGCTCTTACAGCCTCGATGTCTCCACCCGAAGCCACAGTGATATGTCTGTTGCTCTGGAAATGGAATAGAACAGTGAGTTCCTGACTTTTTGGGACAGAGATACAACAAGAAGTAAGTACATTTTACATTGGCTCCAATGCACATGTGAGCATGAAAACACACATTTCGTAAAACATTACCTAACCCTTACTAAGAGAAATGCCTTCTAACATTGTCTAATTATTCTATTTCATTTAATTTCCAAAAAAGAAAAAAGGAAGCACATTGATTTATCAGCCTACTAATGAGATCGGGACAAGCGACACTAGAATAGAAGAAAAGATTATTCATTTTTCTCTCACTACGTTCCTAGGATGTGCATTTTACCAAAACCTCCTGACAAGTCTCCCTAGCGCCATCTACTGTATCCTCTGGGTATTCCAGGTACCTTTTCGTTCTGGCACAGAGCTTTTTAAGGATGAGATTAAATCAGAGAACTCGACACACCAATATGTGCCTCCTCCCCCAAAGCAGAAACAGCTCTGAAATAGTTTAAGGAGAAGTTCAGATGAATAACTAACACAAAAACCCGGTTCTGACTGGGTTTCAAGCCTGATTGGGGTCTCAGGAGCAAAACTGGCAGTGTGATTGGCGGTTTCCAGACAGTGACAAATTTAAATTCAGGACATTCTAGACTAGCACTTCATTAAAAGCAGCTGTAGTCTATCAAACACCACTGCGAGGGACTACTGCTTGGTAGTCCTTTGTCAAACCTATGTCTATAATTGTTTGTTTTTTTTTACTAAAGCAACTGACAGTATGAGTGCTTACTATTCCCTACCTTATTCCAAAAGTTATTCAAGATGACACATAACATGATACTGTTGTAACACAAACTAAAATGTAGAAATATATTTTGTTATTTTGTGACTGATGCAGAAAATCCATTTTGACAAGTCACCATAGCTTATGGAATTTAATTTTTATGTTCAATAGAAGTGAATTTTCCCTACCAGTTTGCCTAGACAGTTATAGCTTTGCATTCATGCCTTCGTTTCTGGTTGGCATGTGCTTTTGATACAAATACATTTGGAAGAAACTTTGTAATCTCTCTAAGTCTATTAAAATGATCAAAAAAGAGCATGTGCCCATCCAGTAAAGCCAAGGAATCAACTTATTTTTTTACCCCTGGTAAAAAAAACTGAGACATGTCCAGCAATTCAGATTTCCCAAAAATATTTTACATATGAATATAAGAATAGAATGGGGGAAATGGAGAGACTTGTAACAGTTTCAACCACAAGTCAAAATTGGCATTTTTTATGAGATGCTTTTAATTTGAAAGTTAAGAGAAGAACAATTAAATTATTGAAGTCTAAGATTATTTTTTTTTTACTTTATGAATGCAACAATTGGTTTTTCTTCCCCTGAATGATTTGACATTAACAGGATCCATAAATGAGGGTGTAGGTCAATGATACAGAGAGAAATCGTAATGAGATGCTGTTTTCCTGTAGGAACTATCACAGAAATTAAAAAGGATCACACTAGGGCCACTCCTGCTTTAAAATTATGTTGTCATATATAAGACATTATTAATTACCACGGAAATTCCTGGGGTTTGTTATATCTTCAGTTTCCAACTGCTATTTTGAAGAGGGCTAATTTTTTTTGGGGGGGGGTGTCAATCATTAATCTGATTTATACTTCAACAGCAAAGTCAAGAAAGGGGGTGTAGACCAAGAGCTAATGGCTTTAATAACTGAGAGCAAAATGGCATTCGATGGACCTAACTTGCTCCCATACTGCCACTGTTAGGACAGGAGCCCCACTCTCTCACGAGTCTCTTCTTGTCTTGAGGTGTTTTCTGCTCTCACCTGCATATGATTTGTGTGTCAGAAACTTAACTGAGACATGCCAAGCATCTTTCCCGGAGGAAAACAAGGGGCTGTCCCATCAGGCACCTGGCAGGCCATCATTCATTAAAACATGTTTTTAAAAAATAGTGTTTGTCTCACACTGACTTCTTGCCCCATAGCATCATCTTTCTTTTTTGTTTTATTTCTACAACAACTGTCAAATTAAAATACCAAATAACTTTAAACATTAGCATTTCACCTTATAACCTGGCAACTGCATCACTTTAAATATCTGTATGAAAGTTCAGCTCAGTTATAAACACCTGGGATTTACCTGCTTGCTACTAAGCATGCACATAAAAGTGTTAGTCATATGTACCTCTGACACTTTGAAGTGACACGGTGTGGCTATCACAGATCCTCTCGGTTATTCAATAGTTGCCCGGCAAGTGCCCCATCTTCCCTGGGAGTTGCCCATCTTCTCTGTTGGCCTCATTCAAGACCTACCCAGGAGACAGCAGTGTTTTTTCCAAAATGCCAAGTCAAAAATTCTCTCTATGTTGTTCAGTGCCTGGAAGTTAATTAATGAGACAGCTGCGTGCCCATCGAGCAACAGGCCGGCTCCAAGCACCAGGGCTCCCTGGTGCCTGAAAGGCTGGAGGGAGCACAGGACAGGGCTGGGGAGAGCTTTCTGTTAAAATATAAAGACGTGTGAAAACGGGGCGACAAAGTTAAGGCTTTTCTCAATGTTTACATTTAATAAAGTAATGCTTTTAACCACAAAAAAAATGCAGCAATATGATTGTGCTCTTTACAAAATAATTACAGGATTTATAAAAATATTAATTTGTGGTGCAACCTGCTAAGTATGTATATGTCTAAGCTTACACGAAAATAATTTCAAATTTCCAAACTTGAGACCATTTTTTTATCTTACTCTTCTCTCCCTCTTCTCCTCTACTCTGGAGGACACTCAAAAATATATGGAAGATTTATTGTCCTAGCAGAATCTAGGTCTGATTAGGAAGAAAACCCCAACATACACAAAAGGAGCCGAAATCACACAACACAGTAAAGCTGAGTGCTGAGCTGTAGAGCTATAGATACTAAAATGTAGGGTAGCTGGAATACACAATTAGCCAACAACACACATTAATTATGCAAATCAGGAGAATAAGTCAAGGGAAATAAGGAAAAGGGAGTTGAACAGCACCCCATAATCATGATACACTAGAACTCAGGGTGAGATTTGTCAATTTGAAAGTGAGTCAACTTTCAATCTGCAAACTGTCTTCACCAGCCGACCAGGAAGGAGCACAACAAGCTCCTGAAGGTACTGTCCTTGAAAACTTAAATGGAGGGCCTGCAGGTAGGCCCCGCCGCCCACCGAGCCACCTCTCTCTGCACCCGCAGGCCAGGGGTGCGTCTGCTCCGCCCAGCTTGGCCTTGTCATTTCTGACAGCCGGGTCAGCACATCTCTCCACTGGGCCGAGCCAGGCTGGGCAGCTCTGGGGCTGTCTCTTCGTGAGCAGACACGATTTAGACTAAATCTTAGAGCCACCCCGATGACCGCGGGACCAGGCTCCTGTGCGCTGGTACAAGACCCGCCAAAGTTGGCCGGTGGCGATGAGCGCCAGCTTTACCAGGAAAAGTGAAAACCTCATGTTCATGGTGGCAATCGTGGAAATCCATTTCTGAGGCCAGATCTGCCCCGTCAGAATGAATTATCATCGTCTTTGCTTAACGTGGACCTGACCGAGAAAGGCACGAGCGAGAGCGAGCGAGCCCACACCTCCACCCCCGCTGCTCCGCGCAGGAACACGAGGCCCGATGCGACGTCCCCACGCGGCCTGGTCGTGCAACGCCACTTGTCCATCCACTTCCTTTGCGAATATCCACTCTCGGTCACCTGCGTCAAAATACCCAACCAAATGTGAAGCATGAGACCTCATAATCCGCCGTCGGGCTTGCAGAGGAGAGCCGAGCTGCTCCGGCCTCTTCCCTGGAAAGCCGGGCAGTGCACCCTTCTGTGGTGCGTGTGCGGGGGACAGCAGGGTGGTAGGCTTCATTCGCACTCTTTCTTTCCTTTCCGAAAACTCTGGGCCTCCCTCACCCCAAATGGAGTCACCTCCTTGCGATTTCTCTGGTGTGGAAGAAGGAAGACGAGGGCAGGGCGCAGGCGGCCGGACCTGCACGCCCGGGCCCCGGGCACAGCCAGGCTCGTCCCCGGCCCTCGCCCCTCCGGCCCCCGCCCCCGGCGTATTGTTGAAAGTGATGGAGTCAAACGGGGCATTCACGGAGACGGTGGCTGAGGTCTTCGGGAGCGGGGCTGGTGGGGGCGGCGGGGAGAAGCAGGGACTCCGCCAGCGTGGTGGCGCCACCTCCTCGCCCTGCCGCCCCCAGATGCCGAGGCGGGGACCTGCTCTGGGCGACCGCGCTGCGGCAGAGCGCCCCGCCGCGGCCTGAATTTAAATCTTCAAATCGTTACCTGTTTCTCTAACAATTACTGTTTTTGAATTAAAGCGGAGCTTCAAATACAAGAGCGCTCTTGAAGGAGGCGAAGTAGAAGTAACAACAGTAACAGCACCGCCTGTCCTTTAACCACACCTACCCCACGCCCCGCTCGCCAAACGCAGGGGGCCGAGGCCGGCGCTCTGCATCCTCCTCGGACCTGCCCCGGGCTCCGAGGAGGGTCTGTGGCACGAAGACGTCCTGGGGACCCCGGGGGCCCGGGGACACTGCAAGCCCGGGACCTCAGGGCCGGCGGGGGTCGCTGGGGGGATTTGGGGACCGGGGGGAACCTGGGGCTGGAGGCCGGGGCACCCCGCCCGCAGCGCGGCGGGGGCGGGCCGCGAGGAGCCACCCCTCGGTGCCTGTCGGAGGCGCTCGCGGAGGGGGCGGGGTTGCCGCTCGCTTAAAAGGCGCCGCTGGAGCCGCAGGTGCCAGACCCCAACGTCCGCGCGTGGCGCTCCCTTCTCCCCGCCGGCAGCGAGCCCGCAGGCAGCTTGCTCAAGACCACTCCAGGCCATCTAGGACCCGCCCGGGACCACTCGGGGCCACCCGGGACCCCCGGAGCTGCCCTGCCAACACCGCCCGCCCCGCGCGTGAGGCGCCCTCCGCCGCAGGTGAGGCTGCCGGGCCGGCGCGCCTGGGTCCCAGCCCCAAGGCCGGCGCCCGACTCTCGGCACCGGGACCGCCCGGGACGGCGGGGCCTGGGGGAGGGGACCCGGCGGGCGCGGTCGGGGGCTGTGGTGACCCAGACCGAGTTCCCCGGGTGGACCCGACCCGGGGTGGGAACCGCGCGCTGAGGTCCCTGCGCGGTCCCTGTACGAGGCAGTCGCGACAACTGACCTGGGGGCGGGCAGGTGGCGAGAGCGAACTTGTGGCGAGGGAGTTTCTTCCGCCAAGTTCTGAAATTGGAGTCAGGCTATTGCGGGGAGGAGACGTGGCGACACCAACGCCGTGATCGATCAGGACGCGCGCGGGGGTGGAGAGGGGATCAGAACAAGTCTGCAGCAGCCCGATTGATGAGCGACAGTGATGCTCCTCCGTGAAGTTTTAATCTGCTGTCACCAGGAGTGTTTAATTGGTCGAAGGCTCAGTTTGAAAGGAAAGGTGAATTCCGTTTAAGCAGGAGCCCTGCCTGGAGGAGGTGACCTTTGCAGAGAGAGATCAGTCCCGGTCGTGGGAGAGGAGCCAGGACTCCCTGCCCCACGAGCCGGACACCGCAGCCTAAACCTGAGACACGGGTTTCGTTGCCTCTCTTTTTTCTTGAACAATCCAAGAGTGTTGGTTTCCAAGTGGTGTTTTCCAAACTGGAAGGACACTTGTTTACCGTGGGGCTAAGAACCGTGGGGCTAAGAGAGGATCCTCAGGACCGTGGCATCAGCCCTTTGCTCCCTCCTGGAGGGGACACGTGCCTATCAGTGTGTGTTCTCCAGCTTCCGATAGCTGGACACCTATGAGCATTTATTTGGGGCTATGTCTCCAGATGTGTGGTGACAGCCATGTCCCCATTTGCCCTTTGAGTCCATTTCGCAACTCGAGTGCTAAGTCAATCACCATAGGCACCTGTGAGAAGGGTGGGGAGTTCTGTGGAGGCCGCAGGGCAAGGTCCGCCAACAAAAAAGGAAGGATTTGAGAAGTTAAGTGTGAAGAACCGCTTTTGCCTTCTTTGGAACCTGGTGATTCACCCTGTGCCTCCCCAAAGAACAGAACCAGCTCCTCACCCCGCCTCTGGCAGAGCTCCAAACAATGAATGGCAGGGTGTGGGCCAGGTAGGAGCCTGCCTGTGACCCACCTGCTAGGTCAGGAAGGGCAGGAGAGCAGCTCCCCGCTGATTCCACCCTGCTTGGTTAGCCCATCTTGACCTGTTACCCCTATCCTATTTGCAGATTAAATTTTAATTTGCTCTTCTTCCTGAAAGGGTCTATAAACAGCTCAACAGAGACCTTTAAAAAGCAACAACAATATAAGGCTCTCTGTAGTTTCCTAGGCTGGTGATTATTAGACTGGTTTATGGAAGAGTGGGGGGTCTGTGTTTGGTACTTTGGAAAAAAGCAAAGGCGTAGTAAGTTCCCTCACCCCCTGATTTCTAGCCAAAGATACCTTCCACAGTTCATTTCAGTAACTGTCCTGTTTTCACTTAGTAAGTGCCAGTGAAACTATGGTGAAACTATGGATTTTGTTTCTGTTGTTGTGGCAGGACTAGACTGAGGTGTGGGCCTTCAGCGGATGCCCCTAGGTTCCCCTGAGGACCTCCGGACAGCCTGATTTAAAGGGTCAAGGCTGAACCCCAACTAAACCAGTTTTTTTCCAGTGATGCTTCCTTTTTCAAGCTAAGTGAGGAAGCATGTTTCTCGAGCATATTTCAGTCTTACGTCACTTTCATGTCCAGGACCCCTCTCCATGTGTGTGCTGCCTCCCCGACCAAGGTGGCATTGGATGGTTTCAGCCAGACCTTGGTGCCCCTGCCTGAGATGAGGCTCAGTGATGAAAGACCGGCGTTCATGAAAGACCGGCATTCTGAGCGTGCTGAGAAAGTCCACGGGGAACAGGACCCAACTTGCTCAAAATGAGGGGATCATTATGCTTTTAAGTTAGAGAAGAAGGAGAATTCAACTGCCAGCTTAGAAGGGGTGGAGAACAGATTGCTCATCAGGATGGTGGAGAGGTGGAATCTTGTCTAGAAGAAGAGCTGATTGAGACAGATGGGTGTAACTGTGGATAAGTGAAGACAGTTCATATCCTGGGAGGAGGAGAAGGCCCCTGGCTCCCGGCAGATTGATCCACAGGATTCAAATCTCTTTTCACTAAGTGGTGTGTTACCCCAGCGAGCTTCAGTTCCGGACTTTAATATTCAGCACAGTGATGTCACCTTGTGGTGGGGGGCATCGCTGCGAAATCTCTGAGTGAAACTTTCTATTTTTCATAATGTGCCTGTTTAGAAACACTTCTAAATTAAATCCATAGCCCACAATAAAAATGCACAGTTGCAACACTTATCCAAGCAGATAGCCCTGAGTACTAACCAAGCAATCAGTCCAGCATGCGTAAGGACCACCAGTCCGTACACAAGCCTTTCACAAAAACCTATGTGCACGGCAGCTTTTCTCCATGGACAGAAAGTTTCCAACCTGCTCCTTTTCGCACAGAAAAAGGAAGTGAGGCCCTTTGTGAAATTTTAACTTGGAGTGCATTGGGTGACACGCACTTCAGTGCCACACCCTAAGTCAGTGACAAGTCACTAAAATAGTTTAAGGAAAGTGGCTCTGCAGGGAGATGTGGCTTGTCAGCCTTTACGGCAAGGTTGGCCCGACTAGTCTCAGTCCCAGTGCTGCCGTCCGAAACATGAAGCTAACAAGCACATGCAACTTAACCTTCTGAATGTCCTTCGTCCAGTGCTGAGTGGCCTGTGCCATGATGGGAAGACCCAGGGAGTGTCTGCAAGGGGTCACTCAGCACTAACTAGTGCCTGCAAGTCAGGAGCACTTTTGCTTGTCCCTCCCCCACCCTCTACCCCCGCCCCCCACCCCCGCCCGGTTTTTATTGTGTGCTAAAAGTTGGGTGAATCACTCAGATGAATTACTGCTCTTTGTTGGAGAATGCACAAACACAGGTTCAAGGCCTTTCAGGAACTATCCTCTTAATCCTAAAGCAAATGAAGTTTTTTCACCTTTTTGGTGAGGTTGGGTAAGAGCTGCTGTTTGCTCAGGAAGAGTTAGAAGAGTACTTACTTACTGAGACCCAGAGAAATCTGCTGGATTCTGTCCTGTTAGTCACTCCTCTGTTGTGTTCGTTCTGTCTTTCCCAGTGCAAGCCACCCACGGGAGAAGATGGACTGGAGCACTTTGCATACTATTCTGGGGGGTGTCAATAAACACTCCACCAGTATCGGGAAAATCTGGCTCACCGTCCTCTTTATTTTCCGCATTATGATCCTTGTTGTAGCCGCAAAGGAAGTGTGGGGCGACGAGCAGGCCGACTTCATCTGCAACACTCTGCAGCCCGGGTGCAAAAACGTGTGCTACGACCACTTTTTCCCCATCTCGCACATCCGGCTCTGGGCCCTGCAGCTCATCTTCGTGTCCACGCCGGCCCTGCTGGTGGCCATGCACGTGGCCTACCACAGACACGAGAAGAAAAGGAAGTTCATTAGGGGAGAGATAAAGAGTGAATATAAAGACATCGAGGAGATCAAAAGCCAGAAGGTCCGTATCGAAGGGTCGCTGTGGTGGACGTACACCAGCAGCATCTTTTTCCGGGTCGTCTTTGAAGCTGTCTTCATGTACGTGTTCTATATCATGTATGATGGGTTCGCCATGCAGCGTCTGGTGAAGTGTAACGCGTGGCCTTGTCCCAACACAGTGGACTGCTTTGTTTCCAGGCCCACAGAGAAGACTGTCTTTACGGTGTTCATGATTGCAGTGTCTGGAATTTGCATACTGCTAAATGTCACTGAGCTGTGTTATTTGCTCATCAGATATTGTTCTGGAAAGTCAAAAAAACCAGTTTAACACATCACTCAGCTATTAGATAAAAGATAGAATGCATGAAAAGGATGAGGCAACCTGCGCTTAGCTGCCGAGGCAGTGTCACCAGCATTTCCCAAGACCAAGACTCTCACCTTACACAAAAGCATTTGAAACTCCTATAGCTCTCACGTGAAACCCCAGATGCCTGCGATGGAACCCTGTCCTCCTAAAGCAAACAAAGGCTTGATCCTGTGCCACAGTGGTTTTCACTCTGATCAGTACCAATGAAACCCCGTGCTGGGAGCGGTTATTGCTGCCTGGTAATTCCACATTTTGAAGAAAGGATATCAGCGTTTGTTTTTCTTTCTTTGAAGAAAGGAGAGAAATGCCAGGTTCTAAAGAGAATGCTGAGAAGGTCTGGTTGCTCCTCTTAGGGTCCCCATTTCTCCCCTAATTAAAGGTAAACATAGAGAATCTTGGTTCTTTTCTTCACTTTGGAAATTTTAGTCTCTAATGATGGACGAGGTCACCTAATGCTTCAAACTCTGTTATATTTTTCTCAAGTGAACACTTTAAAATAAGTTCTTTGGGTCTCCAAGACGTTCTAAAAACCATTGTATGTTCCTCCTATTTCAAAGGCTCAGATTGAGATATGCAAATGGAACGTATTTAGATACTGTCATTGAATTTAAAATACAGCCTCTCAGTTATGAATACTGCGCGGGGCCACTGTAGTAACTGCGGTATGTAGTACCCAAGAGCATTTCCGCCTCTCTCACGTGAACAACCTAGAAGTTTTAGCCATGGCTTCTGACAGCAAATGGCCTCATGTCACAACTTTGGGTGTAATTTTGCAGGAGATGTACAGACTGGATGTGCCACCAACTGCCACCAACTATAGGCTGACTCGAGACACCCTGTGTCCCCTTTCAGCAATTGCCTTTTCCATGACTGTGGTAAAGGGTAGCAACACTGATTGAAAGAGCTTGCTTGGGAATATTTTGTTGCCACAGTTCAATTTAATGGTGCAGAACAAAATGGGTATGTGTGTGTGTGTGTGGGGGGGGGGTTAGTTACTATTTTTAAAAAACAAATGGAAAGACTGGACTCTAAATTCTGTGATTAAAAATGAGTTTCATCTACTTCAAAGTTTGTTTGCTTCTCTCTTCAGCTTCCAGTTTTTTAAGTGAAAATAGAATTAATGGACATTTTTGAAAAATAAAAACTAGGGTTTAGGTAAATATTTAGCAGTTCTATAGGACAGATTAAACCATAATAGTATCAGTATGCCTGACATGGATCCCAAAATTTGGTACTCACATACTTCAATGAGGGTGGGTGTTTTCCTTTTGCCAAGATTAGCATTGTGAAAACATTTTGTAACAATGAATAGCTTTAATGACATGCCTGTAACTAAAATAATTTTGGAATGTCTCAAAGTCATTTAAAATATTAAAATATTACTTCATATAATACTTATTTAAAATCTATCAGTTTTCAATAGAATAGCAGATTTTGTATGAGGAGGTTAATCTTTTCAATGTCATAACACCAAAGGGGTAAGTTTCCATGGTGTCTGCCCACCGTCCTGGGACTCTTCTGCTCAGTTACAGAAATGCTTCTGTCACCACAGTTTGACGGGGAAGGGAGAAAGAAAGCTGATTTCCGTTCAACCCCACGCTCACCCCAGATTTCTGACAAACACACGCACAGTGTGGTGTGCGGATAGGGTGTGTAGCTGAGAGGGTGCTGGGCGGTTCACGTGACCAGTTTGAGTCCTGAGGCGTGAGACAAAGCCTGTAAGGTGTCTTTTCTATGGGATTGTCTTCCTGTGCACTTGTATGTAACCAAAGGTGATCTTAGGCCACTGCTTTTTACTCCTCACTGCCACCTCCATGGGAAATAATCCTGGTGGCTCAGCTGTGCCTGTGGGTGATGGTGTGCTGCCACCTGCAGGCTGGCCTGGCCCCAGGCTCGCCCCAGACAGCTGGCCAGCACTGTCCTTCACTGTCAGAGCCTTCAGTCCCAGGCCTTCAAGGCATTTGATACCTGTAATTAAGAGTATTTTTATAGAGAACCATACACTTTTTACATGGATTAAAAGGACCCAAACCAGCCAACTTTCATCCAGGTGCTAGAAAAGGGATGAGAAACAGTCCCTACCCCACAACGTGCTCTGAACACAGCCTGTTGCACAGCACATGGGTGTAAATAGACATTCACTCTTACAAGCCATGAAGATTATTACTCTCAAGGTATTAAAAGTCTGGGTCAAAATAATTACAGACTACTTCTGACCACTTCTACGAACTTAAAGAGAGGTCTGGCCACAGGCCTAGAAATTAGAGCTTGAAATCTGAAAATGATAATCCTGAGTCTACATCTCAAATCATCCATTTGCAGTTTGCAGTAGGTAAGGAAAAGCTCTGCTGTTTGTGTTTTAAGATTCCACCAAGCGATTCTGTGTCAGGTCTGCCACGTTTAGGGCCTCACACAGGCCGGAGGCAGGAGAATTCAGGACGTGTGTGCTGCTAAGCTCAGCGGGATCAAGGTGTGTTAATAAACTGGGAATCATGATCTCAAGTCTTCCATAGAGGTCACCTGCCAAGTGTTGGGTCATAACTGGTATGAGTGGATCAGGGTCAGCTCACGACAGTGTGCTGTCCACTAGGGTGACCTGGGCCTCCACTGGCTGTCATTGCTCTCACCTTCCTAAAGGTCAGCTGGAGGGTAGCAGGTAGTGTACTGAGAGGGCCTACATGTGCATAGGAGCTCCCTTACCAGACCTCAGTTTCCTCGTCTTAAAATGGGCTTACAGAATACCTTCCAAGGTTAATGACAATCAAATAAGATAATTCATACAAAAACCCTTGACATAAGTGCTAAGTAAAATATTACTATCATCTGTTTTCCATTAGCTAGACCCCAAGCTGGAAAGATGATGGATAGCATTTTACATAGCAATGACTCGAGCAACACTGGATAAACTGGGCCTGGAAAAAAGTGCACATGTACACAAACCTGAAATAAGTACATTACAGGGAGAAGAAAGATTGCTGCACAGGATAGAAGAGGAATGTCTGAGTACACACAGAACAGCATGAAAGTTCAGGTGATGACAGCGACATTACTCTGTGTTACAGAAAAAGCAACAGTGTGACACAGAAAGTTTGGTGCATCTAGTTAGGGTCTATGAACACCTTCGTCAGTCGTGTTACAGGTGCTTTCCTCCCAGCAGCCCTCCGATAGGACTATCCCGGTGCAGTGGGCAAACAGTATGACTCTCAAAGGCCGAGAGTGGATATTCCGGTCACACAAAGGATGTGCACGAGACTTCCCGAATTCTCCTCCTGCATTTCATTCCTGCAGCTAGAAGTCCACACCCGAGGAACTTGCCACCTCCCCCAATGCTGATGGCGTTAAGGAGGCCATCCCAGCTTCCTGAGACATGCCACTCGGTCAGGTCCTACACACCTCCAATTACTCATTTACTCAACCAATATTTAATGAGTACCACTGAGTGCCAGCAACTATTAGGTACCCGGGCCGTGACAAAACCAAACCTGTGTCTTCATGTTGAAGGAGACAGACTGTAAACACATCCCTGTAGATCACATATACTGCAGACACTGCAATGGAGAAAACTAAACCGGTAGAAGGGGAATAGGAAGTGATGGAGCAAAGGAAATTGCTACTTAGTATCAAGTGGTCAGGAAGGGCCTGTCTGCCAAGACACCTAAAGAAAGCCAGGAAGCAGCCCAAATGATGTCTCAGGAAAAGGCGTCCAGTGAGCGAGAAGGGCTGGACACCAGAGTCAAGGGGAGAGGGATGAGGCCAAAGAGAGAGGGGCCGTGTGGACGGACTCATTACGGCTGTGCTGAACCGTCCAGCAGTGGTCCTGCCCTCTGGTGGACCACCTTGCTCCTCAGATGGCTGACAACACACCCAGGCTCCAACACAGCTTATCACTAATGTAGTCTAACTTGTTAGCTTTCTAACAGCCTCATCACCTGTCCTCATTTTCAATGAAAAGTCCACCAATGTGACTACGTGATTATAGAATTAATATATAAACACATTTGCATTGAGAAGTAAATGCAGACGTATAAAGTCGAAGGAGAAAGTCCCGTTTGTCAACCCTGCTCCAAAGTCTTAGTACCAACACCCAGTGTGTACCCTCTAGTCTTTGTTCTCTGCCTTCCCAGATACACACACACACACACACACACACACACAGAGATGTTATGTTAGTTCGCATTCTTACATAACTTTTCTGTGGCAGTTTCTCATTTAGTAATATGCCCTGGAGATCTGTCTAGTTAGCATGTGTAGATAGATCTACTTGTTCTATTTCACAGACATGCAATATTCCATAGAATGATTGAATCGTGAGTTATATAACCAGTCCCAGCTCGTGAGCAGTTATATTGTCTCCAGGTTATCCCTCTCCCCATCACTCTCCCTCGCCACCTCCTAGCAAACCACATTTTCCCTTTGTCATGCATGTGGCATAAACTTTCCAACCAAATTCAGTGCTTTACACTCCCCTGTTAAATTTTATTGTTGATTTGGGTCCATCCTCTGGCCCATCCAGATCTTTCTGGCCCTATATTCAGTATACTAGCAATTCCTTCCAAATTTGTCATCTGTCAGTTTAAATAGCCTGCTTTCTCTATAGTCACTTCCGCCAATAAAAATGTGGACATGCTGGTCAGTGCATTGACCAATATGGAGCGAGTTGGTCAATTAAGCTGCCCCTGGCTCCCAAGATTTCATTACAGGCCCAGAGTTCACCAGCAAGCACAATGATGGGAAAAGGCTTGCTGCTGCCACCTGCTGTCAGCAGATGTCACTGTAGGGCGCTGCCTCCTTCCAGTCCCCTGGGCCCACTCAGCCATGGGGGCCCAGCCAGCACCAACCCCCTTTTTGACAGTCCTGCCACTGCACGGGCACATCCACCCTCCATAAAGCCTGACTGCTCCCATGGCTCTGCAGTTTGTACTTCCAGTTTGTGGGTATCTAGCCATTGTTGCTTTATTCGGATAACCGGAAAAGAAATGAAAAACAAAACACACATATACGACTTCCTCTCGCAGTGGTACAATGAGCGATGTGAGCAAACTCCCATAATCTCTGGATACCGTCAGTGAATTGGCTCAAGGTTCTTATGTAGGTTTTCCCCCGGGTTTCTGTCACTTGGATTTTGGAATCTCACCACCTAGGACTGTAAATGCCACAGTCACATGACTTCTTACTCATCAGTCAGCTGTGGGGGGGTCACTGATTTTAAAAAGCATGTGAAGTCATCATCTAATGTGAACACAGCAATTCTTTAAACTTGCAGTGTCTTTTGCTTTAATTCCCTTAAAATGTTGGGGAAAAATTCCACTCCCATTTTTCAGGCCCCTTATCAATTGTGAAATCTACATTTCCAAACTGAAAATGTAGGTTTAGGGCACTTTTGAATCACAATAACCCAAGAAAGCAGGAATTTTCCCATTTGCCTGGTGTTTGCAAAAGAGAGACATGTCACTTTGAACAGGTTGGCACAGCCACACTCGCAGCGCCACTGTTCACAGTGGCTGACGGTGGAAGCGACCCCAGTGTCCAAGCACAGATGCTGGGGAAACAGTGTGGTCTATACGTACCATGGATGCTATTCAGCCCTAAAAAGGCAGGAAATCCTGTCACCTGCTACGTCATGTGTGAACCCGGGGGACATTATGCTCAGTGCAATGAGCCAGTCACAGGACAAGCACTGTGTGATCCCATCCCACTTCCATGAGGCCCCAGAGCAGTCAGGTCATAGGGACACAGACTGGATTGGTGGGTGCTGGGGGGTTGGGGGAGGGGAAATGGGGGAATTAGTGTATAATGGGAACAGTTTCAGTTTGGGAAGATGTAAAGTTCTGGAGATGGATGGTGGTGATGTTTACACAATACCATGAATGTACTCGAAAATGTACCCTTAAAATTTGTTACTATGATAAATTTTATGTTATGTATACCTTACCATAATTTTTTAAAGTGGGCAAAAGATACATCTCTCCTCTCAACACAGGAGACGATGGATGGTCTCCACTGAAAGACGCTGACTGACCATAAAAAGTTAAAAAGTATTTTGGACTCAAGCACACATCAAACATTGCTAATGTCTGTGTCCCATTTTATTAGGGCTATAATGCACCTAAATGCATCCCTAAGCCCATATGGACATTAACCATAAACATTAATAAGACATGTCTGAACACACAGCTGAGTCTTCCCTGCTCCGTCAGAAACAGTCACGTTCAAATCTGGTCAAGTCAGTTAAGGAAGAAACACCAGAATGTCACCCTGCCTCCAATCCCGGTGGCAGGCTGGAAGTGACCTTTCCTAAGCTCAGAAATATTCAGAGTGCTCTCTGCAGCACGTACCAGGTAGGAGAAAGGAAAAATGGACACACACTCTCTGTGTAGCCCAAACCGTAATAGTCACTGTTACGTTACTGCAACCTTGGGTCACCCAGTTGACAGTTGACAGTCCCCGGCAGCAGGCAGGGATTTGGAGCCAGGGTGGAGGCCAGGTCTTTCTGAGGGTGCCCACAGGGCCCCGTGGGTCCCTCTTGAGGACCGGGAGAGAGCATGGCTGCAGGTCTGCGTGTATGGCAGCACTTCCCAGCTGAGTGAGGCCCGAGGGCCAGGAACAGGCTGGCGTTTCTGTTCCAGCAGCAGACGCTGTCTGTCCCCTCGTCCCTTTCCGAGACACAGTGGCTCTCTTCTCCCTGCTGTCCCCTGCGCCCCTCCCCCTTCAGGTCCTCCTCCTGCCAGGTAGACCCCGCCCTGCTGCCAGCTCTCCGGTTTGCTGGGAAGGCTCAGAATTTCCTGGTCCGACCTCACATGGTGCCAACTACTCACAGAGGAATGAAGAGTAAACCAGTGGTAGTTATTATCTTTCAGCACATGAGGATTTCCAAGAGAAAAGACCCCACCTGTCTTGTCTTCAAAACAAAAGCAGACACCATGAAAACTCGCACAGGCCTATCTTCATGGAAGGAGCCCCCGCTCTAGAAGTATGGGAGGCAGCGGGGTCTCAGGGCAGGCAGGCGGGTGGGGTCTGGCTCCAAGCCCTTTGGAAATGGATGGTGCGGCCTGAGCAGAGGCTGCACGTGCAGTCTGGGTTGGATAAAAGCATGCACAGGTCTTCTGTCATCACCTATGTTGTTAACCATGCCCTGCCCGGACTGGAACCACAGAGGCCTTTGGGAAGACTGCAGGGCCCATTCTCAGGCAGCAATTTAAAGGTATATGGTCAACGTCAACAGCAACTTCTAGCCTATGTAAGCTGCCTTAGAACTTCCTCACCTCTGAGAATTCATGTGCGTCTCACACAAGCCTCTGAATTTGCTGGACCGACGCCAGGTTCACAGGTAAAGAAATTCCGAGGGGGCCCGGCCGGTGGCTCAGGTGGTTGGAATGCGGGGCTCCTAACCCCGAGGTCGCCGGTTGGATTCCCACACGGGCCGGTGAGCTGTGCCCTCTACAGCTAAGATTGTGAACAACAACTCTGCCTGGAGCTGGGCTGCGGTGAGCAGCCGGAGGTTGGCGTGAGCTGCAGAGCGCTGCTGTGTACCTGCGGGGGGCTACCGTGTGCTCCGTGGGCTGCCATGTGCCACCATGAGTGGCCAGCAGCCATCGTCAGTAGCCAGCAGCCAGCAAGAGCTGCTGTGAGAGGCCGACTGACAACTGGCAACCGGTTGCCTCAGCAGGGAAGAGCGCAAAGCTCATAATACCAGCATGGGCCAGGGAGCTGGGTCCTACACAACCAGACTGAGAAACAACAGCTTTAATCAGAGAGGGGGCAGGGCGGGCAGAAGAAGGGGAGGAAAAAAAAAGAGAGATTCAGAGCCATGGACAGCCTTCCCCCAGGGTCATGCAACTTAAACAAGAACCAAGGTTTGCACAACCCTCTAAGTATTCAGATTAATTTAAAAAGAAACCAGTATGAGACAGCACTTGGCAGAGCAGCTTCTGTTGTCCCCTCTCCTGGCACGGTCTGTCATCTCTACAAGGCGAATAAAACAGGAGTGGTCTTCCCCATGTTACACATGAGCAAACCAGGCTTCATAGACCCACAGGGCTTCTCCCAGTCACACAGCTGTCTAGTGGCCACATCAGGATTTGAAAAGCCTTGCGCTTTTGCGACCTTGACATGCATAATTTGATTTCAACATATGCCCGAGAAAGCTTTGGTGTAATAGTCAATGGTTCAAACTTCCCTAGAATTTGAACAATGGGCACTCGTTGGAAGTACACCCTCTGCTCTTAAAATGCTGTAGCACCATTGACTTTAACAAAAGCTCATTTGAGATGGAAGTATTTTCCAGAAACCTCCCCATTGCAGGGTCAGGAATATGTGTGTTTGAACTCAAATACTAATGCCAGGACGAATAGAAAGGACTGAGCCATTCCCTCTGTAAAGGAGACTGTGCCCTGCTCTGTGCAAAGGGGACTGAGCTCTGCTTTCTGAGAAGGGGTCTGAACTATGCTCCTGAAATCCCCCAGCACCTGGCCACAACCTCATTTTGCACCTCAGGCTGATCTATTCACCATGTGGATGGAAGGCTTTAATTAATGGACATGCTGGGGTGTTGCAGGAAGTTTTGCTGAGTCGGCAAGTGATTTTCCTTCACTGTCAGTCAGTCCCAGTGAGGACAGGCTTGTAAGAGGGTGTAACGGCCTTGTCTTCAGCCACCAATGAAGAAGCCCTGGAGTCCTCGGTGAGGAGTGACATGTAGGAGTGGATGGGGAGTGAGGTTGTCGTGCCCAGCGCCTGCCGACACAGACCAGCCATAGGCCCGAGCCCGCAGGCTGCACAAGACAAGCAGGGGGCAGGCCTTGTGGGGCTCGGTCAGAAACAGGCCTGGCCAGAGGCCATGAGGAGCCAGACACTCTTGTCAGCCATGCTGTGGGGTGCCCTCAGGAGGCAGCTGGCCCCCGGGCTCCGCCCCAGCAGGAGGAGAATGTGAGATCCAGGGCCTGCAGCCATAAATTCTGGAAAGAAATGTTGCTGCCCCACCATTCCTCTTGCCCAGCTAAGCGGGAACAGGTACCAACTGTCCTAAGTGCCCCAGACACAGGTAAGGAAGACAGCCAGGTGCTGGGACAAGCTCCCACTCAGATGAGAAGGCAGACAGCAGCCTCCTGCAGAGGGAGACACTCCATGGGGCTCAGGCCAGCACTCACTTCCCACCAGGATGCTGCTGACCCAGCACCTCCACGTGTCCCCAGGCTCTTCCCCTCCCCCCTTCTCCCCCTTCTCAGGAAAGGACAGCCTCACCCATGGGTGACTTGGCAGAAGGAATTGGCCCCTGAGGCTCATGCCCTCTGGACCCTCCCCTGCGGTGTTGCTCTGGCCTGCTCTGTGCCATGGGGACCCCTGACTGGGCTTGCTCTGCCCCTGCAGAAGAGACCAGCCGTCAAGGAGCAGGTAGCTAATCCATCCGTTTCAGAAAGAGGCGCCTTTATGAAGCTGACATTTGATCTCCATCTGCCTGCCCTGTGACTTATTTCTCACTGCATCTGAACTTAGGAGGGAGCTCGTGGGGTGCCCCCACCGAACCCTAAGGCAGAACTAGGGTGAGTGGAGCGTGGTGAGAGCACAGAGCCTGACCCCTTCCACACAGTGCCAGGTGCCTGTTGGGTCTGTACGTACAGAACAAAGGGGGCTGCGGACGCCCTGCTTGGAGCTGGGGTGAGGACAGTCCAGGAAACCGGAAGGTGCTGGCTGAGGAAGAGCAGAAGCTCAGTAAGCAGAGGGGGGACAGAGAGGGGGTGTGCAGGGCGACAGTGTGAGCCCGGAGAGACCCTTCTGTGTGCCCTGTGACTGCCTTCCGGAACTCGAGGCCAGCGGGCCTTCCTCCCGGTCCCTCCGATACCCGGGGTCCAGACCCAAAGACCCGCTTAGTTCCCCGAGCCCTTGCCCAGGACCAGGGCCAGTCCACAGCCGCCATACCCTGTCACCCCCGTCGGCCAGGACAGACCCTCCCTCAGCTTTCCTCTTCACCTTTATTCACCCAACTGCACGTCCCATCACTTCTGGGAGACTCAGAGGCTTCCTGTTCATCTGACCCCACCATCACCTCAAGAGTGCCCACTGCAGTCGGGTGGCTTCCCTGATGTCACAGGCCACTGTCACAGGATGTCACAGCACAGCACTTCCTCCTCCAATGCCCAGAGGCTCCTCTCTGCTCAGAACCTGCTCTGCTCAGCGGGGTTCCTGCCAAAGAGACGCGGGGTCACATGCTGCTTTCTTCATCTCCTGGTCAGCTTTGTGTCACTGGGACAAGTGAGCTGTGTGAGCTTTTCAGGGGCCACCATTATCCCCTGACTCAGACATGCGGCTCCTGGAATAGTCAAGTTCAGAGACAGGAGGGGTCACAGTGGCGGACTGAGGAGAGGGGTGGGGAGGTGATCGTCCTGCTTTCTCAGCCCTCTAACAGTCAACCACTCAGAGGCCCCGCAGCCATCTGCACACCCATGCAGGAGGCTGGACAGTGAGGGCTGGCCTGCCTAGTGCTGGGGACACAGTGCCGTCAGTGGTGTGTCCCTTCTCTAGCTCCTCCCTGACTGTACTGACACTGGGTCACTCTCCCCAGGTCCCTGGTGTTGGGAGACGACACATTCCAGTGTGAGGTCTGCAGGACCTGCCAGCGCCTGAGGGAAGCACGGGGCCTGCTCCATCCCTGTGGTAACTTCCAGGGAGCCCCCGTCAGCTTCTGCTAGCGTGCCGCACCCGGGTCACCAGCGTCAGTCACAAGGCCAATGCCCCCGGAAGGCCAGGGGCTCTCTGTCCACTGCACTTCCAGGTTGCCATTCGCGGAGATCCGCTCCACCCCTGGGAGCCTCCCGCACTCCCTGCCTGTCCCCAGCCTCCCCCTCCCCGCCCAGACCACAGGACCTGGACCTCAGCTGCCTCACCCTGCGTTCTCTGCAGCTGCTTCTGCAGGGAAACCGTATAACCGCCTGTCACCTGCAGTCCAACCTGGAACCCCCGTCTCTGCTTTGTCATCCGAGGCCTTGCGCACCTGGGCCCACACCACGCTGCCCAACGCATCTTGATGGCTTCTAGGCAAGTCCTTCGCTTCACCCACATGCCCTTCCTGGACCTGTGCACACATCCCGTTATCTTTCTTCATTGTGGTAAAATGCACATAACAAAACTCACCATTTTTAATAAACAGTTCAGTGGCATCAAGCACACTCACATTGCTGCGGTACTGTCACCAGCATCTCTCTCCAGAGCCCTTTCCTCTTGAAGCTCTGTCCCCATTAAACACTAACTCCCTATCCCCTCCCCGCCTCCCTGTGCCCGGCTCCCACCATCGTACCTTATACAGACAGGTCCCTCTGATCTGAGTATTCTAGGCGCCTCATAAGTGGGATCACACAGTGTTTGTCCTCCTGTGACTGGCTTATTTCACTGAGCATGATGTCCTCCAGGTTCACCCGTGATGTAGCAGGTGACAGGATTCCTTCCTTTTAAGGCTGAATACTACTCCATCGTGTATACACCACATTTTGCTTTCCGTTCACCTGTCCGTGGACATTTGGGTTGCTTCCACATTTTAGCTACTGGGAGTAATGCTGTTCTGAACCCGGGTATACAGAAATCTCTTTGAGACTGTTTTCAATCTTTTTGGGCATGTGCCCAGAAGTGGAATTTCTGGATCTTATGGTCATTCTATGTGTAAGTTTTCAACAACGGCCATACCGTTCTGCACAGGGCTGTACCAGTTTGCATTCCCACCAGCAGAGCACAAGGGCTCCGATTTCTCCATGTCCTCGGCAATACTTGTTGTTCTCTGTTTTTTGATAGTGGCCGTCCTAATGGGCCTGAGGCGGTCTGTCAGCGGAGTTCTGATTTGCATTTCCCTAACAATCAGTGATGCTAGCATTTGTTCGTGGGCCTACTGGACATTGTACGAGGTCAGACAATTTAAGTTTGCGAACTTGTTGCAACGATGTTGGTGACATTTTTGATATCAGAGGGATTGTTCATTATGAATTTGGACCAAAGTTAACCAAGGTTACTATTCGGAAGTGCTGAAAAGGCACTTTTTGTAGTGTTCATTGCAGAAATCTTTCACGTCCTTGGTTAAGTTATTTTACTCTTTTTGATGCTATTGTAAAGGAATTGTTTTTCAAATTTCCTTTTCAGATTGTTCATTGTTGTGTATAGAAATGCAACAATTTTTGTGTGCTGGCTTTGTATCCTGCTACTTTGCCCAGTTCATTTATTGATTCTAATAGGGTTTGTGAGTGTGTGCATGTGCGTGTGTGTCCTTAGTTTTTTATACTTGTGAGATAATATCATCTGCAAACAGAGGTAATCTTACTTCTTCCTTTCCAATTTGGATAACTTTTATTTCTTTTTCTTGCCTCTTTGCTCTGGCTAGAACTTACAGTGCTATTTTAAATAAAACTGATCTTAAGGGGAAAGCTTTCAGTCTACCAACATTGAGTATGTTTGCTGTAGGTTTTTCACATGTGGCTTTTATTGTGTTGAGGTAGTTTCATTCTATTCCTAGTTTGTTGAGTGTTTTAATCATGAAACGCTGTTGACTTTTGTCAAATGCTTTTTCTGCATCAGTTGAGATGATCATGTGGTTTTCCCTTCATTCTGTTGATGTGGCAGATTACTTTGATTGACTTGCCTATGTTGAGCCATCCTTGCATTCCAGGAATTAATCCCACTTGGCCATGTGTGTAAATCCTTTAACATGCTGCCGAATTGTGTTGGCTAGTACGCTGTGACGGACTTTTGTATCACTGTCCATCAGGGATACTGGTCTGTAGTTTTCCTTTCAGGTATTGTGTTCATGTGGCTTTTGTGTCAGAGTAATGCTGTCCTTGTAGAGTTTTCAATTTTTTTGAAAAGTTTGAGAAAGATTGACATTGTTTCTTCTTTAAAATTAGTGTAGAAGTGACTTCATAGGAATGGCGGCAGCGGGACGCACTGTCTGAGTTCTCCTCCGGATCTTATTACAAACGGGACATATAACCCATAAAAGAACTCTTTGCTCATCACGCAGAACAGCTAAGAGATTCATGGAAGGATTACTTGAAGGTGCGTAAATTGGAGGATCAGGGGAAGAAGGAAGGGAGTGGAGTGGAAATGCGCGGTCCCGCGGTGGAGTCATGGCTGGTGCTGGCAGCGGCGGTAAGACACCAGGCAAGAAGCACAGGACCCCAAGGTGGAACAGAGAACACAAAAGCCAGGAGGTGGGCTCTTTCCCTGCGTCCCATAGCTGATCGCCCACGGGATGGGGGGGGCAGCTTGGTGGGCCCTAGGGCGGACAAAGAACACAGACTCCATACCTGGGCCCTTCCCCCCCCCTTCCAATCCTACCCCCACCCTTCCAGAGACTTAAACTGGCCCCTGAACTGAGGAGTAGTGTCAGATTACTGAGGGGCCGTAGTGCTCACACCCTGGGACGACTGACAGGCAGCTCTGACCCAGGGAAAAGGCTGGCAAAAATGTGATTTTTGCTGGACTAGGAGAGAAGAGACTCCTCCACCCCCAGCCCCCTCCCTTTCTGGCCTGTGGGAAGAGTGTGATGCGGCTGGGCTGGGAGAGAAAAGACCCCTCCATCCCCAGCCCCCTCCCTTTCTGGCCTGCCTAGGGCAGGGCAAGTGCAACTGCGGAGGCACTCCCAGGGATCAGCAGTAAGCTGCAGATGCAGCTCCCGGCTTTCAGCAGCTCAGAAATCTCCCGCCCGCCACACACACACACACACAAGAAGGGCCCTAAGACTCAGGAGAACTGGACACAGGGCTGGTGTTGCTATTCTCAGTGTGTATATGTGCAGGCAAGGGCAGAAACTGCACTGACTTTGTAAAAACTATCATCCAGACCTCCCTGCCCATGCATTTAAATCTACAGTCCCAAAGTCACTCTGGGCACCAGGTGACTGATTCTGCCTGCGTAAGAGGCAGGGGACTCTTTGGTACATAGAGGAACAACTGGAGATTACTTGGTGGGCTTAAGGCAAGACTGGCGCTGCTTTTTGTTTTGCTTTCCTTTGTTTTGTTTTGTCGTTATATCTTTGATATCTTTGCCTGTGTTGAGTGGGGTGTTATCAGGTGTTTTTACATGTGAATGTATTGGATTTTTTTCTTTGTTGTTGTTCTTGTTGTGCTTGGTGATTTGCTTTGTTCTAAAATTGCCTTACACCAGGGCCCAGCTTAAGAGGCACAAGATTCAACATATCCAGAGGCCAACTCCAGACCAAACCAGAGTTCTACGTGTTTGACCTACAAGTCACACACCCAGAGGGAATTCTCTGCAGGCACAAGAGCCCATAGAGGCCAAACCACATTTAAGTGGTCAATCCTCACACAGCAGAACAACCAGCGGTGGGCAGAGCCAAGTCTCACAACTAGTCCGCCTGGGAGTTAACCCCACCTACTCACAAGCAAAAAGCAAGTAAAGATCTTCTTTAACAGGACAATATACACAACACAAGAGTCACCCTTGGAGCACACGCAGAGGAGAAGAACGAAGTAGTGCAAGTCAAATATAAAGGACACATACTACATATGATAACCCAGCAAGAACTAAGACTCTAGGGGATCTACCTAATACATCAAAGCAAACACAGAGAGTCAGCCAGAATGGTGAAACAAAGAAACATGTCCCAAATAAAAGAAAAGAAGAAGCCTCCAAAACTGGAACCAAATGAAGCAGAGGTAACCAGCCTATCAGAGACAGAGTTCAGAACACTGGTGATAAGAATGCTTAAGGAGCTTAGACAAGACATAAAGAAGGCCGTACAAATCATAACAAACAACCAGTTAGAACTAAAGAACACCATTACCGAAATTAAGAACTCACTTAAAGGAATTACGAGCAGGTTAGATGAAGCAGAGGATCGAATCAGCGACTTAGAAGACAAGTTAGCAGAGTTCACCCAAACAGAACAACAGAAAGGAAAAAGAATAAAAAACAATGAAGATGGTTTAAGAGACCTCTGGGATGACATCAAGCGCAACAACATGCGCATCATAGGAATACCAGAAGGTGAAGAGAGGAAGCAAGGGATCGAGAACATATTTGAAGTAATAATGTTCGAAAACTTCCCTAACCTGATGAAGGAAACCAACATACAAGCCCAGGAAGTGCAGAGAGTTCCAACCAGGATAAACACAAACAGGTCCACACCAAGACACATTATAGTTAAAATGGCAAAGCTTAAAGACAAAGAGAGAATCCTAAAAGCAGCAAGAGAAAGACAGAGGGTTACATACAAGGGAACTCCCATAAGATTATCAAATGACTTTTCTACAGAAACATTGAAGGCCAGGAGGGAGTGGCAGGAGATACTCAAAGTGATGGAAAACAAAGGCCTACAACCTAGATTGCTTTATCCAGCAAGGCTATCATTTACAGTTGATGGAGAGATAAAGAGCTTCCCAGAAAAGAATAAGCTAAAGGAATTTATTACCACCAAGCCAGCATTGCAAGAAATACTAAAAGGACTTCTGTAAATAGAAGAAAGATGAAAACAATCTAACTACAAATTTAAAAATGACAATAACTATGTACCTATCAATAATCACTTTAAATGTAAACGGATTAAATGCTCCAATCAAGAGACATAGGGTGGCTGAGTGGATAAGAAAGCAAGATTCCTATATATGCTGTATACAAGAGACTCACCTCAGATCAGGGACTCACACACAGGCTGAAAGTGAAGGGTTGGAGTAAGATATTTCATGCAAATGGAAGCGAGAAAAAACCTGGAGTTGCAATACTTATATCTGACAAAATAGACTTTAAAATAAAGAACATATTAAAAGATAAAGATGAGCATTATATAATAATAAAGGGATCGATCCAACAAGAGGACATAACCGTAGTAAACATCTATGCACCCAACATAGGAGCACCTAAATATATAAAACACGTACTGACTGACATAAAGACAGAGATCAACAGCAACACTATCATAGTAGGGGACTTCAACACACCTCTGACAACAAGGGACAGGTCTTCCAGACAGAAAATCAATATGGAAACAACAGCCTTAAATGATACATTGGACCACTTGGATTTAATCGATATTTTCAGAGCATTTCATCCCAATGCTGCAAAATACACGTTTTTCTCAAGCGCACATGGAACATTTTCCAAGATAGACCATATGTTAGGCCACAAAACAAGTCTTGATAAATTTAGGAAAACTGAAATCATACCAACTGTCTTCTCTGATCACAGTGCTATGAAATTAGAGATGAACTACAGGAAAAAAACTGGAAGACACACCAATTCATGGAGGCTGAATAACTTATTACTAAATAATGAATGGGTCAAGCAGGAGATCAAGGAAGAAATCAAAAGATATCTCGAGACAAACAAAAATGAAAGCAAAACGACCCAAAATCTATGGGATGCCACGAAAGCAGTCCTAAGAGGGAAATTCATAGCATTGCAGGCCTACCTAAAGAAACAAGAAACATCACTAATCAACAGTTTATCTTCACACTTAAGGGATCTGGAAAAAGAACAGCAAAATAAGCCCAAAGGGAGGACAAGGAAGGAGATAATAAAGATCACAGCAGAAATAAATGAAATAGAAACCAGAAAAACAATACAAAAGATCAATGAGTCCAAAAGATGATTCTTAGAGAAGATAAACAAAATTGACAAACCTTTAGCCAGACTCATTAAGAGAGAGAGAGAGAGAGGACCCAAATTAATAAAATCAGAAATGAAAGAGGAGAAGTGACAACAGATACCGCAGAAATACAAAAAAATTAAAAATTCCTATGAGCAACTATATGCCAACAAATTTGACAATCTGGAAGAAATGGACAATTTTCTAGAGGCGCACAACATTCCAAGGCTAACTCAAGAAGAAACAGAGAACCTGAATAGACTGATTACCATCAGGGAAATTGAATCAGTAATCATCAATCTCCCAACAAACAAAAGCACTGGACCAGATGGCTTTACAGGTGAATTTTACAAAACATTCAAAAAAGAATTATCACCTATTCTTCCCAAACAGTTCCAAAAAATCCAGAAGGAGAGAAGGCTCCCAAACACTTTTTATGAGGCCACTATCACCCTGATCCCAAAATCAGACAAAGACACCACAAAAAAAGAAAACTACAGGCCGATATCTCTAATGAACATAGATGCAAAAATCCTCAAAAAAAATATTAGTGAACAGAATTCAGCAATACATTAAAAAGATCATACACCATGATCAAGTGGGATTCATCCCTGGTATGCAAGGGTGGCTCAACATCCGCAAATCAATTAATGTGATACACCACCATTAACAAAATGAAAAATAAAAATCACATGATCATATCAATAGATGCAGAAAAAGCATTTGATAAAATCCAGCAGCCATTTATGATAAAAACCCTTAAGAAAGTGGGAATAGAGGGATCATAACTTAACATAATAAAGGCCATATATGATAAACCCACAGCTAACATCATACTCAATGGGGAAAAGCTAAAACCATTCCACCTAAGATCAGGAACAAGGCAAGGTTACCCACTATCTCCACTTCTATTCAACGTAATGCTGGAAGTTCTAGCCACAGCAATCAGACAGAAAAAGAAATAAAAGGCATCCAGATTGGTAAGGAGGAAGTAAAATTATCATTATATGCAGATGATATGCTACTATATAGAGAGAACTCTAAAGACTCCACCAAGAAACTATTAGAACTGATAGATGAATTTAGTAAAGTAGCAGGACACAAAATTAATATTCAGAAATCAGTTGCATTTGTATATACCAATAATAAAACATCAGAAGGAGAAATTAAAGAAAAAACAATCCCATTTACAATTGCTCTAAAAACTATAAAATACCTGGGAATAAATTTAACCAAAAAAGTAAAAGATCTGTACTCAGAAAATTATAAGACACTGAAGAAAAAAATGAAAGAACATATAAATAGATGGAAACACATATCATGTTCATGGATAGGAAGAATTAATATAGTTAAAATGTCCATACTGCCTAAGGCAATATACATATTCAAAGCAATTCCTATCAAACTACCAATGATGTTTTTCACAGAAATAGAACATATAGTCCTAAAATTTATATGGGATCATAAAAGACCCCGGATAGCCTCAGCAATCTTGAGAAATGAGAACAAAGTCGGAAGTATAACAATACCTGACTTCAAATTATACTACAAGACTACAGTAATCAAAACAGCATGGTACTGGCATAAAAACACAGATAGATCAATGGAACAGAATAGAGAGTCCAGAAATAAATCCATGCCTATATGGCCATTTAATCTATGACAATGGAAGTAAGAATGTACGATGGGGTAAAGACAGTCTATTCAATAAATGGTGCTGGGCAACCTGGACAGACACATGCAAAAAAATGAAGCTGGACCACCTCCTTACACCATATATAACAATGATTTCAAAATGGCTTAAAGAATTAAATGTAAGATCTGAAACCATAAAATACCTAGAAGAAAATATAGGAAGAAACTTCACAGACATTACCCGGAGTAGGAGTTTTACTGATATATCCCCTCGAGCTTGGGAAGTAAGAGAAAATATAAACACGTGGGATTACATCAAACTAAAAAGTTTTTTCACAGCAAAGGAAACCATCAATAAAACAAAAAGGGATCCTACTTATTGAGAAAAGGTATTTGCCAATGATATATCTGATAAGGGGTTAATATCACAAATCTATAAAAAATTCACTCAACTCAACTCCAAAAAAACAAACAACCCAATTAAAAAATGGGGAGAGGACATGAAGAGACATTTTTCTAAAAAGGACATACAGATGGCAAACAGACATATGAAGAAATGCTCAACTTCACCAACCATCAGAGAAATGCAAATAAAAACCACAATGAGATACCACCTCACCCCAGTCAAAATGGTTATCATCAATAAATCAACAAATAACAAGTGCTGGCGCGGATGTGGAGAAAAGGGAATGCTTGTGCAATGTTGGTGGGATTGCAGATTGGTGCAGCCTAGTATGGAGTTATCTCAAAAATCTGGAAATGGAACTACCCTATGATCCAGTAATTCCACTCCTAGGTATCTATCCGGAGAAATCCAAAACTCCGATTCAAAAATCTTTATGCACTCCTATGTTTATTGCAGCACTATACACAATAGCCAAGATATGGAAACAACTGAAATGCCCATCGGTAGACGACTGGATTAAGAAACTGTGGTACATTTACACAATGGAGTATTGCGCAGCCATAAAGAAGAAAGAAATCTTACCATTTGCAACAACATGGATGGACCTAGAGAACATTATGTTAAGTGAAATAAGTCAGACAGAGAAAGACAAGTACCATATGATCTCACTTATATGCGGAATCTAAAGAAGAGAATAAGTGAATGAACTAATCAGAAACAGTTTTGGAGACAAAGAGGAAAAACTGAGGGTTGTTAGATGGGCGGGGGGTTGTGGATAAGGGGGAAGGTGAGGGAATTAGAAAACAGTCTGTAACCACACGATGGCCACGGGGTTTCCAACTGTAATTTTATATATATATGTAAAGTAGTTATGGGGAATTTTGGTATAGCATAAAGAATATAATCAATAATATTGTAATAAATATGTATGGTGTCAGAAGGACACTAGATTTGTTGGGGTAAAAGATGGGAGAGGGTCTAGAGGCAGAGTGAAAAAGGTGAAGGGATTAAGAAGTACGAATTGGTAATTACAAAATAGTCGTGGGCATGAAGGGTATAGCATAAGGAATATAGTCAGTAATATTGTAATAACTAAATATGGTATCAGATGGGTACTAGATTTATTGGGGTGATCACTTTGTAAGTTATACAAATGTCTAATCACTGTCATACACCTGAAACTAATATACTATTGTATATCAACTGTAATTAAAAAATAAATCAAACACACAAACAAAAAAAATTTGTGTAGAATTCACCAGTGAGACTGTCAGGTGAATCTCTCCTTGTTGAGAGGTTTTTGATTACTGATTCAGGTCTTATAGTTATAAGTCTTCAATTTTCTATTTCTTCGTGAGTAATCTTGGTAGGTTTGTATTTCTAGGAATTTGTGCATTTCTTGGAGGCTATCCAATTGAGTGGCATACAATTGTCCAAGGTGCACCTTTAAAAAATCCTTTTATTTCTCTAGATTTGATGTCCACTTTCACTTCTGATTTTAGTAATTTAAGTCTTCTCTCTTTTTGTTGTACTCAAGGTAGTTAAGGTTTGTCCATTTTGTTGATCTTTACAACCAACTTTTGGCCTCGCTGATTTTCTCTATTGTTTTTCTATTTTCTATTTCATCTAATGCTCCTCTAATCTTAGTTATTTCCTTCCTACTGCTAGGAGTTCATTCTGCTTTTTCTAGTCCGTCCTCCATTCACAATTGTGCCCGGCTCCCACAAGGCCTACCTTTCCTCCATAGCCTGTTCCTCCTTGTTCTGCGGTCTCTAGGCATTTTTCCAGCATGGTTTGTCTCTCTCTACTTCATCCTGAAGAGCCAAGCTTGGGATTACAGATACTTAGAAAATGTACATGAAAATAAAAGAAAGGACAGCTGCAAAGGAACTTTCCAGCAGATTAATGTAAAATTTCTGCATACAACACACAGCTTTCACCAAAGAGGATGCAGGTAACACAGTCTAAATGCTTCTATTAGTTGACATAATCATTTGAGTAAGAGTAGTTGAATTCTTAAAGAATTCATAGGACTGTATGCTGCACTACCAAGATTGGGAGTCAAGTCTGGTTTCTTTGCCATCGTTCCAGTAACAAAGCAAACTCCCACTGGAGGTGGAATCTCTACAAGAAAGAAAATAGATTCTTTATAATGCATGTCATGTTGATAAATAAATGTTAGTATCCTTGTGTTCTGCTTTAAATGTTTTGCTACGTTCAAGTTTGGCAAAATTATATCTGAGCAGAATATATAGTCCAATAGTTCTAGAGAGCTCACTCCTACTGACGCTACTGGCACCCGTTTCTCGGCCACTCTCCTTTCTGCCCACCAGGTTTTCTGAGAATGACGTAAATTCCCTAACAAGTATTAGGAAATAAGTCATATGATTGCATACCCCAGAGAATTTCCACAGCGCACATTCCCACGGCCTGCCCAGGCCACGTGAGACCAACAGATCTCAGTTTTTCACGTGCAAACTGAGACACTGAGCACTACATGTTTATACTTTTCTCCCAATACCAGTTACTTTATAGAAATTATCTCATGGATTCCCATAATCTTGCAAGAGTCGTAAAACCAAAACAAACCAGACGCTCCAGAACCTGAAGAACTAACTTCGAGTGAACCGAATGGGAGGTTATTGCATCATGAAATTGGGCCTGTCTGGTTGGCTGGGAGCAAGGAGACCTACACCGCCTGAGGAGGTGTGACTTCAGAAGCCACAACCCCCTCCTCGTCCCTCCTGTTTTGGATGTAACGTCTGGTGTGAATACCTTCTGGAAACTGGACCTGCACGTTACCAAGCCATTATTCGCATGAGGAAAATGAGTTTGAGTGTCTCACCCTCCCACCTTGGACTTCAGTCTGGCAGGGAGGAGATGGCGAGTCAGGCCAGCCGCGCTGGTTCTGCAGAGCAGGGAGGGGGACGCGGGCAAAGGCACCGAAGGTCAGCACTACAACTGCACACTGTTTCAAGACCTTCAGATGACACTTTGTTCAGGACACTCGTCCATGTGTGGTGGCTTGCTGAGGGGTGGGCTCTGTCCCAAGAAGGCCTCACTGGCTGTATTCAAGTCCTAACAGTAAAGCTACACAGTAAACACAGACATTGGAGATGTTGGGAGGCTCGCAGCCTGATGTCAGGGCTCCTCACGCCCTTGGGAAAGTGCTGGTCTGGGGCTGTAAACGTAACATGTGACACTGGCTGTAAACTTGGGACTTCATCGAGGCAGACCAGTTTCTTAAGGCACAACTGCCCTAGAATTAAGAAATTAAACTGTGTTTTATGAATGCAGCAGAGATTCACGCAGATGGAGGCTCTCACAACGAAACAGAGTCCTGCTCCTGATTTCTCAAAGGACACTTTCCTCGCCTCCACTGTGCGCCTGATCACACCCTGTAAGAAATGGGTACAGGACGTTTACAACCGTGTCCGAAGCTAGTGAATTACTACGCCGTTTAGTTACTACCGTTGTCTTACGCGTGGATCGTGTTTCACTTGCGTGTCTGTGTTAAATACGTTATAATCAGAGCAAACAGTGCTCGCTTCGGCAGTACATATACTATAATCAGAACAAACGGATTGTAAATTCCTCCGGTGGACAGAGCTCGGCACTGGCTTCAGCACAGTGAGTTCTCTGAGGGGCGAAAGGGGGACTTTCTCTTCTCCCAACTCCATGGGTGTGTGGGCAGCAGTTCAGTAAACGGTCTGTATTAATATACAAAAGTACTATAAGTGACACTTACAGCTCACAATATTATACGTTGCCGGTTAGTATAGCAAGTAGGCAAGGAACACAACGGCCTATTCTAGTAATTTTAAGCTGAAAGGAAAAACTCAAGTACGTTTTTTATGTGTCTTGACTTGGGTGCTTAAAGAAAAGCACCATTAAGTTCTGCTCTCACATGATCGCAGAGAAGATGACCGTATTTACTCTGGGCTGCCACACTGAGGAAGGACATAGGTATTCAACAAATAATGCAAGTTCAAAAATTCTGGAACTTGCATTATGTTTACGAAGCACAGCGACGGTCTGGTTCAGTATGGCCCTGAGAGGCAGTTCCGCACACCACCACCGGAGGGCGCGCTCGGCAAGCACATGTAGGTGGCAGGGAGTCCGGGCAGGAGGAGGACAGACAGGTTGAAACCTCAGCGCCATGTGTGAGGTTCCTGCCTCACACAGCAGCAGTGCAGCCCATCCGTCTTTACTGTGTGCCCTTTTTTCTAGAGCGCTTCCTACAATGTGGAAATGGGACCTACAATTGGCATATGTGTGTATGTACATACACGTGTTTCCCCCTGAAATTATCCTAAACACAATCTTTCTTGAAGCCAAAAGAGAAGCATACAATCTTGACCACTAAAAATTAAAACACATGATTAAAATATTAGTTGTCTACCTAGCAAATATACATGACAGATGTAAAAGAATTGTTTCTTAATTTTCTTACTACCACGCAGTATCATTTTCAAACTTCTATTGTAGTAAAACACACACGACATAAAATTTACCGAATTAACCATTTTCAGTTGTACATTTCTGGGGCATTAAGTACATTCATATTGTTCAGCAACCATGGCCACCATCTGTCTCCAGAATTTTCCATTGACCCAAACTGAATAGCTATCCCCAGAAATAAAACAAAACAAAAAAATCTCTTCTTATCCCTCCCTCAAGCCCCGGCACCCACCAATCCACTCTGTGTCCCTATGAACTGACTGCTCTGGGGCCTCATGGAAGTGGGATGGGATCACACAGTGCTTGTCCTGTGACTGGCTCATTGCACTGAGCATAATGTCCCCCGGGTTCACACATGACGTAGCAGGTGACAGGATTTCCTGCCTGTTTAGGGCTGAATAGCATCCATGGTACGTATAGACCACACTGTTTCCCCAGCATCTGTGCTTGGACACTGGGGTCGCTTCCACCGTCAGCCACTGTGAACAGTGGCGCTGCGAGTGTGGCTGTGCCAACCTGTTCAAAGTGACATGTCTCTATTTTGCAAACACCAGGCAAATGGGAAAATTCCTGCTTTCTTGGGTTATTGTGATTCAAAAGTGCCCTAAACCTACATTTTCAGTTTGGAAATGTAGATTTCACAATTGATAAGGGGCCTGAAAAATGGGAGTGGAATTTTTCCCCAACATTTTAAGGGAATTAAAGCAAAAGACACTGCAAGTTTAAAGAATTGCTGTGTTCACATTAGATGATGACTTCACATGCTTTTTAAAATCAGTGACCCCCCCACAGCTGAGTGATGAGTAAGAAGTCATGTGACTGTGGCATTTACAGTCCTAGGTGGTGAGATTCCAAAATCCAAGTGACAGAAACCCGGGGGAAAACCTACATAAGAACCTTGAGCCAATTCACTGACGGTAACCAGAGATTATGGGTGTTTGCTCATATTGCTCATTGTACCACTGCGAGAGGAAGTCGTATATGTGTGTTTTGTTTTTCATTTCTTTTCCGGTTACCCAAAAAGGCAACAATGGCTAGATACCCACAAACTGGAAGTACAAACTGCAGAGCCACGGGAGCAGTCAGGCTTTATGAAGGGTGGATGTGCCCGTGCAGTGGCAGGACTGTCAACAGGGGGCTGGTGCTGGCTGGGCCCCCATGGCTGAGTGGGCCCAGGGGACTGGAAGGAGGCAGCGCCCTACAGTGACATCTGCTGACAGCAGGTGGCAGCAGCGAGCAGCTTCCCTGTCACTGTAGGTGCTAGTCTGCACCCTGGACTCTGAGAAACCTGTCACCCAGTCATATTACCAAGTGGCAGAAACAGTCCTTGATGGGTTATTCAGCTTCTCAAAGAAACGGAAGAGGCCAATCTAACCACTAGTCTGTGGCCTTTTCCTGGCAAAACCCTGCCATTTCCATGACTTCGCTTTTGCTCCTGAAGACCCCAGGAAACACTCTTTCCATGGCAGAGAACTATGTATGAATGTACCCCTGGAGGGTACACACCAGGTGCTCATACTGAGACTTCTGGGCAGGGCTGACAAATGGGGCTTCCTCATCTGACTCTCCATGTCTGCATTTCCTTTAAAAAAAAAATTTATGGGGAATATTGGGGAATGGTGTGTTTCTCCAGGGCCCATCACCTCCAAGTGGTTTTTCCTCAGTCTAGTTGTGGAGGGCACAGCCCAGCTCCAAGTCCAGTCTTCTGTTTTTAATCTTTAGTTGCAGGAGTGGCAACCCACTATCCCATGCGGGAATTGAACCGACAACCTTGTTGTTGAGAGTTTGTGCTCTAAGCAACTGAGCCATCCGGCCGCCCCTCCATAAGCTCATTGGTAGTTTGTTTCTTCATTCTAGTTGTGGAGGGCGCAGCTCACTGGACCACATGGGAATCAAACCGGCAACCCTGCTGTTCAGACCTCATACTCTAACCACCTGAGCCATCTGGTTGCCACTGCATTTTCTTTTCAACACAGACCATTTTAACTCCATACTTTAATGAAAAGTTTAAAATAATTGCGATACTATATTTCTATATTCCCCTCTGGAATCCTAATAATACCTGTGAGGAGACCACAAGTATTATGAACTTTTAGTTCTTTTGAGACCAAGAAAAAACAAATAAACTGGTGTCATACTTCCCAGAGAGGAAAGAGTATCTGAAGACCTTCTAGAATATATTTTTCAACTTAAGGACATGGAGTCTACAAAACTACCACCTACTATACACATACACCTCGAGTTCCAAGGGGAAGAGGTCTCAGATTACCTGTGGACACTGTGTTCTTCTCCTTGGCACACCTGAACAGGTAAGCTCTCCAGGGCAGGGGGACTGCTAATCAGAACAGCTCGCAGCCCCAGGGCAGGCAGCCCACTGGAAGATGCGTCCTGGGGATTTGAAAAGACCAGAGACTCTGGTTCTGCCCCGTTCCTGCAGTAAATTCGCCGTCGCAAAGGGAGTTCCAGATGTTAGAGGGGCCAGCGGAGTTCAATCCCTTGGTATCTCTGAAAGTCCCTGGGTGGGTCCAGGCTGGCTGGACCCTGGGGAGCTACCACAATGCAGAGGGCTCTAGGGGAGTCGGACAGTCACAGGCGAGACGGGTCCTTTCTTGCTGGTGCCCTGTGTCCCAGTTTTTTTGTGAATGGGGTGATGTCAGCCCTGAGGAGGAAAGAAGACAGACCTTAAATCCCCACGCAGAGGCCGGCAGGTTAGGCTGAGGTCCTGCAAGTTCTCCGGGACCAGTGGGAATAGGGACCCCGGGGGACCCTCCAGTCTCCTTGCTTGTGGTGGTGCAAATCTCAAGCACAATGTGAAGAAGTTGTTAAAAACCCGGATGCCCTCTGACTGTGGCCCACTAGTGTCTTTGATGGGAGCCAGGCTGTCCGTGCTACTTATAGTCCCTGGGGCTGAAAGGAGAGTGCCCTGCGATTGTGGCCACCTCACCTGCTTTGCCTGGGGGTTCTTGCCACCGGGTTTGGCAGGGTAAGGGGGCCACTCTGCTGGCTGACTGCAACCCTCCTCCCAGTCGGGAGCTCCAGAGAACCCTGACCACAAGGACAGGCATCATGTGGGCCTGGCTGTTCGTCCCCAGATCACCCCTCCGCTTTCAGGGGACAGCAGTCACCGGAGCCACGTGCCTGTGCCTCCTCTCAGAGTCAGAAGACAGGTGCCTCCGGGGCCAGATTCTCCAGAGCCTGTCCCTAGGCTGTCAGGAGACGGTAGCCACCATGGTCCTGTGCCCTGCCACGTGGTCCGGCGCCCATGTCGGATAAAGGGTCTATGGAGTGGCTGCCTGGGCTGGCATGGGTATGAGGCAGGTGCAGGGGGGGGGTGGGGATGCGAATGTGAGGACAGGGAAGGTGGGGCAGGATGGGCTGAGGTGTGGCCGGCGGTGTGGTCTGCAGTGACCTGGCCCCGCCCCGCGTGGGTACAGGTGGAGAAAGTCTAAGTCCGGAGACGGAGCCCTACTCAGAACAGAGATAACAAGCGGAGCTACGGTAAGCGCGCAAGCGCGGGGGCTGGCGGGACCCGGGACCCAGACCACTGGAAACGGGTCCCGGGAAATTCTGCTGGGAACCTTCGGGAGCTATGGGCGCAGCAGGCTGGACAGCCGTTTGGGGACCTTCTGAGGTCCCTTCCGGGTAACTGAGGTCCCTGGGAGGCTGGAGGTTCCTGCAGAGCAGGGTTCTCAGCTGAGTAAAGGCGTTCCTGGGGGGCGGCGGGAGGTGGTTGTGGTGGAAGGAATGCTCTCCTGGGGGTGTCTCCCCTCGGGTAGGGGTGCAGCACTTGCTCCAGAACTTCAGCTCTGAGGGGTCTCGGGACTATGTAGACTCTGGAGTGCTCAGTGGTCACACAACAGCAGAGCAGGAAGGAACAGAGGAACCCCCACCAGTCCAGCAGGGTCAGGTTCTCTGTTCACATACTTGGTGATGTTAGAAACGATGTCACCTCCCTACATCCCGTTAAGAAACATGTTTTTTTAAGAAGCCCTGTAGCAGTGAATGCCAGGACCTGACTCTTGACCCACATGCTAGTTACGGTGCGGTGCGTTCAAGTGCAAGAGAGGAAAGCACTTCTCTTACTCTAGTGATCCAGTCTTTTAGAGGCTGTCCTGACAGTAGGTGGCAGGCGTGTACCTATCTGCTTTGCTGTCTGCACTCTAGTGGACAGAACTGGTCCCAGCATGCACAGCTCTGGGTCATGAATATTTGTAACCCAGGCTTTAGAGAAGAGTGGAATTCCTTAGTTGTCTTTTTTTTAATCAAGATATTGCCAAAATATGCCATTTAAAATGGTTATATACAAACATCCCAGATGTGAATGAGGTGTTGATCTCCGTGACCCAAGAAATCAAATTTGTGGTGACTTATGATCTGTGGGACACTTCACTGGCAGATGATCTGTGGGCTAAGAAGTTCTGCAAGACAGACATTAAAAGATTAAACCCAAGTAACAATGTTTTCAGTTCAACATATTGCTACAAAGGGAATCCACTAGAGTAGGAATCACACCTTTGTTCCTATTCCATTCCACTCTCCACTAAAACTGGCGTTTCCTAACCAGCACCTCTTGGCATGTCCCTCCTTCTGACTCAGCCTCCAGTCGCAGGGATACCCCAGGGCTGGTCTTCGCCCCCTTTCCCTTCTCCCCGGCACTTAGATGATCTCAGTGCAGTCTCATCAGCTACCTTTCCACCACCAGGGGCAATGACTCGGCCCGAACCCTCTCAACTCTTGTGCTACACTTTCCATGACGTCTGTCTATGAACTTCTCCTGTGCACTGTGGTCCTCCCCCTGGAGACCCTCCTCCTAGCCGCTTTCTGAGGGACACCAATCTCCCTCCTTTACTTTGGACCCACAAAGTCACAAAAGCGAAGTCTTCATCTTCTTGTCCAGTCTCAAAGTAGCACCCCTCCCCCAATGTCCTTCTCTTTACACCACCCCGTAAATTTCCTACTCACCAGGCTCAGCTACAGAACACTCCTCTTTTATTCTTCTCTCTGTCTCTCGTTGTGAGTGTCTCTCTGTTTCTCTGTCTCTGTCTCTCTCTCCCTTTCTCCTCCTTCCCTCCCCCCTCCCATCTCTGGCTCTGGTCACAACTACACGCTGCTTTATTTTTGTCATGAGAATGTGTCTCCTGTCTGTCCCTCCTCTTTTCCGTCGCCCCCTGCCCTTAATCCAGCCAGGCCTTCAACACTCAGCCCCAGGTCACCCCACCCTTCCTGAGTCCCCACCTGTGTAGACGGGCCCCTTCCTTCTTGAACAACACTGTGAGCATGTCTCCCTCTCTAAGGGGGTCAGAGGCTCTCTAGTACTTTCACTCACGTGCACCACCAGTGCGGGCCGAATGCCTACTGTGTGCACACATGGCCACAGCCCAGCTCCATGGGCCCGAGCAGCCATGAAATTCACTGCTTTCTAACCCACCTCCAGCTTTCAGTCTCCAGGTCAGTTGTATTCCCACGCCCGTGGAAACGCTGTTCTGTTCTTAAAATGCTCTCCTTTCTCCCTCCCATCTCCCCAAAGCCACATCTCCTGAGCCCAGCTCAAATGCCACTCCTCCCTTGCTACACCCTTTAATGTTAATACCCTTCTTCTCTGAAGTCCCTGTGCCCTCACATAGCTCCCCATCCTTATGCATTTTCCCACCTGCACAAGTGATCTCAAGACAGAGACCATAACTAAGGGGAGGATACAGCACGTGCAAAGGCCTAAGGGCCGAGTTTCAGGGATGACAGGAGGCGTGGTCCGCCCAGCCTGCTGGACCAGGTCCTGATGGGAGGTGCACACCGGGCATGGCTTTTGTCCTGTGTCCCAGACGCTGACCTCCAGCAGACTCAGGGGCCTCATGACAGTCTGGGGCTGATGGGAGTCCCTCTGAGCCCAGCGGGAGGGCTGTGGGTCTGGTAAGAGTCAGAATGGATAGCTTGGAGGAGAAGAGGGTTGTGACCAGAATGGTGCCCGGACATCCGATGTCCTTCACGGGAGGGTGGGTTGTTTCATGACCTGTTGTTAAGTTTCTAAATGAAAACGTGTTACCTTTAAAGACATGCAAAGTAGAGCAAATGCCACTCACAGTGTGGGGCACAGAGGCTGGTGGCACACGTGAAGGCTCAGGTTTGTCTACAGGTCTCAGGTGCCCAAACAGAGTTAGAAGTTTATTGTAAAAGAGGGTTAACGTTGGCCTATTTGTAGATCACAGGGAGTCAGTTTGGTTTGGTCTATTTGCCTCCACACTGATTCATAACAGTTAGTACCTTAAGCCTTTTACGATTTAACACGATGAGTTTCTTTACTTCCCCTGGAGGATTGTCTGTATACACACAGCTCAGCCCACACTCCTTACTGCACAGACTGGCCCTGAGCACGGCGCTCTGTCTTTAGGTCCTGTTTAGAGCATATGGCCCGTTTGGTAAGAGGTGACATGGACAACACCTTGTGGTCTTGGTCCTCTGTGTCGCAGGAGCACTGTCACCTCACAAAGAGGGCCCACGGGTTTTACCTCCCTCCACCTGAGAGGCAGTCCACTGAGGATGACCATGGTCCCCACCTTACAGGTGGAGACTCGGGCACCTACCGGGGGATGTGTGGAGAGTGAAGCATTTATGTAACATGTGTCAAGTGAAAGAGAAAGTCAGTGATGGAGGAGGTAACAGGTTAAAATGGCAGAGGTGTGACGGTGGCATGGGCATGGCGGCAACTGGGGAGAAAGCTGCTCTAACCTCACATGAACAGGAAGGGTGAGAATGGGGACTGGCCCACTGCACACACAGCCCCAGATCTCCTGGGGAGACCGTGCCTGCAAGAGAGCAGGGCGGCCTTTGGAGGCGGGGAGAGGTTCGTGTCCCTTAGGCGGGTCACGTCTCTTCTTTGGTCTCGTTTCTTCTCCTTTGAAGTTAATTAAGTGACCTGTGCTGCTCTCATTTCAGTCCAACTTGTATAGGGTAACATACCTGACTACCATAGTCATGCGTAGACCTCGGTTGACCCTGTGTGGGATGGTAGTGGCACACTCGTATAGGCACACACAGATAGATACGCACAATGGACACACATGCACACACACACATGTACAGGTATATACAGGTACACATCACTCACTTATACACGTGCACATGTACACACTTATACGTGCCCACACACATCATACAGATGTACACATAGGTACACATGCATGGAAACCCATACAGGCATGTGTGCAAGTGCATGATGAATGCACGTGCATACATATTTACCTGGAATGTAAGTACATGACACACATCCATGGACTCGGGTACAACCACACACATAGGCTCACACATATACACACATAATATGTACATGGAGAGACATACACGTCCAGGCAACCGCACACACATGCACAATTGTACACACAGATATGACATGCACACACATGTCCAAATACATGGGCATACATGTACAGACATGTGTGTGTATATATACACATGTCTGTACATGTTTCCAGGCACAAGTACACAATACACACATGTACGCACTGACAAACTCATATATGCACACATATGCACAACATACATTTTCAAGGACACACCTGTAAATGCATGCATGCACACATGTACACACATGTACACACATGCCCACGGAGAATTCGGCAACACAGCCCACGTGGGAAGATGGAGTACAACCACCCAATGACACTCTTCCAATGCCAATACAAGAGGACACCTGCCCCTCTGGGTGCTTTCACTACAGCTCACCTGTCCCACCTGTGTATTAACAAGCGTGTCCTCTTACAGGCTGGCAGTCTGAGCAATGGGAGACTGGAGCCTTCTGGGGAGACTATTAGATGCCGCACAGGAGCACTCCACGGTCATTGGCAAGGTCTGGCTGACAGTCCTGTTCATCTTCAGAATCCTGTTGCTGGGGGCTGGTGTGGAGGAGGTGTGGGGAGATGAGCAGTCAGACTTCACCTGCAACACGCAGCAGCCAGGCTGCGAGAACGTCTGCTACGACAAGGCCTTCCCCATCTCCCACACCCGCTTCTGGGTGCTCCAGATAATCTTCGTGTCCACGCCCACCCTCATCTACCTGGGGCACGTGCTGCATATCGTGCGCAGGGAACAGAAGAAGAAAGAGAGGGAAGAGCAGCTGAAGGGAGACAGTGACCATGGCCAGGACAGGCCCCCAGTACGAGATGACCGGGGCAAGGTCCGCATTTCCGGGGCCTTACTCGGGACCTACATCTCCAGCATCATCTTTAAAACACTGTTTGAGGTGGGCTTTATCATTGGTCAGTACTACCTGTATGGCTTTTATCTGAAGCCACTCTACCGATGTGACCGGTCGCCCTGCCCCAACACCGTGGACTGCTTCATCTCCAGGCCCACGGAGAAGACCATCTTCATCATCTTCATGCTGGCAGTGGCCGGCCTGTCTCTCCTTCTCAATGTGCTGGAGCTCTACCACCTCGGCTGGAAGAAGCTTAAAAAGGGCATACCAAACCCTGTTAGTCCAGACGCCTCTGAATTCAGGATGAGGGCCACAAAACCTGGGGTTGGGAGCCCACCCTCCTCCCAGTAGGGCCAGCCACTGGTACCAGCATCCAGTCAGCTCTGCATACTCTGTGAAAAAAGATCATACACGAGTACATTCACAGAGCCCAAGTCCATTTTTTAAATTCTAAATCATTTTGCTGGAACCAGTCACTTTCTCTTGTTTAAACTTTATTTTACTGTGTTATTCTTCATTTCCGTAAAATTGACAAAAAAGGTTGTCTTAACTTTGAAAAGAGAAAGAGACAAAAAAATTAAAAGAATAAACCAGAATATTCTGATATTCCCTGGCTTTCTTTGATCTTTAAGTAAGTGCTAGATGATAGATTTCTCATACAAGATCACCTAGACTAAGAACTATGAATACAATTAAAAAATTAATCTAATAAGGTTACATGTTTTTTAGGTTTAGTACCCCCCTTATCACTCTCTTTAAAGTATTAGTGAATAAAATACTTTTTCCAAAGGTTTTTCTTTTAAGTTCTTTCTTCTGCCATATGTAACAACTCCTTAAAAAGTCTAATGCATAAAAATTACAGGAACTTTAAATTTCTTGTTTATGTATTCCAATATCGTCCACAAACTCAATCAAATGCTCTTAACTACAAGTCTAAAATTAATTACACAGCTCGCACAGAGTTCAAACCTGTTTTGCCAGATGCCCTAATATGTCAGACTCTCCTGAAGGTGACGAACTTATTACCTTTCCAGTATTCTGAGAGGTAACACTAACAGAACGCAGGTGCGAGAGGCCTGGGGTCAGGTGAAGGAAGGATTGACCCCAAAAGACACCAGGAAACGGATCGGTGAGATGACTGTATCTCAACTGTGTTGGTGGAGACACAGTGTAGACAGTTTTCAAAATTTATTAACTGTGACTTAAAATACATTTATTTTATCGTATGTTACTTACAAGCCAACAAAGATGATTGAAAACGAAATATGTATGTGTGCACGTATATGCATAAGTACACACATATATATGCTCGCTGGACACAAACCTGAAACGTAACACAAAGTACTAAATGTTCAGTTTGATTTACTTGATCATCCTACATTTAATGAACGTGGTTTACAGTTGCGATCCGGTCTGAGACTAAGCTGAGGAAGCAGAGGGGTCAGTAAAGGTTCTCCACCAAAGGGTGAAAAGGGCAAAAGTGAAAAGGAAGATGGCACTTGAATTTCAGCCCATTTGGACTAGCTGCCACAAGACCTGCTGGTTGGAACGGGATCCCACCTCACCTCTGTGCCTGGGGGACGATCCTGTGTAGGTGACACTCCCCAAAGGGAGGGTCTTAGCTCCTTGGCGCCTCTGTAACTAATCACCACAGACTCAGTGGCCCAAAGCACCACGATCTCTCCTCAGCCAGTTGTGGGGGCAGGTGGCTGCGGTCAGGGTCACTGGGCTGAAGTCCAGCTGTTGGCAAGGCTGGTTCCTTCCCGGCCCCCGGAGGACCCCCTCCTCTCCCACTTCTGGAGGCGGTGGCCTCCCTGCTTCTGGCTGCAGCACTGCAGTCAACGTCCACTTCCGTGGTCACATCACCTCCCCTGTGTGACTGTCAAATGTCCCTATGTCCCCTCTTATAATGGCACGGGTGGTTACATTTAGGGCACACCGGTCACCCAGGATCACCTCCCCATCCCACCATTCTCAACTTAGTCACTTCTTCTAAGTCCCTGTGGCCATATCAGGTCTCCTTCTCAAGTGCCAGGGACTAGGATGTGACGTCATGGGGGCCGTTAGTCAGCCCAGCACGGAGGAGAAGCACTCTTCATGCCCTGCCTTACCGCCGTGTGCTCGGCCAGTCCTTCCTGCACACTCAGGTGCACGGCGTGATGCCAATGCAGGTGTGACGTTAGGACAGTGACAGCTCGGAAGGGACTGAACCCGCTCACCCAATCCCGTGCACGGACGGCGTGGCATAAAAGAAATGTTACTGGAAGCACAACTTTTAAAAGGGAGGGTGCGGTCCAGTCAGGCCCTGCTCCTCCGTGGGGTCCACAGAGGGCCCAGGCAGCCTTCAGGTCACACAGAGGAGACGGATGGGGAAGCACCCCACAAAGGCAACCTGGGGCCCCGGGCCATCACCCTGACAGTGACCAGCTCCACCTCAGCTCCCGGTGGCCTCGGGCAGGTCATGCATTCTTCCATCACATGCTCATCCCTGGGGCTTGAGGGCTATTAACAGAGCCCCTCGTGATGACAGCAAGGGGGACCCTCTGTCCAGGTAGCAGTGACAGATGCCAATGGCTGCTCCCTCTGAGGTACTGCTCAGCCTAGAATATCTGCTTACGGACAAAACGGCAGCCTGAATATCCATCTAGGGACAGTTTGGCTGGTCTATAAAGCAGGAAATGGAAGCTGTAAGACAATTCATACCTCTTACCCTCACCCCAGACTCAATACAGCTATTTTTATTTGTAGTTCAAAGGGAAATGTGTCTGAGCACACATCAGATTCTCAGCTAAATAAACAAATGAAATAAACTGAATAAACGAATGAACGAATATGGTGTCTTCTCATCTAAATTCTGACTTCTGTGTTTATCTGCGTGTGTGCCCTGCAGTTACAGAATAGGGAGACAGCCAAAGAAGGAATGCCACAATTCCAGTGTAGACCATTTCCTGACACAATACACTACCTGCAGTGTTTCTTCTGGGCCTTCACTGTGGATGTGTCTTGTTCTGTGTGGATTGCTCGAGGCATATGGACAGTGTGTCCATTACCTGTTGCCACACAAGCAGTTACTCAAAAGTCAGTAATAGGAACCACACACAGGCATTCTACTACTTAGTGTCGGGGGGTGGGGAGTGGCTGGGTGGGACCTTTGGTTACCTCACAACATTGCAGTGGCCTCCCCCCGAGTGAGTGATCATGAGAGAAAGCAAGGAGAAGCTGCCACGCCCCTGGGACCAGGCGTCAGCGGCCAAACTGTGTCACTTTCGCCCCGTTCTGTGTGTTACGAGCGAGTCACTTAGCCTGTGCATGCTCAGCTGTGGGACAGTCGGGTTAAACCTTTGGGGACAAGAGGGTCACAGAATTTGTGGACATATTTCAAAACAGTACAGCCAGTCATCGTCATAATGAAAGAACCACGTCAATCCCAGCAAGAGTTTCACATTCAAATGCTGCTTCTCTCTGACATGAGAGCCATGTCTCTTTCTTTAGTGTATTTGCCACAATATAAGTCTAATGAGGAAACTAATTTCCATTTATGAAGTTAAAGTCCATAGTCCTCCACCCAAAAGAAGAAAGTGGGCCTCAAAACCTCATTTTCTTTAATTAAACTCCATGCACAGTAGATTAACCATCCCTGGTTATAAACATAAACATCACTCAGAAGTCCCCCAAATATTTCTTTCTGGAATTCTAACACCTGGATTGAGGAGAACTTGAACTTCAAGAACTTCCTGAGTTTCCAACCAGACATAGGGTTGCTTTGTGGGGTCAGAAGCCCTGACCTCCTCTACCTGCTTCTTTACATTCTAATACTTTTGGGCCCCTCTAACTGAAAGAGTACTTTGATTTCTACCATCTTCTTCCTTTTTTAATGCAGGTTTGATTGACGTATAACACTGTGCTTGTCCCAGATGTATAACATGACGACGTACTATTTTTTTATACTTGTCTCTATTTCAGATATTTCTAAAATGAGGTGATATTGCTATCATAGTTTTTTAAAAAGGCTGTTGTCATTTTTGAAAACCAGCTTCAACTCTAGAAAAAAATTCTTTTGAGGTCACATTTAAAAATAGAAAAACCCAAATACTGTATATTCGTTTGTTTTTTGAAAAATTGTTAATAGCTTCCTTAGGCTTGTGTGGACTTATAACACTTCAGTAAAAAGTTTACGTAAATAAAAGCAGAGTCATACACTGAAGGCTCAGGAACCACATGCGCCCTCAGAGGGCTTCCTCTGGCCGTGTGGAATGGTTGTCATTGTAACGTGTGGGGTCTTGAACCAGAGAGCGCCACACTGCACTCCCCCCGGACTGTGCAGAGCCGGGTGGGGGCACTGGGTGTCCCCATCTGTCCTTAAGGTACCCCAGGTGAACAAACATGAGGTGACATAGCAGACCCGACAAGCTCAGGATCTACTTGTCAGGCCTGACAAGCCCAGAGACCGAGAGTGAACACACAGCGTGGTCTGATCATAAATTCCTCACTGGGCTGCCATCGGGGAAGTCACGTCCCAGGCCTGGAGCTTCCTTAGCAAAAGGTCAGTATTTGCCTTAAGGAGCCCTGCCGTCTGTGCTCACGCATCTAGGATAACATACCTTTGAAATGTCAGAGTAATTTTCTTTTCCAGGCTCCAAGAAGGCACAACTGCAGGCACCGGGGCAGGAGACCAACGGCTTTCCTGTCATCTTGCTGCCCACATACCATCTGTGCGCTGTAAATGCTAACCGTCACCTCTCCTGCTCCCACCAGAGAGAAGCCTGAGCCTCTCCGCTTTGCTTTGTATCCCAGCCCAGAGATTTCTGTTTTGCTTCCTCCTACCACCCATGGCTGTCCTATGCCTTCCTTCCATTCTCTCCTTTGATTCTAAAGCATAAAATAAATAGCAAAACTGTCTTCTTGAGAGCGGTTTCTCAATCTGCTGAGATCTTGCCAGAGGCATGCCTCTCTGCGGCTCAGATAGCATCACAGCAACTGCGTATGTGGTGTGCTGTCCTTGCGTGGACGTGCACCCCAATGTCTTACAGACCTGAAGCCCTGCTTCAGGTGTTCACGGGGGAGTGTGGTTCCCGCCAGGATGGTCAGGGTCACCCCCTCTCCCTGTACAGGGCACCTGTGCCAGCAGTGACGCCCTCTAAAGGGCACTGCGCTTGGCAGCTGCAAAGCTGCCGCCACCTGCCGCCTTCCGAGCCTCCTACAGAGCAGTGGCCTGGCTTTGATGTCACATTCCAGGGTCGACAGCTGCCGACCACTCTGCTCCAAAGGTCCCTTTTCCTTTGGAAACCCTAGCAAGCCTTCAGCCCAAGGGTGGCCTGCTGAGAGGTGGCCTCTTCCAGGAGCCCCCGCCCCAGCCTGGGGTGTGCTGTGTCCTGGGGTTCACAGCCATGCTCAGGCACACACCGACTAAATGGCTGTGTTCATGAATTTCTGTCCTAAAGAAAGAGAAGAGTGAGAACAATGACTATTCTGAAATGACAGATGCAGTTTATTTTCCTTGTTAATTTCTACATAAATTAACGGCTATTCGTGTCAGATAGCAGAGGGCAGATGCCAGTATACCAACTTATAATACAACAGTGAGTGGCCAGGAGCAGCCGGAGAAACAGGTGTGATTCTCACACATGGATGTGGTGACATCTGTTAGGAAGACCCTGGGGACAGTGACTTCTGTAAGGCCCTGGATACGAATACATAGGACCTAGAGCTCTGCGACCACTGACTTTCCCTTTTCCTGAGAAGCAGGTAGGTGAGCAGACACCACCCTTGTGCTTACGCAGGTCAACTCCAGGTTCTGGGCCCGTCTGAACACAGGTGTGTGTCCCACGTCCACTGTCCTGGGTGCACACTGCAGGTGTCCTGCTGGCACTGGCTGTGTCCAGGAAGCCTGCGGCCTGCGTGTATTCACAGATATGTAGTAGAATTTTCCTTCCGGCTCCCAAAAGATAGTCGGTGTAACTGGCAGTTCCCATTGGACCTCAGGGACTAAAGTCCGAGCAGCCTGGTACCCCTGCCCCGCGGCCCCTCCCCTCCTAACCCCAAGGGAAGTTTTGCCCGGATGCGAATCCAGCTGAAGCGTCAGGCCCCTCATTTGCCTGGGTCCCTTCCAAGGCCTTCCAAGGGGCTCTAGCAATCCACTTGCATGGGCAGGTGTTTTTGGAAAATTTGCAGAAGTCAGGCATTTGGGCTGAGCCCCATTTGTCCCCCCACTCTGCCTGCCAGCACACGCCTGCCCTAGCACATGTAGTACTGGAGAGCATTCTAAATAAGGATTCACTCCTCACCGATCCATGTCTAAGAGGCATTTATTTTCACACCTAACTTTGTATTTGTACTTTTGCAAATTGTGGAAGCTGATCAAGAGGTCCCACTGAAGCCACATGGCCTCAGGGGACCCAGGGCACAGGACTCAGCTTCTCTCTCTGAAGTGGAGGTGACAGCAAAACCACCTCAGGGCTGTTCTCAGGGTCTTAGTCAGTGGAGGCCTAGTTCCTGTTAGTATTTCCACAGGGTCTGATTTGCAGCTTCACCCTTTGAAAAATGGCCTCAACACGATTGACTTTCCTGGGCGTTGTGAAGCTTAAATGAGATGAGTTATGTAACTGCCTTACATGTTCAATAAATCCAAGTGATTTAGTTGGCAAGTTCATAGCAATGTATATCCTTGTAAAAAGAATTACTTCTGGATGATCCCTTTAAACCTAAAATTGCATATTGTTTGCCGATGTTCAATTTGGATGCAGCCCCTTATGCTCTCTCAGTGTCCCTCTCACCACAACCCCACGAAGTAAGACCTCCTTTTTCAGCTGTGATAGCTGTGAACAGCCCTCTGTAGGATCTCTGTGAAAAAGGAAGGAGAACAACATTAACTTTCTTTTTTAAAAAAATTTTATTGAGGAATATTGGGGAACAATGTGTTTCTCCAGGGCCCATCAGCTCCGAGTCGTTGTCCTTCAATCTAGTTGTGGAGGGCGCAGCTCAGCTCCAAGTCCAGTCACCATTTTCAATCTTAGTTGCAGGGGGCACAGCCCACCATCCCTTGTGGAGTCGATCCGGCAACCTTATGGTTGGGAGCTCGTGCTCTAACCAACTTAGCCACCCGTCCGCCCAATATCAACTTTCTGATTCAAGCACCTAAATTCCAATTAATTCCTTTTTGATAACACTGGCCTTTCTTTGTGATTTCATCATTTTACTGCACACTACACATTAGAATCATTGATCATTGTAACTGAAGTGATGTAATATGGTATATATTAAATGTTAGTTGGGAAATAGAGCCCCACAGTAGGACAAAAACAGAGGTTGTTATTGTAAGGCCTAAAAACTGCTCCACTGAAGCACAAGCTACTGAATAAAGCATTACCAATCACAAACAAAAGATTGAATTGTGAGCATGAAGACATATCACCGGCATAAGGGAGGTGACAAAGCCAGGGCCAATGTATCTTTTTAGGCAATGGCCATGTGATACACAGAGGCGAATTTTGGAATAAAGAAAATGTATTTTAATGCATCTGTATTTACGCTAAGAACTCCTCACTCGGTATTCACAATGCAGCGAGGCTCCTGGTACAATTTTAAAAGGCGTTAAACTGGGGTCAGTAAATACTCCGCACCCTTGTACCTTGGCTCTCCCCCCCACCCTCGGTCCCCGGCCCTACCCTTGGCCCATGACAGATGTGGGTAATTAATCACAACTAGAGTCCTCCAAGAACATGGTCTCGGTGTTTCAAGTTAAAGCGCTCAGCCCCGTGATTCTCAGCCAAGGTGATTTCGCCCCTAGGAGACATGTGGCATCGTCTGGGAATATTTTCTTATTGCCATGACTTGTCGGAGGGCAGGGTGCCACTGGCATCTGTGGGGAGAGACTAGGGGTGATTCCACACATCCGCCACTGCACAAAACAGCCCCCACCACAAAGAATTGTCGTGTCCAAGGTGTCAGTCATGTGAGCTGAGAGACCCTGTCTTAGCCTAAGGTCTTGGGCTCAGAGATACTCAGAGCTGTATTCAGCCTTCCAGTTCACTTGGGGGAGATATTTAACCTCACTTCGCCTCAGTTTCCATATCTGGAAAGTGAAGATAGTGATACCTGCTTTATATACTTGTGGTGAACACAGTTTCTGACACGTGGTCAGCTGTCAACTCTTAGGATCACCACCAGTAACATCCAGCATGGCACAAATATTAGAATGTAAAGTTTCTGCATCTCAAAAAATATTGTAAATCATTTTAGGCTACTTTTTCCTGTGCATTAGACAATTGCTGTCATTTGTCTTGATACTTGTACAACACTTCCATCTGGACCAGAAATATTTTATTAAGCAGTAATTTGGGTGCCACGGATTCAAAGTAATGCATGCTAAAGAGTTAGAGGCTTATGTGATCTTTGTTCTAGAAGCAGAGGGATCTGGGAGCACTAGAGTCAGAAGGCAACAAAGGCTTGCCGTGGGGAGGGTAGAGGGACAGGAGAAAGGGGGTCTGGGGAGGAGAAGGGGTGCGGGGGAGAAGAGACAGGTTCTACCCATTTTTGCTGTGTGGAGTCACTGAGAGACACTGGTTTATCAGACTCATATTCATCATTTGTAACACTCAGAAAAAATGGCTGAAGAAAATTGCTCTCCTTTCCCCCTTTCTCCTCCATCATTTCCTCTCCGTGATATTTTAACTCTGTGTGGACAGCTCCCATCTCCTGATAATGGAGCGCCTGTAGGAAACAAACACATCACACTAGAATTGTTGAGAAAGATGATGATGGAATTCTCAAATCTCTACCAGAATCAGAGCTGGAATTATTATCTCTACAAACGGGGGGAAATTTCTAACCCTATCACATGATCAGTGTCCTTACATCATTATTTTAGCAGCGTGGTTTTCATACTTTCCTATAAGTTATGGGCTTCCGTTACCATCCTACCCACCAGTTTGTCTTTTGACTTTCTTTGTGCACTTTCCCAGTGTCCATATTTGTTTAGTAATAGTACCTTGTGATATATGTGATTTTTCAAGTGTCTTCTGAGTGTTGTGGGTAAAGTGAATTAAAGTTGCGTCTTTCTGTAATCTTTACAGATTAATCTTGTGTCTTTACAAACAACTTCAAAAAGACAATAAATAAATCACCACTGTCCAAAAGTTAACATTTACTTTTATTCTTTTAAAAATTTTTGTTCCTTAGTTTTATTGAGGTATAATTTTTTATTTGCTATATGAACATATTAATTCATTTAAAAATATTTGTTACACCTGTTGTTTCTAGTCTCAAATATATATTTAAACAGGTACCAATGTTGGAACATTATAATATTTTGTTAATTACCTGTAATTGGAATTAATTTTCAAATGACATTCCTCTTTACCCACGGTTAGATTTTTCCTGACTCGTTTGTTTTAATTCTCAAACTTCAGGACTCTCTTTTGGCACATTTTCGTGTTCTTCAGAAGCAAAAGGCAGTCTTTCTGCAGCTCTCACTCTGTACTGAGGAGCACTAGTGGGAACGGGGCTGCAGGGGTCGTGTCAGCGAGCTCCCGGGCTCAGAACTTTTAGAAAGTGCACGAAGGCCCTAACTGTGTGTTGAAACCCCCTGACAAGTTCATGGTTCTTTTCAGACTGGGAAGAAGAGCAGGTGAGCAGCCCAAATATTCTGCGGCTCATTTATCAAGGACGATTTCTGCACGGCAACGTCACGCTAGGAGGTAATGGGCGTCCTGTCTGTCTCGTGGGGGCAGTATCCGTTTGTCTGTTTCAGTGCTGGTGTCTGACTTTACTAAACAGTGTCACCTTCACACTCAGCGAGTTCCGCCTGCTGTTGGGTGTCTACTGCATGCTTTGCGTGCTGTTACGTTTAAGCTCAGCACTGCTAAGCGTTTACCACCTGGCGAAGTAGGCTATCCCATTACAGGTGGGAGCCCAGAGACGTGCTCCTACAGATGTCATTCTGTTTACTTCTGGATCGCATAACTTAGATGCAATAGGTAACAGTTAAAGCCATACACACCAACTAGGAAAGGGTTCTGATCATTGCTTTTCAAATGTAATATGGAGCAATGTTTTCAGTTTGGCGTAACCGGTACCGTTGCCGTTCGTGCAAGAGCACAGGTAAATGAGTACCTGTAGAGACTGTGCCACGGGCTGACGGAAAGAGCAGATTCTAGCCCCAGACTGTCCAGGTTGCCTCTGAGCTCTGCCACTCACGGGCCGTGGAACCTCGGACAAGCCACTTCAGTGCCTTTGTCCCCTGTCCTCAGAGGAACACGGAACAGCAGCACTGCCGTTCTCCTGAGCTGGGAGGGTTAACGAGCTTACGCATTCAGAGCGTTTAGAACAGTGCTTGGCACACAGCACACACTTTGTTAGCAGTTGCTGCGCTTTCGACGTGACTGGAGAAATGTGGCTCAACAGTGCCGCCTTGTGGGTACGTTTTCTACCATCAGCAAGCTTGGTTTTCACGTAGTACATGTACTTCAAAAACATTCTGATAATTAGAAACGTGCAGACAAATGAAGTGATGTACTCTAATAATTTTTGTTTAAATAGTGTCTGAGTTTTTTCTCTAAAGATGACAATGAAGTGTTTCCTTTTCCTTAAATGTGGAATACTTTCATTCATTCAGCATATACTTATTCCTTATGTGCCAACCCTGTGTGCTAAACAAATGGAGATCCAGGGTTGAACAGGAACCTCTTCCTTCAAGGTGCTCCAGGATGACAGAGTAGAAACATAAAACCCGCGGGTAGAAGGCTGTGTCATCAGGGCTGGAGTAGATGAGTGCCAGTGACGATTATGACAGTATCAAGTAGGAAGGACATTTCAGGATAGAATTTCACGCATAACCAAGTTTCAGTGTCAGTGTAATGACCGCTCTAATAAGTGCCTATATCCACGAAGAGATATCTGCCATTTCAAATCAAGCTGCTTTGCTTTGCAGTTCTTTTTACAGCTCCTTGTGTAGTTACACGGACCAACTCTTCATCTAAGAATTGACTGGTAGCTCCCTGGCTGTCCTGGACATTCATTGGAGAACCCACTACTGTGTGAAGTCCTGAGTGACGTTCACGTGAAGGTTGGAAACCCGCATTCTGGATGTTGTGCAGTGTCACAGCAGAGAGCAGGGGACCCCAGCGGAGGACGAGAAAGCACTCGGATTCTTGTTCCTCTTCCTTCAGCTTCTTTGATTGTTGATATCAGTGTCTGCTGTTTCTAGTTAAAATCCAATAGAGAAGGAAAATCACAGTCCTTGTCAATCCAAGTTTTAGCTTCAAATGGCCAGCCACTCAGCAGCTTCCCAGGCCTGGCCAACATTTCCCTAAGCTGACATCTCAGTTCACTGACCTGTTTTCTGAGACTGCTTTCCTTGCTGTCTCAAAACGATGATGGCGGTGGTGGTAAAATTTACCCAATGCCTTCTGTGTGCCAAGCCCTGAACTAAGCCTTTTCCCTGGTGTGGGGACAAAACCCCAAAAAACAGTTTCCAGGCTCTCGGCCTCACATAGAAAGGTGCTGGCTCGGGTAGTAAATGGCCATTAACTGTGATCAGATGCCAGCAGCTGTGGCTAGTTGGCCATCAGCTGTAACCCGTAGGCCATTGGCTACTAATATAACGGCTGTGGCTACGCTAGCAGGAAAGAAATGGGGGCTAGCAAGAAGATGGTGGCTAGCAAGCGCGGACTGCTGTTAGGCAGATTATGTAGATCCTGCTTCCTGTGTCTCCAGCCCAGCCGCCAGCAAGAATATATTGGTTTGACTCCCCTGTCTATGGCTCCATGGGTGTTCCTTTTTGGCCTTACCGTGTCCTGCGTTCTTGTGCGGGGAGTGGGAGCTGAGACCCTGCACGACAAATGGCACAGCGAGCAGGGTCCCCTGCGCGACACATGGCGTAGTCGGCAGGATACCGTGCCAGCCAAAGCTTTCCGAAGGGCAGTGGAGCAGTTTGTGCATATGAAAGCTCAGTCTGAGGAAGACCAAGAGGAGCAGCTGCCGGAGAGCTCGATTCCCGTGGAGGGGTGGAAAGACGTGGATGGTTCCCCAACCAGCAGAGGCCGGAGAAAGCGGAGAAAGCGAAGGTTGTTGCCGCCCTGTGGGCTGGGAACTGCTTGCTGAGGCAGCCCGGATGCAGGACTTTTAGTCCCAGGAGGAAACGCTTGCTGAGTCCTCCGTGGGAGATGAGGGTGAGGTCAAGGTCACCCCTCACCCCAGGACAGCCCTGGCGAATGACTATGGACTATGAGGAACTGCCTTCTATCCCTGATTTAATAGACGCTTGACTGTTTGGGAACATACCACCATGTAGTGGGACTGGTGAGAATGTTTGCTTTTGTGTCTTGACTGGCCGCCATTGATAATATGTAAGCACCTTGATGTGAGCCGCTGTTGGTCCAGCACAGTACCCCGAGAGGTCCAGAGAGAGAGTGGCAGTGCCCTGAGAGCCCTGGCTGAGTCCAGGAAGTCTGGCTGTGCCCAGAGAGAGTGGCAGTGCCCTGAGAGCCCTGGCTGTGTCCAGGAAGTCTGGCTGTGTCCAGAGAGAGTGGCAGTGCCCTGAGAGGCCCTGGCTGTGTCCAGGAAGTCTGGCTGTGCCCAGAGAGAGTGGCAGTGTCCTGAGAGGCCCTGGCTGTGTCCAGGAAGTCTGGCTGTGTCCAGAGAGAGTGGCAGTTCCCTGAGAAACTCTGGCTGTGCCCGGGGAGACAGGTGGTACCCTAAGAAGCCCAGGAAGTCTGGCTGTGCCCAGAAGTACTGGTGGTGCCCTGAGAAACCCTGGCTGTGCCCAGAGAGCCTGGCTGTGTTCAGGATAGTGCATTCACCTCCAGGCTCCTTGCACAGGGCCCCTCGCAGAAGACGCTTGTCGCGTAGATTGTGAGGCGAGACCCTGTAGGGGTGGAGTGTGGGGACAAAACCCCAAAAAACAGTTTCCAGGCTCTCGGCCTCACATAGAAAGGTGCTGGCTCGGGTAGTAAATGGCCATTAACTGTGATCAGATGCCAGCAGCTGTGGCTAGTTGGCCGTCAGCTGTAACCCGTAGGCCATTGGCTACTAATATAACGGCTGTGGCTACGCTAGCAGGAAAGAAATGGGGGCTAGCAAGAAGATGGTGGCTAGCAAGCGCGGACTGCTGTTAGGCAGATTATGTAGATCCTGCTTCCTGTGTCTCCAGCCCAGCCGCCAGCAAGAATATATTGGTTTGACTCCCCTGTCTATGGCTCCATGGGTGTTCCTTTTTGGCCTTACCGTGTCCTGCGTTTTTATGAGGGGAGTGGGAGCAGAGACCCTGCACGACACCTGGGTTATTTCATTTAAAAAAATTAGTTGTAGTTGTACAAAACAATGTAATAGTTAGACATTTCACCCCTCACAAAGTGATACCCCCCTCCTCCAGTCTATTGCCCCTCTAACATCGTATATATTTATTACAATTCCATTGACTCTATTCCTATGCTGTACTCCATATCCCATGACTATACATATATTAAATTATAGTTGACACACAATATTATTCAATTTCAGCTTCAGGTGTACACTGCAGTGGTCAGACATCTACACCGTCCATGAAGGGGTCTCCATAATAAGACATCTGACACCCTACAAAATCTTTACATGGGTTGTTTCATTTAATCGATGGAACTGCTAAGGGGCAGGTGATACAATTACTGTCTCCAGCTTAGGTGGGGAACTGAGGCTGCGGGAGGGGGTCGGTGACGAGCTCATGGCCGGTTTCACTGTTGACAAACAGCAGAGATGCATTTTATCCCAGGTCTGGCGTATACTCATCAGGATGGTGTGGCGGTGACGCACAGCTCGGCATGTGTGCATTTCACACTCAGTCAGGCTTCCCCGTATACGCAGTGACATTTTAATAGTGTAAGTCTCACTGGCATACTGATGTTAAATCAGGCCTAGGACGTTATCCCCAAAAGCCCTCCTCTTTTTTCCATCACCGTGTGTACTTATGGGCCATTGTGCTTCATTTGAACTTCAGAAGTTAAGAGACAGACCACGTAACAGATTAAAGAAGGAGAAGCTCACCTGGGTTACATGAGATATTAATAACATTGAAGACAATCAGGACTCGTCTTTAATCCACATGGTAACCATCATCCAGCAGAGCAGGATTGCAAAAGCAGATGGCAGGAACATCGTCCTTGCTGAGGAAAGGTGGTGAGCCTGCCCTCAGTTTGTAATTAGTGAAGAGCAAGTAGCTTGTGATGTCAGAACTCAAACATCACGATGGAAGTAATCCTAGAAGTTAGACATGCCGGCTGCTCTAATTTTATACGCAGAATAACAGAGGAATTCACCCCGAAACATGATGGTTGTGTTTGCTTAAGTGGTTCCTGGATATCTGGATGTGTATTGTATTATTCTGTCTGTGTCTGAAATAGTTCATAGTTATAAACACTTGTCATTTATGAATGAGAAAACCTTTTACAGGCTTGACTAGAAAACAGCAATTATTAATAACGCTAAGGCAGTGATTCTTTTAAAGTAATCCTTTAAAGGAAATTATTTTCTAATTGGAGAATAAAGTTTGAGATTAAATGTTTGAAACTAAATTTGTCATTTCTTCTACAGTGCAATATGTTTATTTAGGTGACTGACATACAATTAGATTTAGAAACAAATGTCTCTTAATCTAAACTCTTCCCTAATCTAGAAAAAGTATTCTGTAAGACATTTTTCAAATTCCTTTTCTTTTCTCCTCTAAAGGTTAGCTCCAGTGTTAACCAGTTATGCGTTTTCTCTTGTCCCCTTCCTCAAACAGCATGGTGTATGTGTCAAGCTAATGACCACAACTAGAATTTCTGAACTGAGAAAATTGTTTCTGATAATATGACAATTAAAGTAGAACAATTAAGTTCATGAACTCATCCTAGAAAAAGTGCTACATACCTCATTTCTGAATATCACTACGGTCACCTTTGAAGGACTCCCCTTACGAACCTATGCACCAACACCAGTGCCTAGTCCACCCTTGAAAGCAATTTTGGAACTCTTTTTCTGGAACGGCCATCAGCGCTGTGTCGTATTACCCTTGATATCCTGAATGTCATCGAAATATTTTTCTCTCAATATTTCCTTTATCTTCTGGTAAAGAAAGAAGTCATTGGGGGCCAGATCAGGTGAGTAGGGAGGGTGTTCCAATACAGTTATATGTTTACTGGCTAAAAATTCCTTCACAGACATGTGAGTTGGTTCAATGTGATGTAAGAGCCGTGAATTATTGACGAAAAGTTCAGGTTATTTTTGTCTAACTTTTTCATGCAGCCTTTTTGGCACTTCCAAATAGTAAACTTGGTTAGCTGTTTGTCCAGTTGGTACAAATTCATAATGAATAATCCCTCTGATATCAAAAAATGTTGGCAACATTGTTGCAACAAGTTCGTGAACTTAATTGTCAGAACTGGTATGTGTAGAACATATTTAATAAAAACTTATTAAATACCTAACTATAGAACTTAAATACAGAGTGGGATGTAGTGTGTAGAACAATGTTCCATATACATAATTTAGCTTTTATAACAATGAAATTGCAGGTTGACATATTCTATACTTTAATGAGTGTCCACGGTCCTTACAAGCATTGAGTGTAAATGGTTTCCAACGGTCAGCTTCGTTTAGAGTGATCAGGTTACTTCGCTGATTGTTAAGGTACTGATGAGAAGGCTTTCTATGCAGCGGAGCTACGAAGATATTGTTCACACTGATCAGAAATGTGTATAGAGCAGACTTCTAATATGAGTGTAATAGCATGAAACATTTTCATTCTGCAACCTGGATTTATAGATTCTCTGTAAACTACGTAAAAAAAATCGTAGTGCATTTCGGTTATAATATTAAAGGTTTTGATTAGGTCGATAATTGTTAAAGCTCAGTCTCGTCCATGTTAAAATTGTTTTCAACTTTTGTTTCTGAATCTTTTAAAAATTCATTTAATTAATATTCCATTGATAGTTTTGGGAATTATTCATAATGTATCTTTGATATTTAACCTGGATGATCTGTGCACAGCCACAATACATAGAACTATGTGGTATCTTTGTCACTAAATGTTATATCAAGAGGTGTTAAATATTTATATGCTTTGTTCATTAGCTCAAATGTGAATTCTGTTAGTGTTGACGAAAGAAGAATCTGGTAGTTACCTAATTGGGCAATTAAGCCATTTATGGCTCTGTTCCTCTTCTGTAAAACAACTACTGGTAATTACTTTTAATACCTATTTTAATTCTAATGATTCATCTGATTTTCAAAGTTAAAGACTATCAGCTAATTGTGATTGAATGTTTATTATGGTGAAAAATATTCTCTGTTGGTTTTCAATATACACTTTCTGTGTGCTCTCACATTCTAAATTTCCCTTTCACGAGACCTCAATTTAGAGTTTGCAAAATGGATAAACTTGTTTATTAGCAGAGAAAGAATTATTTCACTTGATACCTAATATCATTGTTGTGCAGAATGAAAACCAAAATGAAAAATAGCCATAAAATTATACATGGGAAACACCCAAAATTTAGCTGCCTTAACAGTATAATGTGAAAATACTCAAATATCCCTTTGAAAACAGTTCTCTGGGTGGCCTGATGGTTGAAATATGGTTGGTCATAGCCAAGGCTCCTACTGAAGGTCCCTCTGCCAAAACTGACAGCTCACTACTGAGAGGTGGGAGCTGCGCAGACCCAGTGATGTGAAGCCTGGGTCGTGGGCCTGTGAGCCTGCCTCGTCTTCGTACCTAACTCACCTTTTACCTAAGTTACCCTGGACTCTGTTTAGTGTTCTGGACACGGCAAGCTTTTCTTCTCTATGAAATTCTCAGCATGTCTCCTTGACCTGAACTATTTGTTTTCTCTTCAAGATAAGTTGTACCTCATGCTATCACGAAAAATATAGTATCTAACATTTTCACTCACGTTAAATGAGGTTTTCTTATAATATTTATCTTTGGTTTTATGTCACCTTGACTTTTGTCACAGAAATTTCTGTTAGCTGGTAAACAATGTTTAATGTGAAAAGAAATTAAATTTTCTTCATCTGTTATAGAAAACCCTTCTTTTAAATGACTTTTATTCATAATTTTAGTGTATTTTCTTATTCTATATCTCTCTACTGTTTTTCTCTTTTTTCCTTCAATTTATTTTATTACATTCTTCGGTGAAATCAGTACTGTATCAGCCTTTATTTTTCTAAAGTTTACGAAAATCAAAGAGACGTGATCAACCAAAATTTAGTGTGTTTTCATACCATCCTTATTGGAAACTGTCGCAGGCATGTCTTCAATTTCTTTCTATTGCCATTTCCATAATATAGTCCTTTGTTAGCCAAACAGTGATTGGGTGGGAAGAGGGCTTGAGAGAAGCGTACATAACCTCTCATTAAGGCTGAAACACAGCTGAAGACTGTTGCCCGCTATGTGGCACCCTTTCGCTTGCCGAGGTGAGTGGGCTTCTTGGATGTGGGCTGTCGACGACAGTCTGTGACTCTCCTCAGCTTATGTCCACCGGCCACATGGTGCCCTTCCTTCAGGAGACTGTACCATATGTGAGCTGTTTTACAGACATGTTGTGGGAGGTTCTAAAAGAGTTCCCAGACAAAAGTAAAGGAGAAACATCTACTTCTCAGATAGTAAAGTTTAAACCACTACTAGAATATGAAAACAAATTTATTTAGTATTTGGTGGTCTTTGACAATGATGTTAAAATGTTTGTCCTTTATATTATTTTTACGTCTGCCTTTTTTCAAAATGACAACTCACAAGAAACACATAGTAGACAGAGTGAATCGCCACTTGGAAAGAGGAAATGTCAGTCTCCTATGAGTCAGCCAAATACAAAAGGAGGTGGGTGAGCAAACACATACCATAGACTTCTTCAAATGGCTCTGCAAGTGACTTGTTTTAAGTCTCAGGCAGAGACTCACTGTCTTTAGAGAGTAGTTGTTCCACATTCAGACATTATTCACTATCTGATGTTCATTTTCTCCAGACTCTGAGAGAAGTCTACAGTGTAGTGAGAGGAACTTTGCTCTATTGAAATAACGCAAGGAAGGAACAGACTGTGGAAGGGAGTAGGGACTGACCGTCGTGGAGCTGGAACCCCAAGCTGCCAGTTGGTGCTGCATTTGTCCAGACATTGCACGTAATCATAAAATGGGGGCATTTCTTCAGTTCTCAGTGGTCGGCCAGATGAGATGGTCTTTCCAGGTCTCTGGAGCCTGGCTTCCCTCACATTCCCTTCCTTATCTCACTGTTTTATTTCTCTGGAGGCATTGCTTTCCTGAATTCCACTCACTTATGTGCTATTTTCCTGCAGTGTTCTCAGAGGCATTTTTTAAAATACGGTAATTGAAAGGTCTGTTTTGACTGACACTGTCATTTGGTCCTCAGATTTCAGAATTCCCCAAGAAGAGCTGGACTTTGAAGTCAGGCCTCGTGTCAAGCTGGGAGACTTTGAACAAGTTACTTAATCTGTGGGCTTCCGTTTTGTTCATATATAGAACAAGAATAATATCTATTCTGTAGGGTTGTAAGGATTATTTTAAAATCAATATTATAGCACTGATTTGCCCAAGAACCCACGTGACAAACAGCACACCTGTCAGAGGCTTCCTGTCAGAAGGTGAGTACTCCAAACTTCACGAAAATCACTACAAAACTGTCAGGAGATACGGTGGTGATTCTGTATTCAAAGGCTTTGAAAAGGAAGGCAACAAGAAGCGGGAAGGTCTTAAGAACTGGCCTTAGATTAGAAGAAAATCAGGAGCCAGGAATTCACCAATGAGACCTGGCTTAAGATACTGATTATAGACACCCGGTCATACGGTTTGGACCAAAGACCAAGAACAGGACATATTAACACAAGGACACACCTCAGTCAACATTTGCGATGAGATTTGTTGACCAAGATTTATTGACCAACAAGGAAGTGCACATTGTTGAAAGAGATCCGACTAATTGGGGTAGAAACAGCGTTCTGGTGAGAAGACACACATGGTCCCATTGTCAGGGGAGAAGTGGGAGCCCAGACCCTCCCCTGCCTACTGGCCTTAGCACGGGCTCACCACCACCGTCCCTCTGTCACCACGAGAAGGCCCAGACAACGAGTCCCCTCTCAACGTCCTCACGGTGATCTCCACGTGCCCTAGGACGTCCACTTTCTGTCCCATTTCCTACCACTCACTTGCCACCCCCTCCAGAATCCCTTACCTGTGCCCGCTGAACTCAGGATCCAGCAGAACCTGCCCTATCGCCTCCCGCCTCCTTGGAAGTCCCTCTGTTTGTCTTGTTCTGACCCCTAACTCTCCTCTGAGGGCGCTACCTCCCTGGGGGCCTGGCTATGTTTCCCAAAGCTGTCATTTACTGACGGCTTCCTTGGGGACGACCACTGTCTGCAGTCAGACGTAGGCCCATTTTACAGGTAAGAAAACAGGCCCTGAGAAGTACTGCTTATTTCTAAACATAGCAAGTTCATTTTCTCAGGGAGAACTCTTCTTAAAATATTTTTTCCTGCGTTTAAAATTGATATTTGCTCATTGTACAACATCTCAGGGTTATGGAAACGTAGGAAGAAAAAGAAACTAATCCCATCATCCAGAGTCAATTATTTCCATCGTGGTGAATCCCTTCTAGTCTTCTGTATTAACACATATACATTAAAATAAAAGGATGCCACGTACAGAGTGTATGTCTTATTTGTCACCTCTAACATGCCATGAGCATGTCCCCAGGTTTAAATCTTCTTTGAAACACAGTTGTTTATAGCTACGTGATATTGCATCTCACAGGCATTTAACAAATGTTTCATGTTAACACGACAGTGGAACAGCTCCACACCCACTCTGGGATGGCTAACGGAGGGATTGACAATATCCAGTGTCAGCAAGGACGGGAAGCCACGAACACACTCGTATTCCCAATGTAATCAAGAACAAACGTTGTACAAAACTAGTTTGTAGTATCTACCAAATACATGCAATCCTGAAACCCAGAAATGCTACGCAGGGATAAATGGCCAACAGAAAAAGATGTGTCTGTCCTTAAAAGACGGTACAAGAATCTTCAGAGCCACCTTATACCAGCAGCAGCCGATGTCCATCAGTGGTAGAACGGACTTTAAATTGTGTGACAGTCTGAGGGAAGAAGCAGGGCATACAAAATACATACTGTGTGCGCTCATTTAAATTCCATTCACACACATGCAAAACTAAATAGGCAAAAATAGGCGACTGGTGGAAGAGTCCGCTCAGAGCTGGCCTGACCTGCTGCCACTGTACCCCTGGTCCTGGCTTTGGTCCATGTCCTACTCGTGGTGGGTGGTCACAAAATCCTGTTCTGTTTTTCCTTTGTTCTTACTGAGTCCTCACTGATACCCAGAAATTACATACAGTAATTTAGACAAAGCTGAAGGTAGAGCCTGTCTCATTTTCCCATGCGTGTGTCCCATGATGGTCCATGTAACCACCACGCACTTCAAGATATAGACATTTTCAGCATCCAGAAGGCCCCCCATTCTCCCTCCTAGTTAATAGCACCCTCCCCACCAAAAAGTAACAATTATCTGACTATCACAATTAACCTATTTCACATATTTCTACACATAAATCAATAGGAGAACTTACTAAGAAAATGTCAAATGCTTGACATTTTAAAATTTTCATCAACTTTGTAACTGAAAACCTACAGAGTTCCAAATCTACAGAAAAGTTGCAAAAATAATATAATGAAAACTCCGTATCCTTCATCTATATATTTGTCATTTATTAATATTCTGTCACATTTGTTCTGTCTATGTGCAGAGAGAAATAGACACATGTACAACAAAGAGATAGCGATTTTGGGGGTGAGACCTGAATTATTTGACAGTGCAGATCTCATGTCACTTACCCTTAAATCCTGTGGCATATTTTACTTAAGAAATATTTAGGAAATTCAGTTTGTATTCAGGAAATGTAACACTGATTCAAAATACATTACCTAAAGCACAGCCAATGTTGAAATGTCCACAACTAGTCCAATGATGCCCTTTAAGCTGTTCCTTTTCTCCCCAACCAAGGATCCAATGAGTTTCATACACTTCATTTAATTGCCATGTCACATTACTCTGCTTCCACCTGGGGGACCAAATCCCTGACGTTTTTTTATTTCCAGACACTGATGTTCTGAAGGGCCCAGGCGACACATTGTGTAGTCTCTTGGGAGTCTTGGAGTCTCTTTGTCCTCACATGCCAGTCCTGCTGTTCCCAAGGGACCATTCCTCCTCCCAGCTGTGAATCCATGTCATCAGACTGGAGGGTCCATAAGCCTTTCTCCTGTCATCAGCGACTCCCCTCAGGCTCCTTCCTTCCATTTCAGCTCATGGGTCACTGTCTGTCACTCACCCTCTTCAGCCCTTCTCTTCTTTAAATCCTTGGTGATTTCAAACTCCACACAGAGGACCTTGCCCTTGCCTTGTCCTGTCCCCTGCTGCCACAACCACGCACTGCCATCCTCATGCTTCTGGGCTTTTCTTGGCCCATGAGAACAACCCCACCAGGACATCCAGGTTGAGCTCCTGCCCCCCAGCTCACTTCAGCCCCCTAACATGACAGCACTTCCCCCTGACCTGGGTGTGCCGTCCCCTCCTCCATGGCCTCTTCCCAGTACTGTCCGCCTGATGCATTTAACGTCCCTCCCTACACAGGAAAATGCAAGGGGCCCTCCTCCAGGGGCTTCCTCAGCACACACTGACCACCTCGTTCCTCTCCCACTCTGCTTGGCTACCCCTGAGTCTGGTCAAGTCCAAGTCTTCAGCCGTCTGCACTTGTCTACAGGACCAGAGGACAACTGAACCTGTGCTGATGGGCTGTCCCGGTCTTTTCCAGAGGCCGGAACCAAACACCATGGACTCAGTGTCTTATAAATACACAGTCTGCGCTTGAGGTACCCACAGTCAGAGCACACATGCCCAGTGAGGATTCTACAAGCTGGGGTACACTTGTGAGTGGAACGTGGAGGGCTGAAGCAAGGTCCCTGGAGCTGGACAGAGAATCCCAGAGAAATAAATGGCTCTGGTCTTGGGTGAGGGCACAGCCTTTGAACTGTGTCCCAGTGAAGCTGAGAGGCCCTTAGAAACACCTGAGGCTTCGTTTACCAGAACTCACGTTTAAGGTCATCTTCAGTGTTTCTTCAGCCTGTCTGTTGTGCGAAAGCGTACACTTGCTGTTAAATGAATATACTATAGAACAGAAGTAGTCTGGTCTAGAATTTTAAATGAAAACACTGCAAGTTTCAAATAATCAGTCGTGGTAAGACTATAATTCTAGTTTCAATTATTTAGGAAATTTACTGAATTAAGTCTGTAACCAATGTTCAAATGTTCATGAAATATTGTCCACCTGATGTGGTTCATTAAAATTGCGTTGTGTTTAATAAAAGCACCATTAATTCCCATAAAATAAAGTAAACATGAAATGAAAATTCTACTTATGGGCTGAATTGTGTCTCCCCTCCCTGCCCAGAGATGATCAAAGTTAAAATAAAGTCTTTGGGGTGGGCCCTTATCCAATATCACTGGTGTCCGATGAGAAGAGGGGATTAGAACGTACAGGGGGGGGCCCTGGGACGCTCACCCACAGAGGAAAGGCCACGTGAGGACACAGGGAGAAGGCGCCATCTGCACCAACGGGAGAGGCCTCAGGAGAACCCAACCTGCCGACACCTTGATCTTGGACTTCCAGCCTCCAGGACTATGAGCCAATAAACCTGTTGTTTCAGCCCCAGTGTGTGGTGTTCTGCTGTGCGGCCGAGCCAACTAATGCAGCCTGTTACTCGTGTGGAAACCTCGGGGTTCTGTTTGTTTGCTGCTTGCCTGTTGTAGTTAGCTTTGTTTTGCTTCTCAATGTTTAACTTCAAAATAATACACGAATATGTCTTTTTCCTACGCAGACCTCATCTCTTTGCCCCCGTAGCTCTCCTTACACTTGGGAGTGTGCGAGTGTATGCATCTAGAGGGTTCTTTTATAAATGTTATTCTTATAGCATATTATTACTCTGCAACTTCTTTCTTGTGCTTAGTTATATGGCTATGAGCTCTTTCTGTATTTCAACATGTTCCTTATTGATATACTTTTAAACTGTTTCCAGTGTTTTTTGATAAAATGATTATGATATAAATAGCTCTAAAGGTCTAGTTTGCAGTTTAAACAGCACAGTTTCCTTAAACTGTCTGAGAAATAGAAATGGTAACATCAACTTGAATAAACAGTCATGCCTCTGGATAGTGCAAAATAACCAACGTCTGGAGTTCCTTAAGGAATCAGCAAAATCCCACTCCTTAATTTCATGGTTTCAATGAAAAAAAAAAATGAAAAAAAAGGAACTCCAATAGAACTATGTTATTTTTCCAACACAACTGACACACGGACCTAAATGGGTTTCTGTTTATTAGTGCTTCTTAATTCTCTAAGAAGTCAATTGAATGTGCTGATAAGGTTGGTGGAGTGGTGCTTCTTTTGTGTTTAGCTACAATCCTGGAAATGTAGGGCCTGGTGACCATTTGCATATTATTGTAACTTGGTTAGGATCTGAATTGTTTCCAGTTAAAATCAACCCCTAGGCTATGAAATGCAGGTGTCATTTATTTTAGGCACTGAGTAACACACAGAGGTGACAGACCCTCCCATTTGCTACTACCTTGGAGAGATTTAACTGTATTGTACAATACTTTGGGTGCTTATTATTGGTTTATGTTATTTGTAAAGACTTTTTACTTTAACTGTGCTTGGGGATATTTTGGTCAATTTTCAATTGTACATTTTCCCATTCAGTTTAGCAGCAAATAGCTTTTATTTGAAGTCTGAAACAATAAACTTACAATAAACTGTAAGGATGTATGCTGATTTAAGAAAAATCAATGAATTTTACTTAAAAACCAATCTGAGGCAAACAGTGTGCAGATATCCTAATGCAAGTTGATATAAAGTACCTGTAAGGCTGTGGGTAAAGTATCCAACTTTAAATCCAGTGGTGATGTAAGATAATCTTTTCAGATGTTTGCAATACCGAGCAAAAGGTGAACTCCATAGTTCTGAACACAAAAAGCAATGACCCTGTCATCATCAGTCCCACACGTCTCTCCAGAGCGCAAGCAGGCTCTCCATACATGACACACCCACGGGAAGCTGCTCTTGAGGACAGTGGAGCAGGCCTCCTAAATCTTGACCCAGAGCAGTCGTAACAGTGGCAGTGTCAACAGTCAGAGTAGGAGGCGTACCATCCAACGTCACACAGGAGACAGTGCACTGAAATGTATAAGGTTGTGGGCACCTGCACACATTGAACCTAAGGAAAGCTGCACAGATGTTCTCACAGAGGTTCTCCTCTCTCCTCCCAGTGGATCCACTGTCCTGGGGGCCAGAGTGAGAAAGATGGTACCTTCTCCACTTGTGTGTGAGGCGCAAGCCCAGCAGGTGGGGGTGGAGGGCCTCTGAATGGTACCCAGCTCACCTGTTGGGACCACTTTTTGCCCTCGAAGCTCTGTATTTGATTCTGAAATTTGGTCACACATCTGGCACAACACAAAAGCATGTGAGTGACTCTTCTTTTTCTCTTGGGAAGGTTGGAGCTGGGATCACGCAAAGTACAATGTTGGGGGGTTCCTGCCGTGAGGTGGGGAGGCACAGCGGAAAGGTGTCAGATGGCATCGGCTCAGCTCTTAGCTCCTACACTCACTAGCTGGGGGAGCGTGGGGAAATTACTTCACCTCTTTAACACTTAGTGTCCTTGAGTGAAAAGAGTCCCAATGCTACCCACACTCCAGGGTCATCTCAGTGATTTATAGAGACACATGCCTTGATTGACAGCAGCGTTTCTCTAGTGACCAACAGGTGAGTGCGTGGCGCTCTCCCAGAGGATCAACTTGAGTGCTCACACTGGGTCTCGGAGCTCATGGCTTCCACAGACCTCTACAGAGGTTTGTCCTGCTGGCTTGGTGTCCTCGTTCCTTGGGGACACTGACATGACGTTGCTGGATCTGGAAGCATGAGTGTAAGAGGACCAGAGCTCGGGGAATCTGAAGCTGTTGCTGCCCAGGATGTGTTGACTTCCCTTCCAGGTCTCGTCACAGTGTCTGTCTCCCTGCCCCGCCCCCTGCTGCCTCATCCTAAGCCTCCTTTGGTCTACTGGGCTCAGCTGTGACCTCAGCTGCCTGAACTCTTCTGGAATTACCTGAATTTTAGTGGAAGAGTCTTGAGAACCAGCCCAAAAGAATACCTCTCAGTAGTCAGATTTCCAGAGTGTGGGAGCAGGGGGTTTAGGAGCACGTAATTTCTTCCTCATTCATCCCAGCGTGCAGCTATACTCATATATTCTGGCCATTCCTAAGGCCCAGTCAGCCCACTGATCACTGTGATGTGTCAGATGGGATTCGGACCCAGCATGGTAAGATTTCTCAAATGAGGAACAACCACCCCTGCCTCCACGCATTCATTCATTCACTCACTCACTCACTGAGGACTGACAATGAGAAACACAACTACTTATCAGTTTTCTAGCAGCTTACAGACTTGGGGAGAGAGAGAGAGCTGTGTACAAAACAGGGGCTACGTAGCCCACCTGGGGGCCTGACTGGCTCAGGGACCCAGAGTGATCACACAGCCTGGTCCGATCATCAACTCCGAACTGGGCTGCCATCCCCGACCTATGGCCTCCTTAGCAAAGGTCACTCTCCCTTAATGAGCCCTGTGCATTGTTCTTCTGTATACAGGACAGCATTCCTTTAAAATGCCAGAGAAATCTTCTCCTCCAACCCCCCCGGGGGCATGACCACCCAGCACCCAATACTTTTCCTTGTTGTCTTGTTGCCCCCATAGCATTGCTATTTACTGTAAAGGTTAAATATTAACTCTTCTGTACGCACCAACGTAAATGCATGTGTCTCTCCATTTTGCCTTCCATCTGATGCCAGAGATTTCCCCTGTTCGCCTTCTTTTGCCTCCTTCGTCTACCACCATGCACCTTCCTTCCATTCTCTCCTCTGATGCTAAATGCGTACAAAGAAGTGCAAAACGCTGTTCTCTGGAGCATTATCTCAGTCCTGGGCGATCTTACTTGGGGGCATGTCCTCAAAATTTTCACTCATAAACTCTTATAAAGTTTTTTCTATAGTTTTGGACATTTTTTCATGGACATAGTAATCAAATAATTCAGCAAGTGAAAGGAATACCTCAACTAAGAATAGTGAGGCCACGGCAGTTTGTCACAGAGGACAGCGGAGGCTGGCTGGGTTGGAGGGGCTGACAGAGGAAGGAAGCGTGAGGGTGGAGGGTGCAGAGAGGGGACACTCAGTGCAGGGGAGCGTGCCTCCTTCTGGTGCACAGAGCAGGCGGGAGTCAAGTGTCAGGTGAACCAGTAGTGAGAGGAAGCACAAAGCCAGAGCACGTGGGTTCTTTGGTTTGCTGGAGGAAAATGGCAGAGGTTCTGAGTGGGACTTACTTCTCCTCAGGCGTGCCCATTGCCAGGCGGTCCCCATATGTGGGGAAAGGGAGAAGCTCCAGGGTGAGGGTGGAAGGGTAGAGGTTTGTGCCCCCAAAGGAATTAACCTTATTGTCCCACATGTAGCCCAGGGTCGAGTGCATACAAATCTGCCCACTTAGGTCAGGGACGCTAGGAAGCAAAGGACAACCATAAAGGGTCCCCTTGATGGGACGACCCCTCAGCCCAGGTTCTGTGAAAGAGACTGTGGACCAGGAAGGGACCCCATTCCCAGTCCACCTTTCAGCACTGGGATCCTCATTCAACGGGAGGGAGTTGGATTTGAAGTCTGTGAGAAGACAGAACATTTAGCTTGCCATGTTTATCCCCCAAACCCCGAGAATGGGGCCTGGCACTCTGCCGTGGCTGTGTGGGGGGCGTGAAAGGACGGATGGGTGGAGGGGTGGGACACTCACAGGGTCAGACGGGCAGGAAAGGCTACCAGTGCAGGGAGGTGTCCCAGCCCAAGGCCAAGGCACTGGGTCCTGTCACCAGCAGAGGGTGCTGCGCTCTTGAAAGAGCAAGGCTTGGCCAGGCCACTGGAAGGTAATGTGGGAGTGACAGAGGTCTGGCTCCTGGCTGACCAGAGGCAGAGATGGGGTGTTCAGGAGAGAGAGCTGGGGCAGGCACTCAACTCCAGTGTCCACACTCTCGGGACAGGGAGGAGACAGCTGTTCTCCTGTGTGGGCCTTTCCTCAGCAGCGGGAAAGGATGTCCGTGAATTTTGTTTATTCGACTGTCCCCAAGTGTCCAGCTCAATGGATGGCTCAGGGGAGGCCACAATAAATGCTTCTCAAATGGAATGAATGAATGGGTGAGTCTTGGAAATGTAGATCTCAGTGGGACCATATTATTCTCTGACTACATCTGAATATATGCACTCTCAGGCTGGGGCTCTGGCCTTTGCCTGGTCTGTCTCAGACACCAGAGTGACACAGAAGTTCCCATAAGCCACCCAGTGGGCTTCACACTGGTCAGAGCTGAGTGCTGACAGTGTGAGACCAACCAGCTTCACAAAAAGGAGCGCTTTTGGGAGAGCCACCCCCTCCCCAAACCATGTCCCCAAACACAGGGCAGACAAGCCAAGAAGGAATGGCGTGGAAGCTCTGAGCGCGGCCCTGCAGGGGCCGGCAGGTCAGGCCGCAATGCGAGCGACGCCTGACTCCTGGAGGTCTAGATGGGGCTGTGGGGTGAGAGGTGAGTCCAGGGCTGAGTGACGCAGAGCTGGACACCCTGTGATGGAACAGCCTCGTCAGACGGTTTTCTGCTTTTTATATCCACGTTTCTATGTCTTCCTCGAATGCAAGGTCTCAGTTTCATTGCCTGTCTTTCTGGGGGTCAAGGAAACCTGCCAAGAAGAGGGCAGTCAGGATGGATGTGGGGCCAGTGAACAAGGAAGATGCAGTGATGCCCCTGGTTCGCTCCCTGTGGGGCCATAGCCCAGCACAGAGGTCCTCAGGCACCCCCTGAGGGCAGCAGTCTGTCTCTGGGAGGTCAAACAAGGACAAGCATACAAACAAACACGTGAGGCCCTCAGGGCAGCAGGTGACAAGGGACTGGTTACTGCACAGGGGAACTGAAGAGGAAGGGATCCCAAAGATTTCTTTTTCCAGTGATTTTCGACTTCTCTGTAGCTGCAGGTATGGAGAACACATGTTTCTTGTTTCTTGTTTCAAATATTCCTGGGACACACTCCACAGATTCCTAAGATATCAGAGCGAATGTGAAGGGGGAAGACCTTCAGAGTCTCTCCCTTTATTTAGAGTTAGAGAAAGCACAAAGCTTATGTGGCTCATGAGTGACTCCCCACCTCAACACATATTCTCTCTCTCTCTCTCTCTCTCTCTCTCTCTCTCTCTCTCTCTCTCTCTCTGTGTGTGTGTGTGTGTCTCTGTCCCTCTTTCTCTCTCATATACACATACACACTCACACACACTGGAGAAAATTCTAAAATCAGGTGGATGTGCCCTCTGAATGTCTTTTGAGGATCTTGGAAATGAATTTTCTTACTTCCAGGATGCTTTCGGATCATCCTGCTTCATCACGTGACAGGCAACCTCTGGGCTTGTGTTCATTTAGTCAGCACTGCCCTTGTGTCCCTGTAGACACTATAAGTTAGGCATGGCAAAACCCTGATGGTGGAGCAGGGAGGGGACCAGGGGCTGCGCCCTCGTTCTTCCCTCTTAGATGGCATTTGCTTCCTGCCCCCACCCAGGCATCCTGCCTCCTCCGTGGGGACTGAGAGCTTTCCTAAGGCTTATTATACAAATGTGGACACTTCCTCTGAGCTCCTGCCAGAGATGACTGGCTGAGGGTCATTTTTTCCCATTTCTTTGACTTGAAACATTCAAGGTAATTTAGAAATACGGGCACCTCCTGTATTCCAGAAAAGAGTCTCCTGGAATTGCATATTTGGATCCTTCAGGCCGGTGGGGACCCCTGAGGCTGTCTGTCCTGCCTGGGGAGGGGAGGAGCGTGCCCCCACCTTGGGCACCGGTGGGGCACAGATGTGGGGGGGGGACAAGAACTGTGCAGGGCTGGGACTGGATGCAGAACTCACACTGGCCTGCACGTGGGCAGGTGAACCAGTCCCCAGTGCTCCGGGGGGAAGGACAGCCGCTTGGTGCCTGCAGCCACGTGGTGAGTGAGGCGTCAGGCCTGTTAGAGGTTCTGGCACGTGCTGCCCGTTGGGATCCAGTGGCCGGATGTGTGCAGCTCCCACGGTGTTGACCAGGTAGCCAGACCCTCACCTTCATTCCCTCCATACTCACCATGCAAAAACTGACAACCCAGTCAGTAACAGCTGCAAAACATTTACAAATGAGGCACGGTTTTGTTGTTCCCTCTAATAAAAGGTAATGAAAACACATGCATGTCTCAGAGACAATTCCAGGCCACGGACAAGGGGAATTCTGGGAGATGTTCAGGGCTGGCTGAGCTAACAACCTCTTGTTGGGACCAGCCTCAATTGAATGCTCTTAAACAAGTGGACCAGGAAGTGGGCAGCTGGGTTAGTCCTGGCTCAGGGACCTGCTTCCTTCCACCTTTGTCCTCCTTTCCCTCTCCTTGTGGCCTCCTTCACCTCCACCAGGAAAAGACTGAGAGTGAATGATGACAACTGAAGAAAGGGTGGGCAGCTTTGATAGAAACGAAGCAAGAGCAGGCTTTGTGATGAAGTCAAGTTCAGTTTCTTGCTCTGAGTGTCGCTTACCTAGCTGTGTGCAAATCATCAAGTCGCATACGCAGGTGCTGGGTCCTTTCTGTTTGTATTGGAGTTCAACTGAAAGCTGCTTTTCTGGCTTTTGTGAACGATGTATATATAATCTAATTATGGTACAATACACACAACATGAAATGTACCACCATAACCATTTTTAAAGGTGTAGTCCAGTGGACCTGAGTGAATTCCTGTCGCTATGCAGCCATCACTACTGTCCATCCTAGGAACTTTTCATATTTCAAAACTGAAACTATCCCCAGGTAAGAAGTCCCCATCCGCCCAACCACCATCTACTTTCTATCCTTTTCCATCTGACTGCTCTGGGTCCTCATGTGAGCGGAATCACAGTTTTGTCCTTTGTGACTGGTTTATTTCACTGCAGACCATGTCTGCAATGTTCAGCCATGATGTAGCCGGTGACAGGATTTCCTCCTTTTTGAGGGTGGAATAATGTTCAACTGTGTGTATAAATCTATATTGTTTGAAAATAAAGATTAAAAGTAAAAATGTGTAGGCCTTACACTGGGACAGGCACAATGCAAAGCATTTTCTGTCCCTTCTCGTTTACTCCTCACAACTTTACTTCCATTTATCAGATGAGAAAGTTCATCTGTAAAGTGAAAGGGGTGAAACTGCTTTCCCGAAGTCGTTACTTGGAAAGGAGAGGTGCAGCATTCAGACGCTGTCTGAGGTCTGGACGCAGGTGTGAGACTGTCTGCCTTACAGGAATGTGATGGGTCCTCAATGAGAGCATGCCTTCTAATTGAAGGGACCATGTGAATTGCAGAGTCTCCTTCAAGCCTCCTCTGTGGGACAGACAACGCGTCCCGCACCCTGGGCTCAGTGCCCAGAAGCAGACCATTTTGGGGTGCACCTCAGCCCTGGCTGTGCCCGCCTGCAGGTCCCACGCCCTCGGGAAGCCAGGCCCTGGCCTGGGGTGCAGGCTGTGCAGGGGCTGCCGGTCCTCGGGAGCCCCTCTTCTGGTCCCTCCTGTCCCCCACTGCACACAGAGCCACCACCATCCTCCAAGCTGTTGTGATGGACAGCTGGAGCCCCAGCTGGGCTCGGCCGCCCGGCACCTCCCTGTCCACAGCACCGAGGCTTTTTCCAAAACGTCCATCACAATAGGTTTTGCACTTAGGGTGTGAAATGTGGGAACTTTTCACCAGTTCATGTTGGCAGGGTTGAGTTTTGGATGCTATGTTTCCTTCGAGCCTTCAAGCACCCAGGCCGGTCTCCTTTTGTTCCACTGTGTCCTTGGAAATTACCGCAAAGTTCACTGTTAAAATAGGAATCGTGTCCGTGGGAAGTGCATTTCTGATGAGACTTGGATTCAGACACATGACAGGTGTTGCCACGTGTCATGAACAACAAAGATGCAACACACACCCCTCCTAATTCCATACAGGAAAGTCTTTCCCAGGAGCCACCAACTCCAGCCTCGCAGGAGGAAGGATGTCTCTGAGCCTTCAACCCGTCAGAGCTGAGGAGGATTGGGGCCCACAGAGGCCTGGGGACAGACACGGTGGACATTTCCAATGTTATTTCCTCAGAACACGTACCATGAGGTGGCACTGCTCGAAGAACCCTGGAAAACTCAATTTGAAGTCGGTGGGGACCTGTGAAAAGGCAGAACAGCCGCCGCAGTAATTCCTCAAGCTTCTTGTGTAGGCAAGAACGGTTTGCTCATTATATCTAAACTAATAAAAGTTGTTATTTGGAAAACCCACGCACGGATTCTACCAATAAGAACAAACAACTACAAAACAAGTGATTGAAATTTAAGGGCATTTTTTACTACTTATCAAATGGTCATTTTCCGTTACAATTTATTCTAGGAAAGGTACTGTTAGAGTACAGAGACAGAGTTGTAGTAAGAGTTTTGTAAATATCTTAATTTAAGTCATCATTTCCATGCCAAACATCTTCAAATATACTCCTAGAAAGAGTTCACCGCTTGTAGCATAATTTAAATTCCTAACTCACCATAAAAAGTTTCGTCATCACACTGTTTAACGCAAAGGGAAATTAATCTTCTGGGCAATAAGAACCTCAGAGAGACTAAACCTGTGCTTTGTGGCGGGACACAAAATTTGGAAGAGAAATACATTTTCTGACTTTCATGTTTACATGTTATATTTTAAACTTACTTAGAATAGCCCCCAAACATTCACCCTTTGAAATCTGCAATATTCGCTATGAGAATTTGTTTTGCTCGAGACCCATAAATGAATGTTACAAATATCAGAAAAAAAGGTGTAAAAGAAAAAACTTTCAGGAAAAGGATTTGAGTCAGTAATACTAAAGAATTAAAGTGTTAATGGTGGGGGGAAGCCTAAACACAAAGATACCAGCTCTCATCAGATTGATTTTTTATAGGATGTTTCAATTGTATTCATAGTTCTTACTCTAGGTGTTCTTGTATGAGAAACCTATGCTCTAGCACTTACTTAAAGATCAGGGAAAGCCAGGGAATATGAGACTATTCTGGTTGGTTCTTTTTCCCTTTCTGTCTCCTCTTCTTTTGTTTTTAAATTTAAGGTACCATTTTTGGTCGATTTCATGGGAAAAGAAAACTTAGTAAAATAAATTTTAAACAGGAGAAAGTCACTGAGTCTATCAGACATGATTTAGAACTTAAACCATGGACCCGAGCTCTGTGAATGTACCATGTTTCCCCAAAAATAAGACCTAGTTGGACCATCAGTTCTAATGCATCTTACGGAGCAAAAATTAATATAAGACCCAGTCTTATTCTAATCTAATCTAAGACTGGGTCTTATATAATATAATATAAAACCGGGTCTTATATAATATGATATATGATATGATAAAATATAATATAATATATATGTTACTGGGTCTTATATTAATTTTTGCTCCAAAAGTTACATTAGAGCTGATTGTTCCGTTAGGTCTCATTTTCAGGGAAACAAGGTAGTCACGCGTGACCTCTTTTAAGTGTTACAAAGGGTACAATGCCGACTGGATGACTGGGCTTCTAAACACGAGATGGAAGAGAATAACTGTCTTGTGTATGTGATATGAGAGAGCTCCCTCTCTATAAAAGTTTTAAGCCTCCCTCACTATAGAAATTTAAGTCTTCTTATCCCTAGTTTCTTAGCTCCTTAGCCCCTGGTTTTATTCACTCTTCTCATCAGTTTCTAATTCCTATCCCAAAGGCCTAAATCACAGGACGTCTCTCACCCCTGCTTCAGATAACTACTTAAAAGCCTGTGACTTAAGCTTGTTAATTGTAATCATTGTAGCCCAACATTCCCCAAGCCATTTTAGACCTAACTCTTGGATAAATAAATGCCATCCCAGAGACAAAATGGGTGTTAACATTTCTCCAGGCCAGTCCATAACTAACCCCCGGGTAAAATCAAGATAATTGGGCTATAAGTTCTACTCCTGAAGCAGCACTTTTAATTTACTAACTAACATCTGTCTGTCCTCATTAGGGGTCGTCAGGATATGAGTTATATCCCAGAGAGGCTTCCAGTGCACCCTGACCAAGGAAGAAGAGACCCTTCTTTTTATGTAAGAACAGATAGCACAAGAGTTCCGTGAATCCCCATTAGGTAAAGACAGCTCTACCTCCCTTCCCAGCTTGAAGCAGATTGTGGGGACAAAGCCCCAGAAAGCAGTTTCCAGGCTCTCGGCCTCACATAGAAAGATGCTGGCTCAGGTAGTAAATGGCCATCAACTGGGATTGGATGGCCATCAGCTGTGGCTAGTTGGCCGTCAGCTGTAACCAGTGAGCCCTTGGCCACTAACATAACTGCCGTGGCTACGCTAGCAGAGAGAATGGGGGCTAGCAAGAAGATGGTGGCTGACCCTGCAAGCGCGGATTGCAGCTAGCACGGTAGATCTCAGTTAGCGAGGGGAGTCGGTCAGTTGGCAGAAAAGCGGACAGCAGGTCGCACGTCGTGTGAATCCAGCCTCCAGTGAGACTATAGTGGTGTGATTCCCCTACCTATGACTCCGTGGGTGTTCCTTTTTGGCCTCACCATATCATTTGTTCTTATGTGGGGAGTGGGACCAGAGACCCCACTGTCACCCCGCACGACAGACAGCTCTACCTCCCTTCCCAGCTTGAAGCAGATGCAGAAGAGACCCCCTGCCCTCAACTCCCCATAGAGATGTATGGGGATCACGACTCTCAAGGGTAAAAAACAAGGGAGGCAGTTAGAAACAGGCATTAGGTCTCTGCACGTCCAGCACAACCCACAAGATGGGCTGCCCAAAATACCTCCCCTCTCTGCCCCAAACTTCCCCTTTTCATTGTAATTATCTAACCCTGTGAGGAAAAAAATGGGTACAAAATACCCAACTAGATTAAACCAGTCACCCACACCTGTGCAGTAAAGGCCACAACGACTTTCATTTCACCTGGGTCTCATTACACCATCATTATAATATCATACATATGTCTGGAATTTCATTAATATCATTTTAACAGACTGAATTCTGGGAAGGAACAAAGGGCAATTTAAAAAATGAGGTTGTAGCCTCTTGTAAATCACTGGTCTCAATCAAGTTGTGCAGTGCCTGGAGAGGAACAGTCCATCCCAGAGAAAAAAAGATAAAACCCCCAGGCTCCTGCCTGCCGCTGCCTCTTGAGCATTGTGCTTTGATTGTCTTGAGCCTTGCCTTTGCTCAGAGCCTGCTCTACACCCTTTGGAGTGTTCGTTTTCTTCTAATAAACTGCTCTTCCATTACTGTGGGGACAAAGCCCCCAAAAAACAGTTTCCAGGCTCTCGGCCTCACATAGAAAGGTGCTGGCTCGGGTAGTAAATGGCCATCAACTGTGATCAGAGGGCCAGCAGCTGTGGCTAGTTGGCTGTCAGCTGTAACCCGTAGGCCATTGGCCACTAATATAACGGCTGTGGCTACGCTAGCAGAAAGGAATGGGGGCTAGCAAGAAGATGGTGGCTGGCAAGCGCGGACTGCTGTTAGGCAGATTATGTAGATCCTGCTTCCTGTGTCTCCAGCCCAGCCACCAGCGAGAATATATTGGTTTGACTCCCCTATCTATGGCTCCGTGGGTGTTCCTTTTTGGCCTTACCGTGTCCTGCATTCTTGGGCAGGGAGTGGGAGCTGAGACCCTGCACGACAAATGGCGCAGCGAGCAGGGTCCCCTGCGTGACAATTACTTTACCTCGGTATCTCATTCAATTCATTGCTCGAGACGCCAAGAACCTGGACACTGCACCAAAGAGGGCAGCTGGAACAGCTAAGATTCCCAGTTTTGCTCAAAGGCCCAGATTCGTCGCCGGTGTGGAAACCAAGACTGAACATTGTTCTGAGAAGGGCCCACTCTCCGGTAACATGCAGATTAAAAATAATGTGTGTACATATAATAGGCATATATTGGAGTTTAAAAATAATCTTAGGATTGAAAAAATTCCATTATATTGAGAGAAAATCGTTTTAGTGAAATTTCCAAATAACTAGAAGGCTAGAAAAAATATATCTGGAATCTGGCCCAAGGGAGCAATTTGGATTGTGCATTTCCCCACTCACAATGACTGGTTGGAGAGAGACAGCACCCTTTCCCACGCCCTGTATCCCCTGGAGGGATAAGGAGCTGAGCTGGGGGCTGCAGTCCCTCAAACAGCATGCTGGACTACATGCTTTTATTTGATACACTCACCTGAAGAAATACCAGAGGCACTGTTGCAAAGTTACTCTGTGTAATGACTGCTTTTCAGGTAGGTGGGTCTCCTTTTACACTCCTCACTCCTCCCAGCTCTGGGCGGATCAGCAAGACGGGGGTAGCTGCAGAGCGCTGGCCTCTTCATGACATGTGGTGACTGAATCCCATTTCAAAATGCAAAACCTAAATGCAACCATAGTCTCTGTCATCTCCACCCCATCCAAACTCTAATCGGGGGTGACCAGAAGCTTCCCGTTGCCATGAACAGTTCCCATGGTGACAGCTAGGAAGTGGGTGAGGGTGACACTTATTCAGGGACCTGTGCTGTCCCTGTCTGATAACTGCTACTGCATTGTCTAAAACGACCAGTGCTGTGCACCCAAGGACTTTCTGTTGGCCCTTCTCAGCTGGGAGATCGCAGCCGGGGGCACCCACTGTGTGATGACGACCGCTCTCTGAGCATCTACCATGTACCAGCGTGCGCCAGCCTAGGGAGAAGTGACAAATAGTCACTCACATGTTTTCCGTGGGGCTTAGCTCCTCCTGCCGGTCATCCTGTCTGAGAAAGGCTCAGGACCCGGATGGGAAGTGAGCGCCTTTCACATAGGGACATACCCAGCCCATCTCAGAGCCAGCGGAACGCATGAATGAATCAGGTGCTCACAAGAATCTGGGAAGAAATCACAGCGTTATCATCAGATTGTTGGGTCGCAACAGAATCAGCAAAAATTAAAGGGATTCATAAAAAGCAATGGATCAGAGTGAAAGGGTAGGGTGTTTTCTGAATAGGTGTCATTACACTCCCTGGCTGTTGGAGGTGAGAAGTGTAACAAGAACCAGGCTCAGCGTCACCACTGCTCGTAGGTGCAGACACACCGTGACTGGGACATGGCAGCGCGTGTGTGGTCCAGAATATTCTGTCACCTTCCAGCCACACCCATGCACACTGACAGCCTCCCCGGTCAGAGCAGTTATCCACAGGGATGACGAGCAGGCACGTGCACGAAATCCAACACGCACGACACAGGGATAAAACCCAGACACTTTAGTCACACTGTAGAAAGAAACAGGCTGCCCACAAATAATGGCTGGGAAACATGGAGAGGTTTATTTTTCTTGTTAAAAAGCGTAGGTTACTGATTCATGTGTACAACTCATGTTTCTGGCAGCAGGAGTAAACCTCTAACCTCCTATTCAAAAACGCCACAATCTCAAGTAGTTGAAAGGCACTTAAGTTTTCCCTGCTTTCACTTTATTTGGGACATTCTCAGAGTAATGAGCTGACTCAGGAAGTCGGAGCATTTCTTTCAAATCCTTACTACTGGTCCTGGGACAAAGTAGCACCCTCTCAATCAGTGTCCACAGTAAGAGTACTGTTTGTCTTTCATTTGTCCTGAAAGATACAAAGTGGGGACATGGGCTACCTGGACCACTCAAAGCACAAATCAACACAGAGGCGTCCCTGCCACACTTTTAGTTCTGCTTCCACAGCTGCTCACAATGATCTCAAGTGTGGCTGCATTTCCTCCTGCTTTCTTCCTAGCCACCTGTGTGCCCTCGCCTGCGGATCTCAGCCTGTGGAGGGGAGCTGCTCGTTGTCACTTGTCATGAGCCTGCACTTGGACATCCTGGGCTTCACATGCTAGTTCAGAATCTCAAATGACCCTGCATCGGCTTGCTCGAATCGTTACCCAGTGCAGGTCAGACAATACCCCAAATGAAAGTCAGCTCTGAGCTGACAGTGTCAAACAGAGGTGGGGCTGAGTGCGCTGCTGGCGTCTGGAGAACCCAGGCACAGAACACCCAATGCCCCAAACTGAAGTGGGTGCTGGTCAGCCCCGCAGAACGGCCACCTCAGAGACACCAACACCTGCAGCAGTGGCTGGGTCTGGGCGGTGGGGTGGCCGTGAATATCTTCAAAGGCCAGCAGCCCTGCACCCCTCTTTCCCCCACCTCCCCACAGAAAGCATCCGTGTTCTCCCCAAAGCACCTCCAGTGCTAGGAATAGCAAGCGCTGACACAGAAGGCTGACCCCTGCAGTGATCCCCTCCTCCCACTCTACTGCTCTCTGTCCCCTGAGACTGTCTACCTGCTCGGCTGAAGTGCACTTGGGTTTGGGTTCTAGAAAGGAGGTCTTTATAAAGCGGTGTGGAGAACCCACCCCTAGATGGCCAAGTCACTGGGTCTGGCCCGACTGCTGCTGGAACTGCTGACCTTGCTTGGCGGTCTGGGGTCAGTGGGGAGCAAAGGTGGCACGTGCATCTCTACCACGGTGGTCACTGCAGGCTCCCCCTCGGTGGTCACTGCAGGCTTCCCCTCGGTGGTCACTGCAGGCTCCCCCTCGTCCAGGGTCACTTCCAATCTGCTCTCTCCCAGGCTGCTGCTGTCCCCATGCTCCAACAGAACAGGCTCTTTGCTGCCTGCTCTGCCCTCGCGAGGGGGTGGTGGTGGGCTGCCTGTAGGGGTCAAGGAGGAAGAAGTAGACACTGGCAGGAAGGCCTTCCTCCCAGAAATCTGTTGCTTGGCCACTCCCCAGTTCTGCTCGGCCATCAGCAGGTGGTAGCTGCTGTCATAGAATTTGTCAGGATTGCCCTTCCCCTGAGCTGGTGAAGGTGCCCTGGGACTGACTGTCATTGCCTGTCCCAGGGAAGAGGCAGAGTGAGTACAGTGAGGCAAGCACCCCACAACACTGGTGGATGGAGCCTATTGGAAGGAAGGTGGGGTTACACCGTCAGCTTTTGTGGCCCCCGTCCTGGATTTAGGGGTGTCTGGGCTAACCGGATAGGTTATGCCGTGTTTAAGCTTCTTCCAGCCGAGGTAGTAGAGCTCCAGCACATTGAGAAGGAGAGACAGGCCGGCCACGGCCAGCATGAAGATGATGAAGATGGTCTTCTCTGTGGGCCTGGAGATGAAACAGTCCACGAGGTTAGGGCAGGGGGACCGGTCACAGATATAGTTTGGTTTCAGCTGAAAGCCATACAGGTAGTACTGACCAACGATGAAGCCCACCTCAAACAGCATCTTAAAGACAATGTTGAAGACGTAGGTCCTGAGCAAGGCCCCGGAAATGCGGACCTTGCCCCGGTCATCTCGTACTGGGGGCCTGTCCTGGCCATGGTCACTGTCTCCCTTCAGCTGCTCTTCCCTCTCTTTCTTCTTCTGTTCCCTGCGCACGATATGCAGCACGTGCCCCAGGTAGATGAGGGTGGGCGTGGACACGAAGATTATCTGGAGCACCCAGAAGCGGGTGTGGGAGATGGGGAAGGCCTTGTCGTAGCAGACGTTCTCGCAGCCTGGCTGCTGCGTGTTGCAGGTGAAGTCTGACTGCTCATCTCCCCACACGTCCTCCGCAGCAACTCCCAGCACCAAGATTCTGAAGATGAACAGGACTGTCAGCCAGACCTTGCCAATGACCGTGGAGTGCTCCTGTGCGGCATCTAATAGTCTCCCCAGAAGGCTCCAGTCTCCCATTGCTCAGACTGCCAGCCTGTAAGAGGACACGCTTGTTAATACACAGGTGGGTCAGGTGAGCTGTAGTGAAAGCACCCAGAGGGGCAGGTGTCCTCTTGTATTGGCATTGGAAGAGTGTCATTGGGTGGTTGTACTCCATCTTCCCATGTGGGCAGGTGTGTACATGTGTCTTTGTGACAGTGTGTGCATGGACATGTATGTATGTGGACATGTGTTATGCATGTGTATGCCTTGCGTGTCCCTGTTTCTGTGTTTGTCTCTACATGTCTCCCAGTACCATGCCATGCAAGGTTAAACCAGCCTCCAAAGGCCGCCCTGCTCTCTTGCAGGCACGGTCTCTCCAGGAGATCTGGGGCTGTGTGTGCAGTGGGCCAGTCCCCATTCTCACACTTCCTGTTCATGTGAGGTTAGAGCAGCTTTCTCCCCAGTTGCCGCCATCCCCATGCCACCGTCATACCTCTGCCATTTTAACCTGTTACCTCCTCCATCACTGACTTTCTCTTTCACTTGACACATGTTACATAAATGCTTCACTCTCCACACATCCCCCGGTAGGTGCCCGAGTCTCCACCTGTAAGGTGGGGACCATGGTCATCCTCAGTGGACTGCCTCTCAGGTGGAGGGAGGTAAAACCCGTGGGCCCTCTTTGTGAGATGACAGTGCTCCTGCGACACAGAGGACCAAGACCACAAGGTGTTGTCCATGTCACCTCTTACCAAACGGGCCAGGTGCTCTAAACAGGACCTAAAGACAGAGCGCCGTGCTCAGGGCCAGTCTGTGCAGTAAGGAGTGTGGGCTGAGCTGTGTGTATACAGACAATCCTCCAGGGGAAGTAAAGAAACTCATGGTGTTAAATCGTAAAAGGCTTAAGGTACTAACTGTTATGAATCAGTGTGGAGGCAAATAAACCAAACCAAACTGACTCCCTGTGATCTAAAAATAGGCCAACGTTAACCCTCTTTTACAATAAACTTCTGACTCTGTTTGGGCACCTGAGACCTGTAGACAAACCTGAGCCTTCACGTGTGCCACCAGCCTCTGTGCCCCACACTGTGAGTGGCATTGGCTCTACTTTGCATGTCCTTAAAGGTAACACGTTTTCATTTAGAAACTTAACAACAGGTCATGAAACAAGCCACCCTCCCGTGATGGACATCAGATGTCAGGGCACCATTCTGGTCACATCCCGCTTCTCCTCCAAGCTATCCATTCTGACTCTTACCAGACCCACAGTCCTCCCGCTGGGCTCAGAGGGACTCCCATCAGCCCCAGACTGTCATGAGGCCCCTGACTCTGCTGGAGGTCAGCGTCTGGGACACAGGACAAAAGCCATGCCTGGTGTGCACCTCCCATCAGGACCTGGTCCAGCAGGCTGGGCGGACCACGCCTCCTGTCGTCCCTGAAACTCGGCCCTTAGGCCTTTGCACGTGCTGTATCCTCCCCTTAGTTATGGTCTCTGTCTTGAGATCACTTGTGCAGGTGGGAAAATGCATAAGGATGGGGAGCTATGTGAGGGCACAGGGACTTCAGAGAAGAAGGGTATTAACATTAAAGGGTGTAGCAAGGGAGGAGTGGCATTTGAGCTGGGCTCAGGAGATGTGGCTTTGGGGAGATGGGAGGGAGAAAGGAGAGCATTTTAAGAACAGAACAGCGTTTCCACGGGCGTGGGAATACAACTGACCTGGAGACTGAAAGCTGGAGGTGGGTTAGAAAGCAGTGAATTTCATGGCTGCTCGGGCCCATGGAGCTGGGCTGTGGCCATGTGTGCACACAGTAGGCATTCGGCCCGCACTGGTGGTGCACGTGAGTGAAAGGACTAGAGAGCCTCTGACCCCCTTAGAGAGGGAGACATGCTCACAGTGTTGTTCAAGAAGGAAGGGGCCCGTCTACACAGGTGGGGACTCAGGAAGGGTGGGGTGGCCTGGGGCTGAGTGTTGAAGGCCTGGCTGGATTAAGGGCAGGGGGCGACGGAAAAGAGGAGGGACAGACAGGAGACACATTCTCATGACAAAAACAAAGCAGCGTGTAGTTGTGACCAGAGCCAGAGATGGGAGGGGGGAGGGAGGGAGGGAGAGAGAGAGAGAGAGAGAGAGAGAGAGAGAGAGAGATACAGACAGATGGGGGGAGGAGGGGGGTAGAATGAAAGACAGGCCTCTGTATATAACAATTTATGAATAGCACATTTTGTCGATATATTTATAAAAGAAAAACAGCAACTCCACTAGTCTGTAAAACCTGGGTCACAAATATTCAGGACCCAGATCTCTGCATCTGGGACCAATTCTGTCCACTAGAGTACAGAAAACAAAGCAAATATGTGGGTCCTTGCCACCTATTGTCAGGATACCCCTAAAAGAGGGGAGCATTCCAGAGGCAGAAACACTTTCCACTTCTGCACTTGAATGCACTGTAAGCAGCACATAGGTCAAGAGTCAGGTCCTAACCTCAGAGATGATGTAGATGCCTGATCACTGCACTGTCCACCTGAAGCTGAGGCTGAACAATAATGAATGTCAACTACAAGTTTATACATATGTATATTTACAAGAAGCGGAGTACAGCATTCAGAATAGAGACAGTGGAAATGCAATGGCTCTGTGTGATGTCAGAGGGGTAGAAGATTGGGAGGGGGGGTTATCACTGGGTGAGGAATATAAATGATAAATGTCTAACTATTAATTACATTGTTTTGTACACCTGAAACTAATTTAAAAAAAGATTCTGGTCCTGGCACTTACCATGACACGATTTCTTTACAGAAAAACTGAAAATGTTTCTTAAAGAGATGTAAGGAAGCGACAACATTCCTAACCATCCCAAGAGTCTGAACTGAGAGCCTGGCACTGCTGGACCAGGGAAATCTCTCCGTCCCTCTCCCACAGCTGTGTGACCACTGAGCGCTCCAGGGTCTACATAGTCCTGGGACCCCTCGGACCTGAAGTTCTGGAGCAAGTGCTGCACCCCTACCTGAGGGAGACACCCCCAGGAGAGCATTCCCCCCCACCCCCCAGCCTCCTGCTGCCCCCCAGGGAGGTCTTCACTCAGCTGAGAAGCCGGCTCTGCAGGGTCCTCCAGCCGCCCAGGGACCTCAGTTACCCCTAATGGACCTCAGAAGGTCCCCAAGACGCTGTCCCGCCTGCTGCGCCCATAGCTCCTCAAGATTCCTAGCAGAATTTCCAGGAGCCGTTTCCATCCGGCTTCCCTTCCCCTCGAGCTTACCAGCCTCGCAGCCCAGTGCTCTTCAGATTAGGGCTCCCAAGGTTCTGAACCCAGTTTTTCTGCTCCTGAGCCTGAGCCCTGCAGTGGCAGGTCACCTAGGGGCCCCACCCATGGCCACACCCAGAGCCAATCACGCCCTGCAGTCCACATCCTCACACCTGCCCTGCACGAGCACCTGCAACCTCATCTCCACCCCCACCCGCATCCCCACCCCCACCCGCATCCCCACCCCCACCCGCATCCCCCACCTCCACCCGCATCCCCACCCCACCCGCATCCCCACCACAACCCATCTCCACAGCCCCACAAGCAACTTCATCACCGCATTCCTGACGAGTGCCAACCCCTCCCCCTCCAGACCTCCACTCTACCCCGCACCTGGGAAGGCAGGGTGCCTGGTCCTGGTAGCTGCTGTCCCTTGACACCAGGGGAAATGCAGGGGCACTTGGCCCCGGTGGCCGCTTTCCCCTGACACTGAAGGGGTGACCTGGGGACTCAGGGGACGCCCAGTGACTCATTTCCTCTTAGCAGGAGGCTCCCTGAATCTCCCGACTGGGACCTGGTAGACAGCCTGCAGAATGGCTTCTTTCCCCAGCCGGCACAGGGAGTAGGGGTGGGGAGTGGGGGGTAGACCAGCAGGAGCACAGCTGTGGTCTAACCAATAGCCAGGCGCTGGGGACTAAGCCCCTGGGACTACAACTAGTTCCACCACCATGGCTCCAGTCAAGCACACTAGTGGGGCACAGTCAGAGGGCTTCTGGGTGTTGAACAACTTGTTCACATTGTGCTTGAGATTTGCACCCCCACCAGGAAGGAGACTGGAGGGTCCCCCGGGATCCCCGTTCCCACTGGACCCGGAGACCTTGCAGGACCTCAGCCTAACCTAAGGTCTGTCTTCTTTCCTCCTCAGGGCTGACATCACCCCACTTCACAGGGAACCTGGGACACAGGCCACCAGCAAGGAAGGACCTGTCCCCGCCTGTGACTGTCCCACTCCCCTAGAACGCTCTTCACTGTGGTCGCTCCTCAGGGTTCAGCCAGCCTGGACCCACCCAGGGACTTTCAGAGGTATCAGGGGAGAGAGCTCCTTTGGCCCCTCTAACAGCTGGAAATGAGCTCAGAACTCTCTTTGAGAGAGTGCAGGAACGGGGCAGAACCAGAGTCTCTGGTCTTTTCAAATCCCCAGGGTGCATCTTCCAGTGGGCTGCCTGCCCTGGGGCTGTGAGCGGTTCTGATTAGCAGTCCCCCTGCCCTGGAGAGCTTACCTGTTCAGGTGTGCCAAGGAGAAGAACACAGTGTCCACAGGCACATCCGAGACCTTTTCCCCTTGGAACTCGAGGTGTATGTGTGTAGTAGGTGGTAGTTTTGTAGACTCCATGTCCTTAAGTTGAGAAATATATTCTAGAAGGTTTTCACATACTCTATTCTCTCTGAAAAGTATGACACTACTTTCTATTTGTTTTTTATCTATCACAAAAGAACTGAAAGTTCATAATACTTGTAGTCTCCTAACAGCTATTATTGAGATTCCAGAGAGGAATATGGAAATATAGTATTGCAATTATTTTAAACCTTTCGTTAAAATATGGAGTTAAAATGATTTGTGTTGAAAAGTAAGTGCAGACATGGAGAGTCAGATGAGGATGCCCAATTTGTCAGCCCTGCCCAGAAGTCTCAGTATGAGCACCTGGTGTGTACCCTCCATGGGTACATTCATACATAGTTCTCTGCCATGGAAAGAGTGTTTCCTGGGGGTCTTCAGGAGCAAAAGCGAAGTCATGGAAATGGCAGGGTTTTACCAGGAAAAGGCCACAGACTAGTGGTTAGTTTGGCCTCTTCCGTTTCTTTGAGAAGCTGAATAACCCATCAAGGACTGTTTCTGCCACTTGGTAATATGACTGGGTGACAGGTTTCTCAGAGTCCAGGGTCCAGATTAGAACCTACAGTGACAGGGAAGCCGCTCGCTGCTGCCACCTGCTGTCACTGCAGGGCTCTGCCTCCTTCCAGTTCCCTGGGCCCATTCAGCCATGCACCTAGCCAGAACCAGTCCCCTTTTTTTTATGAGCAGAAAAGTTTTATTTGTTTTAAGGACAGACAATTTAAACCACATCCAAGGCCTTAACTTATAGACACAAACCAAAGTATCCATTTAAAGCATTAGATATTGAAATACAAGACATACAACAGGGGAAATGCTTCGCCACCTGAAGCACACACCAAACTTGGCTCAATCGACAGCTGAGCTCTGCTATCTGCTAGCACTTGGGTGTGGTGGAGGGTAAGAGCCTATCTGCCGAACCAAAGGAGAACAGCTGTGCCGAACCAAAGGAGAACAGCTGTGCCGAACCAAAGGAGAACAGCAGTACTACAAGAACTGAAGCATTTTAAGACTGCACTGGTAGGGATCTATTTTCATGGTGAAGGGCAGAGAGGGACAAAGCTCTCCCAGTGCCTTCCCATTGCGTATTAGGCAGCCTTGCAGGGGGCCATGGCAGAGAAGCAGACTTCCCCTTGCTCGCGCTGGGTGAATTCTCTGCAGGCCTTGGCGGCATTCTGCAGCAGCAAGTCCTCTGAGCTGGTGCCGTGGTTCACCGGGAAAGGCATTTGTCCACCAAGTTCATAGAGGTGGCCATCTACATTGTTAAACAGAATAAAATGAAAGTTCACTTTGTCACCTACCCGACACTGGCCTTCCTGCGCCACGGAGTCATGGGCTGCCTGAATGGCCTCATTCTTTTCAAAGCATTTTGCTCTGTCTTCAGGGGACAACTTCTCCGTTTCAGAAAGAAACTGTCTCAGGACTGACCCATCCTCAAATTCCAGTTTGTCTTGATTATTGGCTACTGCGTGTATAAGTCCAATGGTGCCGCAGGAGTTCCCAATGGTCTGCTTCATGAAGTACACTTTAGGGCTGACTTCTTGTCCTTTCAGTTCTTCAATCTGTTTTTTCCTGAAGTACTCGTGCTGGGCGGAGAGGGGAAAGAGCAGCAGCAGCGCGCAGGCAGGAGAAGACACTGAGCTCAAAGCCTCCTCCTCCAGCCCCAGCACATCCACAAAGTGCCACTGGCCGGCGACCCCCAGTCGGGCCAGCACTTTGTTCAGCATCTCGGGATTAATCTCCATGGGTTTCAGCTGCATCTTCGCAGAACAAGGAAAGAGCCACAAGCCCAGAGAAGAGGAAAAAGAGCCACCAGCCCCCTTTTTGACAGTCCTGCCACTGCACGGGCACATCCACCCTCCATAAAGCCTGACTGCTCCCGTGGCTCTGCAGTTTGTACTTCCAGTTTGTGGGTATCTAGCCATTGTTGCCTTTTCGGGTAACCGGAAAAGAAATGAAAAACAAAACACACATATACGACTTCCTCTCGCAGTGGTACAATGAGTGATATGAGCAAACTCCCATAATCTCTGGTTACCGTCAGTGAATTGGCACAAGGTTCTTATGTAGCTTTACCCTCGGTTTTCTGTCACTTGGATTTTGGAATCTCACCACCTAGGACTGTAAATGCCACAGTCACATGACTTCTTACTCATCACTCAGCTGTGGGGGGGGGGTCACTGATTTTAAAAAGCATGTGAAGTCATCATCTAATGTGAACACAGCAATTCTTTAAACTTGCAGTGTCTTTTGCTTTAATTCCCTTAAAATGTTGGGGAAAAATTCCACTGCCATTTTTCAGGCCCCTTATCAATTGTGAAATCTACATTTCCAAACTGAAAATGTAGGTTTAGGGCACTTTTGAATCACAATAACCCAAGAAAGCAGGAATTTTCCCATTTGCCTGGTGTTTGCAAAAGAGAGACATGTCACTTTGAACAGGTTGGCACAGCCACACTCGCAGCACCACTGTTCACAGTGGCTGACGGTGGAAGCGACCCCAGTGTCCAAGCACAGATGCTGGGGAAACAGCGTGGTCTATACGTACCATGGATGCTATTCAGCCCTAAAAAGGCAGGAAATCCTGTCACCTGCTACGTCATGTGTGAACCCGGGGGACATTATGCTCAGTGCAATGAGCCAGTCACAGGACAAGCACTGTGTGATCCCATCCCACTTCCATGAGGCCCCAGAGCAGTCAGGTCATAGGGACACAGAGTGGATTGGTGGGTGCCGGGGCTTGAGGGAGGGATAAGAAGAGATTGTTTTGCTTTGTTTTATTACTGGGGATAGATATTCAGTTTGGGTCAATGGAAAATTCTGGAGACAGATGGTGGCCATGGGTGCTGAACAATATGAATGTACTTAATGCCCCAGAAATGTACAACTGAAAATGGTTAATTTGGTAAATTTTATGTCGTGTGTGTTTTACTACAATAGAAGTTTGAAAATGATACTGCGTGGCAGTAAGAAAATTAAAAAACAATTCTTTTACATCTGTCATGTATATTTGCTAGGTAGACAACTAATATTTTAATCATGTGTTTTAATTTTTAGTGGTCAAGATTGTATGCTTCTCTTTTGGCTTCAAGAAAGATTGTGTTTAGGATAATTTCAGGGGGAAACACGTGTATGTACATACACACATATGCCAATTGTAGGTCCCATTTCCACATTGTAGGAAGCGCTCTAGAAAAAAGGGCACACAGTAAAGACGGATGGGCTGCACTGCTGCTGTGTGAGGCAGGAACCTCACACATGGCGCTGAGGTTTCAACCTGTCTGTCCTCCTCCTGCGCGGACTCCCTGCCACCTACATGTGCTTGCCGAGCGCGCCCTCCGGTGGTGGTGTGCGGAACTGCCTCTCAGGGCCATACTGAACCAGACCGTCGCTGTGCTTCGTAAACATAATGCAAGTTCCAGAATTTTTGAACTTGCATTATTTGTTGAATACCTATGTCCTTCCTCAGTGTGGCAGCCCAGAGTAAATACGGTCATCTTCTCTGCGATCATGTGAGAGCAGAACTTAATGGTGCTTTTCCTTAAGAACCCAAGTCAAGACGCATAAAAAACGTACTTGAGTTTTTCCTTTCAGCTTAAAATTACTAGAATAGGCCGTTGTGTTCCTTGCCTACTTGCTATACTAACCGGCAACGTATAATATTGTGAGCTGTAAGTGTCACTTATAGTACTTTTGTATATTAATACAGACCGTTTACTGAACTGCTGCCCACACACCCATGGAGTTGGGAGAAGAGAAAGTCCCCCTTTCGCCCCTCAGAGAACTCACTGTGCTGAAGCCAGTGCCGAGCTCTGTCCACCGGAGGAATTTACAATCCGTTTGTTCTGATTATAGTATATGTACTGCCGAAGCGAGCACTGTTTGCTCTGATTATAACGTATTTAACACAGACACGCAAGTGAAACACGATCCACGCGTAAGACAACGGTAGTAACTAAACGGCGTAGTAATTCACTAGCTTCGGACACGGTTGTAAACGTCCTGTACCCATTTCTTACAGGGTGTGATCAGGCGCACAGTGGAGGCGAGGAAAGTGTCCTTTGAGAAATCAGGAGCAGGACTCTGTTCCGTTGTGAGAGCCTCCATCTGCGTGAATCTCTGCTGCATTCATAAAACACAGTTTAATTTCTTAATTCTAGGGCAGTTGTGCCTTAAGAAACTGGTCTGCCTCGATGAAGTCCCAAGTTTACAGCCAGTGTCACATGTTACGTTTACAGCCCCAGACCGGCATTTTCCCAAGGGCGTGAGGAGCCCTGACATCAGGCTGCGAGCCTCCCAACATCTCCAATGTCTGTGTTTACTGTGTAGCTTTACTGTTAGGACTTGAATACAGCCAGTGAGGCCTTCTTGGGACAGAGCCCACCCCTCAGCAAGCCACCACACATGGACGAGTGTCCTGAACAAAGTGTCATCTGAAGGTCTTGAAACAGTGTGCAGTTGTAGTGCTGACCTTCGGTGCCTTTGCCCGCGTCCCCCTCCCTGCTCTGCAGAACCAGCGCGGCTGGCCTGACTCGCCATCTCCTCCCTGCCAGACTGAAGTCCAAGGTGGGAGGGCGAGACACTCAGACTCATTTTCCTCAGGCGAATAATGGCTTGGTAACGTGCAGGTCCAGTTTCCAGAGGGTATTCACACCAGACGTTACATCCAAAACAGGAGGGACGAGGAGGGGGTTGTGGCTTCTGAAGTCACACCTCCTCAGGCGGTGTAGGTCTCCTTGCTCCCAGCCAACCAGACAGGCCCAGTTTCATGATGCAATAACCTCCCATTCGGTTCACTCGAAGTTAGTTCTTCAGGTTCTGGAGCGTCTGGTTTGTTTTGGTTTTACGACTCTTGCAAGATTATGGGAATCCATGAGATAATTTCTATAAAGTAACTGGTATTGGGAGAAAAGTATAAACATGTAGTGCTCAGTGTCCAAGTTTGCACGTGAAAAACTGAGATCTGTTGGGCTCACGTGGCCTGGGCAGGCCGTGGGAATGTGCACTGTGGAAATTCTCTGGGGTATGCAATCATATGACTTGTTTCCTAATACTTGTTAGGGAATTTACGTCATTCTCAGAAAACCTGGTGGGCAGAAAGGAGGGTGGCCGAGAAACGGGTGCCAGTAGCGTCAGTAGGAGTGAGCTCTCTAGAACTATTGGACTATATATTCTGCTCAGATATAATTTTGCCAAACTTGAACGTAGCAAAACATTTAAAGCAGAACACAAGGATACTAACATTTATTTATCAACATGACACGCATTATAAAGAATCTATTTTCTTTCTTGTAGAGATTCCACCTCCAGTGGGAGTTTGCTTTGTTACTGGAACGATGGCAAAGAAACCAGACTTGACTCCCAATCTTGGTAGTGCAGCATACAGTCCTATGAATTCTTTAAGAATTCCACTACTCTTACTCAAATGATTATGTCAACTAATAGAAGCATTTAGACTGTGTTACCTGCATCCTCTTTGGTGAAAGCTGTGTGTTGTATGTTACATTAATCTGCTGGAAAGTTCCTTTGCAGCTGTCCTTTCTTTTATTTTCATGTACATTTTCTAAGTATCTGTAATCCCAAGCTTGGCTCTTCAGGATGAAGTAGAGAGAGACAAACCATGCTGGAAAAATGCCTAGAGACCGCAGAACAAGGAGGAACAGGCTATGGAGGAAAGGTAGGCCTTGTGGGAGCTGGGCACAATTGTGAATGGAGGACGGACTAGAAAAAGCAGAATGAACTCCTAGCAGTAGGAAGGAAATAACTAAGATTAGAGGAGCATTAGATGAAATAGAAAATAGAAAAACAATAGAGAAAATCAGCGAGGCCAAAAGTTGGTTGTAAAGATCAACAAAATGGACAAACCTTAACTACCTTGAGTACAACAAAAAGAGAGAAGACTCAAATTACTAAAATCAGAAGTGAAAGTGGACATCAAATCTAGAGAAATAAAAGGATTTTTTAAAGGTGCACCTTGGACAATTGTATGCCACTCAATTGGATAGCCTCCAAGAAATGCACAAATTCCTAGAAATACAAACCTACCAAGATTACTCACGAAGAAAGAGAAAATTGAAGATTTATAACTATAAGACCTGAATCAGTAATCAAAAACCTTTCAACAAGGAGAGATTCACCTGACAGTCTCACTGGTGAATTCTACACAAATTTTTGTTTGTTTGTGTGTTTGTTTTATTTTTAAATTACATTTGATATACAATAGTATATTAGTTTCAGGTGTATAACAGTGATTGGACATTTGTATAACTTACGAAGTGATCACCCCAATAAATCTAGTACCCATCTGATACCATATTTAGTTATTACAATATTACTGACTATATTCCTTATGCTATACCCTTCATGCCCATGACTATTTTGTAATTACCAATTTGTACTTCTTAATCCCTTCACCTTTTTCACTCTGCCTCTAGACCCTCTCCCATCTTTTACCCCAACAAATCTAGTGTCCTTCTGACACCATACATATTTATTACAATATTATTGATTATATTCTTTATGCTATACCAAAATTCCCCATAACTACTTTACATATATATATATAAAATTACAGTTGGAAACTCCGTGGTCATCGTGTGGTTACAGACTGTTTTCTAATCCCCTCACTTTCCCCCTTATCCACAACCACCCGCCCATCTAACAACCCTCAGTTTTTCCTCTTTGTCTCCAAAACTGTTTCTGATTAGTTCATTCACTTATTCTCTTCTTTAGATTCCGCATATAAGTGAGATCATATGGTACTTGTCTTTCTCTGTCTGACTTATTTCACTTAACATAATGTTCTCTAGATCCATCCATGTTGTTGCAAATGGTAAGATTTCTTTCTTCTTTATGGCTGCGTAATACTCCATTGTATAAATGTACCACAGTTTCTTAATCCAGTCATCCGATTGGGCATTTCGGTTGTTTCCATGTCTTGGCTATTGTGTATAGTGCTGCAATAAACATAGGAGTGCATACAGATTTTTGAATTGGAGTTTTGAATTTCTCTGGATAGATACCTACAAGTGGAATTACTGGATCATAAGGTAGTTCCATTTTCAGATTTTTGAGATACCTCCATACTGTTTTCTATAGTGGCTGCACCAATCTGCAATCCCACCAACAGTGCACAAGTGTTCCCTTTTCTCCACATCCGCACCAGCACTTGTTGTTTCTTGATTTATTGATGATAGCCATTTTGACTGGGGTGAGGTGGTATCTCATTGTGGTTTTTATTTGCATTTCTCTGATGGTTAGTGAAGTTGAGCATTTCTTCATATGTCTGTTTGCCATGTGTATGTCCTTTTTAGAAAAATGTCTCTTCAAGTCCTCTGCCCATTTTTTAATTGGGATGTTTGTTTTTTTGGAGTTGAGTTGAGTGAGTTTTTTATAGATTTGTCATATTAACCCCATATTATCAGATATATCATTGGCAAATATCTTTTCCCAATCAGTAGGATCCCTTTTTGTTTTATTGATGGTTTCCTTTGCTGTGAAGAAACTTTTTAGTTTGATGTAATCCCACGTGTTTATTTTTTCTCTTACTTCCCTCACGCGAGGGAATATATCAGTAAAAATCCTACTCTGGGTAATGTCTGTGAACTTTCTTCCTATAATTTCTTCTAGGTATTTTATGGTTTCAGATCTTACATTTAAGTCTTTAAGCCATTTTGAATTTGTTTTTGTATATGGTGTAAGGAGGTGGTCCAGCTTCATTTTTTTGCATGTGTCTGTCGAGGTTTCCCAGCACCATTTATTGAATAGACTGTCTTTACCCCATCGTACATTCTTGCTTCCATTGTCGTAGATTAAATGGCCTTATAGGCATGGATTTATTTCTGGACTCTCTATTCTGTTCCATTGATCTATGTGTCTGTTTTTATGCCAGTACCATGCTGTTTTGATTACTGTAGCCTTGTAGTATAATTTGAAGTCAGGTATTGTTATACCTCCCACTTTGTTCTTATTTCTCAAGATTGCTGAGGCTATCCGGGGTCTTTTATGGTCCCATATAAATTTTAGGATTATATGTTCTATTTCTGTGAAAAACATCATTGGTAGTTTGATAGGAATTGCTTTGAATATGTATATTGTCTTAGGCACTATGGACATTTTAACTATATTAATTCTTCCTATCCATGAACATGCTATGTGTTTCCATCTATTTATATCTTCTTTCATTTCTTTCTTCAGTGTCTTATAATTTTCTGAGTACAGATCTTTTACTTCCTTGGTTAAATTTATTGACAGGTATTTTACAGTCTTTGGAGCAAACATAAATGGGATTTTTTTTAAATTTCTCCCTCTGATGTTTTATTAATGGTATATACAAATGCAACTGACTTCCGAATATTAATTTTATATCCTGCTACTTTACTAAATTCATCTATCAGCTCTAATAGTTTCTTGGTGGAGTCTTTAGGGTTCTCTATATATAGTATCATATCATCTGCATATAATGATAATTTTACTTCCTCCTTACCAGTTTGGATGCCTTTTATTTCTTTTTCTTGTCTGATTGCTGTGCCTAGAACTTCCAGCACTATGTTGAATAGAAGTGGAGAAAGTGGGCAACCTTGCCTTGTTCCTGATCTTAGGGGGAATGGTTTTAGCTTTTCCCCATTGAGTATGATGTTAGCTGTGGGTTTGTCATATATGGCCTTTATTATGTTGAGATATGATCCCTCTATTCCCACTTTCTTAAGGGTTTTTATCATAAATGGTTGCTGGATTTTATCAAATGCTTTTTCTGCATCTATTGATATGATCATGTGATTTTTATTTTTTATTTTGTTAATGTGGTGTATCACATTAATTGATTTGCGGACGTTGAGCCACCCTTGCATACCAGGGATGAATCCCACTTGATCATGGTGTATGATCTTTTTAATGTATTGCTGAATTCTGTTCGCTAATATTTTGTTGAGGATTTTTGCATCTATGTTCATTAGAGATATTGGCCTGTAGTTTTCTTTTTTTTGTGGTGTCTGTCTGATTTTTGGGATCAGGGTGATAATGGCTTCATAAAAAGTGTTTGGGAGTCTTCCCTCCTTCTGGATTTTTGGAAGAGCTTGAGGAGAATAGGTGATAATTCTTTCTTGAACGTTTTGTAAAATTCACCTGTAAAGCCATCTGGTCCAGGGCTTTTGTTTGTTGGGAGATTGTTGATTACTGATTCAATTTCCCTGGTGGTAATCAGTCTATTCAGATTTTCTGTTTCTTCTTGAGTTAGCCTTGGAATGTTGTACGCTTCTAGAAAATTGTCCATTTCTTCCAGATTGTCAAATTTGTTGGCATATACTTGCTCATAGTAATTTCTTAAAATTTTTTGTATTTCTGCAGTGTCTGTTGTCACTTCTCCTCTTTCATTTCTGATTTTATTAATTTGGGTCCTCTCTCTCTCTCTCTTAATGAGTCTGGCTAAAGGTTTGTCAATTTTGTTTATCTTCTCTAAGAACCAACTCTTGGACTCATTGATCTTTTGTATTGTTTTTCTGGTTTCTGTTTCATTTATTTCTGTTCTGATCTTTGTTATGTCCTTCCTTGTGCTCTCTTTGGGCTTATTTTGCTGTTCTTTTTCCAGATCCCTTATATGTGAAAATAAACTGTTGATTAGCGATGTTTCTTGTTTCTCTAGGTAGGCCTGCAATGCTATGAATTTCCCTCTTAGGACTGCTTTCGCGGCATCCCATAGATTCTGGGTCGTCGTGCTTTCATTTGCACTTGTCTCGAGATATCTTTTGATTTCTTCCTTGATCTCCTGCTTGACCCATTCATTATTTAGTAATAAGTTATTCAGCCTCCATGAATTGGTGTGTTTTCCAGTTTTTTTCCTGTAGTTCATCTCTAATTTCATAACACTGGGATCAGACAAGACAATTGGTATGATTTCAGTTTTCTTAAATTTATCAAGACTTGTTTTGTGGCCTAACATATGGTCTATCTTGGAAAATGTTCCATGTGCGCTTGAGAAAAATGTGTATTTTGCAGCATTGGGGTGAAATGCTCTGAAAATATTGATTAAATCCAAGTGGTCCAATGTATCATTTAAGGCTGTTGTTTCCATATTGATTTTCTGTCTGGAAGACCTGTCCCTTGTTGTCAGAGGTGTGTTGAAGTCCCCTACTATGATAGTGTTGCTGTTGATCTCTGTCTTTATGTCAGTCAGTACCTGTTTTATATATTTAGGTGCTCCTATGTTGGGTGCATAGATGTTTACTACGGTTATGTCCTCTTGTCAGATCGATCCCTTTATTATTATATATTGCCCATCTTTATCTTTTAATAAGTTCTTCATTTTAAAGTCTATTTTGTCAGATATGAGTATTGCAAGTCCAGCTTTTTTCTCGCTTCCATTTGCATGAAATATCTTACTCCAATCCTTCACTTTCAGCCTGTGTGTGAGTCTCTGATCTGAGGTGAGTCTCTTGTATACAGCATATACAAGGGTCTTGCTTTCTTGTCCACTCAGCCACCCTATGTCTCTTGATTGGAGCATTTAATCCGTTTACATTTAAAGTGATTATTGATAGGTACATAGTTATTGCCATTTTTAAATTTGTAGTTAGATTGTTTTCATCTTTCTTCTATTTACAGAAGTCCTTTTAGTATTTCTTGCAATGCTGGCTTGGTGGTAATAAATTCCTTTAGCTTATTCTTTTCTGGGAAGCTCTTTATCTCTCCATCAACTGTAAATGATAGCCTTGCTGGATAAAGCAGTCCAGGTTGTAGGCCTTTGTTTTCCATCACTTTGAGTATCTCCTGCTACTCCCTCCTGGCCTTCAATGTTTCTGTAGAAAAGTCATTTGATAGTCTTACAGGAATTCCCTTGTATGTAACCCTCTGTCATTCTCTTGCTGCTTTTAGGATTCTCTCTTTGTCTTTAAGCTTTGCCATTTTAACTATAATGTGTCTTGGCGTGGACCTGTCTGGGTTTATCCTGATTGGAACTCTCTGCACTTCCTGGGCTTGTATGTTGGTTTCCTTCATCAGGTTAGGGAAGTTTTCGGGCATTATTACTTCAAATAGGTTCTCAATCCCTTGCTTCCTCTCTTCACCTTCTGGTATTCCTATGATGCGCATGTTGTTGCGCTTGATGTTATCCCAGAGGTCTCTTAAACCATCTTCATTGTTTTCTATTCTTTTTCCTTTCTGTTGTTCTACTTGGGTGATCTCTGCTAACTTGTCTTCTAAGTCGCTGATTCGATCCTGTGCTTCATCTAACCTGCTGATAATTCCTTAAAGAAAGTTCTTAATTTCGGTAATTATGTTCTTTAGTTCTAACTGGTTATTCGTTATGATTTCTACATCCTTCTTTATGTCTTGTCTAAGCTCCTTAAACATTCTTATCACCAGTGTTCTGAACTTTGTCTCTGATAGGTTGGTTACCTCTGCTTCATTTGGTTCCAGTTGTGGAGGTTTCTTCTGTTCTTTTATTTGGGACATGTTTCTTTGTTTCCCCATTCTGGCTGACTCTGTGTTTGCTTCAATGTATTAGGTAGATCCCCTAGAGTTCTTAGTTCTTGCTGGGTTATCTTATGTAGTATGTGTCCTTTATATTTGACTTGCACTACTTCGTTCTTCTCCTCTGCGTGTGCTCCAAAGGTGACTCTTGTGTTGTGTATATTGTCCTGTTAAAGAAGATCTTTAATTGCTTTTTGCTTGTGAGTAGGTGGGGTTAACTCCCAGGCTGACTTGTTGTGAGACTTGGCTCTGCCCACTGCAGGTTGTTCTGCTGTGTGAGGATTGACCACTTAAATGTGGTTTGGCCTCTATGGGCTCTTGTGCCTGCAGAGAATTCCCTCGGGGTGTGTGACTTGTAGGTCAAACACGTAGAACTCTGGTTTGGTCTGGAGTTGGCCTCTGGATATGTTGAATCTTGTGCCTCTTAAGCTGGGCCCTGGTAGGGCAATTTCAGAACAAAGAAAATCACCAAGCACAACATGAACAACAACAAAGAAAAAAATCCAATACATTCACATGTAAAAACACCTGATAACCCTCCACTCAACACAGGCAAAGATATCAAAGATATAACGACAAAACAGAACAAAGCAAAACAAAAAGCAGCGCCAGTCTTGCCTTAAGTCCACCAAGTAATCTCCAGGTTGTCCTCTGCTGTACCAAAGAGTCCCCTGCCTCTTACACAGGCAGAATCAGTCACCTGGTGCCCAGAGTGACTTTGGGACTTTGGGACTGTAGATTTAAAAGTGTGGGGCAGGGGGGTCTGGATGGTAGTTTTTACAAAGTCAGTGCAGTTTCTGCCCTTGCCTGCACATATACACACTGAGAATAGCAACACCAGCACTGTGTCCAGTTCTCCTGAGTCTTAGGGCCCTTCTTGTGTGTGTGTGGGAGGGGGCGGGCGGGAGATTTCTGAGCTGCTGAAAGCCGGGAGCTGCGTCTGCAGCTTACTGCTGATCCCTGGGAGTGCCTCCGCAGTTGCACTTGCCCTGCCCTAGGCAGGCCAGAAAGGGAGGGGGCTGGGGATGGAGGGGTCTTCTCTCTCCCAGCCCAGCCGCATCACACTCTTCCCACAGGCCAGAAAGGGAGGGGGCTGGGGGTGGAGGAGTCTCTTCTCTCCTAGTCCAGCAAAAATCACATTTTTGCCAGCCTTTTCCCTGGGTCAGAGCTGCCTGTCAGTCGTCCCAGGGTGTGAGCACTACGGCCCCTCAGTAATCTGACACTACTCCTCAGTTCAGGGGCCAGTTTAAGTCTCTGGAAGGGTGGGGGTAGGATTGGAAGAGCGGGGGGAGGGGCCCAGGTATGGAGTCTGTGTTTTTTGTCCGCCCTAGGGCCCACCAAGCTGCCCCACCCGGTGGGCAATCAGCTGTGGGACGCAGGGAAAGAGCCCACCTCCTGGCTTTTGTGTTCTCTGTTCCGCCCTGGGGTCCCGTACTTACTGTCGCCACCACCAGCCACGACTCCCCCCTATTAAATCAATAAATGAACTGGGCAAAGTAGCAGGATACAAAGCCAGCACACAAAAATTGTTGCATTTCTATACACAACAATGAACAATCTGAAAAGGAAATTTGAAAAACAATTCCTTTACAATAGCATCAAAAAGAGTAAAATAACTTAACCAAGGACGTGAAAGATTTCTGCAATGAACACTACAAAAAGTGCCTTTTCAGCACTTCCGAATAGTAACCTTGGTTAACTTTGGTCCAAATTCATAATGAACAATCCCTCTGATATCAAAAATGTCACCAACATCGTTGCAACAAGTTCGCAAACTTAAATTGTCTGACCTCGTACAATGTCCAGTAGGCCCACGAACAAATGCTAGCATCACTGATTGTTAGGGAAATGCAAATCAGAACTCCGCTGACAGACCGCCTCAGGCCCATTAGGACGGCCACTATCAAAAAACAGAGAACAACAAGTATTGCCGAGGACATGGAGAAATCGGAGCCCTTGTGCTCTGCTGGTGGGAATGCAAACTGGTACAGCCCTGTGCAGAACGGTATGGCCGTTGTTGAAAACTTACACATAGAATGACCATAAGATCCAGAAATTCCACTTCTGGGCACATGCCCAAAAAGATTGAAAACAGTCTCAAAGAGATTTCTGTATACCGGGTTCAGAACAGCATTACTCCCAGTAGCTAAAATGTGGAAGCAACCCAAATGTCCACGGACAGGTGAACGGAAAGCAAAATGTGGTGTATACACGATGGAGTAGTATTCAGCCTTAAAAGGAAGGAATCCTGTCACCTGCTACATCACGGGTGAACCTGGAGGACATCATGCTCAGTGAAATAAGCCAGTCACAGGAGGACAAACACTGTGTGATCCCACTTATGAGGCGCCTAGAGTACTCAGATCATAGGGACCTGTCTGTATAAGGTACGATGGTGGGAGCCGGGCACAGGGAGGGGGGGAGGCGATAGGGAGTTAGTGTTTAATGGGGACAGAGCTTCAAGAGGAAAGGGCTCTGGAGAGAGATGCTGGTGACAGTACCGCAGCAATGTGAGTGTGCTTGATGCCACTGAACTGTTCATTAAAAATGGTGAGTTTTGTTATGTGCATTTTACCACAATGAAGAAAGATAACGGGATGTGTGCACAGGTCCAGGAAGGGCATGTGGGTGAAGCGAAGGACTTGCCTAGAAGCCATCAAGATGCGTTGGGCAGCGTGGTGTGGGCCCAGGTGCGCAAGGCCTCGGATGACAAAGCAGAGACGGGGGTTCCAGGTTGGATTGCAGGTGACAGGCGGTTATACGCTTTCCCTGCAGAAGCAGCTGCAGAGAACGCAGGGTGAGGCAGCTGAGGTCCAGGTCCTGTGGTCTGGGCGGGGAGGGGGTGGCTGGGGACAGGCAGGGAGTGCGGGAGGCTCCCAGGGGTGGAGCGGATCTCCGCGAGTGGCAACCTGGAAGTGCAGTGGACAGAGAGCCCCTGGCCTTCCGGGGGCATTGGCCTTGTGACTGACGCTGGTGACCCGGGTGCGGCACGCTAGCAGAGGCTGACGGGGGCTCCCTGGAAGTTACCACAGGGATGGAGCAGGCCCCGTGCTTCCCTCAGGCGCTGGCAGGTCCTGCAGACCTCACACTGGAATGTGTCGTCTCCCAACACCAGGGACCTGGGGAGAGTGACCCAGTGTCAGTACAGTCAGGGAGGAGCTAGAGAAGGGACACACCACTGACGGCACTGTGTCCCCAGCACTAGGCAGGCCAGCCCTCACTGTCCAGCCTCCTGCATGGGTGTGCAGATGGCTGCGGGGCCTCTGAGTGGTTGACTGTTAGAGGGCTGAGAAAGCAGGACGATCACCTCCCCACCCCTCTCCTCAGTCCGCCACTGTGACCCCTCCTGTCTCTGAACTTGACTATTCCAGGAGCCGCATGTCTGAGTCAGGGGATAATGGTGGCCCCTGAAAAGCTCACACAGCTCACTTGTCCCAGTGACACAAAGCTGACCAGGAGGTGAAGAAAGCAGCATGTGACCCCGCGTCTCTTTGGCAGGAACCCCGCTGAGCAGAGCAGGTTCTGAGCAGAGAGGAGCCTCTGGGCATTGGAGGAGGAAGTGCTGTGCTGTGACATCCTGTGACAGTGGCCTGTGACATCAGGGAAGCCACCCGACTGCAGTGGGCATTCTTGAGGTGATGGTGGGGTCAGATGGACAGGAAGCCTCTGAGTCTCCCAGAAGTGATGGGACGTGCAGTTGGGTGAATAAAGGTGAAGAGGAAAGCTGAGGGAGGGTCTGTCCTGGCCGACGGGGGTGACAGGGTATGGCGGCTGTGGACTGGCCCTGGTCCTGGGCAAGGGCTCGGGGAACTAAGCGGGTCTTTGGGTCTGGACCCCGGGTATCGGAGGGACCGGAAGGAAGGCCCGCTGGCCTCGAGTTCCGGAAGGCAGTCACAGGGCACACAGAAGGGTCTCTCTGGGCTCACACTGTCGCCCTGCACACCCCCTCTCTGTCCCCCCTCTGCTTACTGATCTTCTGCTCTTCCTCAGCCAGCACCTTCCGGCTTCCTGGACTGTCCTCACCCCAGCTCCAAGCAGGGCGTCCGCAGCCCCCTTTGTTCTGTACGTACAGACCCAACAGGCACCTGGCACTGCGTGGAAGGGGTCAGGCTCTGTGCTCTCACCACGCTCCACTCACCCTAGTTCTGCCTTAGGGTTCGGTGGGGGCACCCCACGAGCTCCCTCCTAAGTTCAGATGCAGTGAGAAATAAGTCACAGGGCAGGCAGATGGAGATCAAATGTCAGCTTCATAAAGGCGCCTCTTTCCGAAACGGATGGATTAGCTACCTGCTCCTTGACGGCTGGTCTCTTCTGCAGGGGCAGAGCAAGCCCAGTCAGGGGTCCCCATGGCACAGAGCAGGCCAGAGCAACACCGCAGGGGAGGGTCCAGAGGGCATGAGCCCAGGAGCCAATTCCTTCTGCCAAGTCACCCATGGGTGAGGCTGTCCTTTCCTGAGAAGGGGGAGAAGGGGGGAGGGGAAGAGCCTGGGGACACGTGCAGGTGCTGGGTCAGCAGCATCCTGGTGGGAAGTGAGTGCTGGCCTGAGCCCCCTGGAGTGTCTCCCTCTGCAGGAGGCTGCTGTCTGCCTTCTCATCTGAGTGGGAGCTTGTCCCAGCACCTGGCTGTCTTCCTTACCTGTGTCTGGGGCACTTAGGACAGTTGGTACCTGTTCCCGCTTAGCTGGGCAAGAGGAATGGTGGGGCAGCAACATTTCTTTCCAGAATTTATGGCTGCAGGCCCTGGATCTCACATTCTCCTCCTGCTGGGGCGGAGCCCGGGGGCCAGCTGCCTCCTGAGGGCACCCCACAGCATGGCTGACAAGAGTGTCTGGCTCCTCATGGCCTCTGGCCAGGCCTGTTTCTGACCGAGCCCCACAAGGCCTGCCCCCTGCTTGTCTTGTGCAGCCTGCGGGCTCGGGCCTATGGCTGGTCTGTGTCGGCAGGCGCTGGGCACGACAACCTCACTCCCCATCCACTCCTACATGTCACTCCTCACCGAGGACTCCAGGGCTTCTTCATTGGTGGCTGAAGGCAAGGCTGTTACACCCTCTTACAAGCCTGTCCTCACTGGGACTGACTGACAGTGAAGGAAAATCACTTGCCGACTCAGCAAAACTTCCTGCAACACCCCAGCATGTCCATTAATAAAAGCCTTCCATCCACATGGTGAATAGATCAGCCTGAGGTGCAAAATGAGGTTGTGGCCAGGTGCTGGGGGATTTCAGGAGCATAGTTCAGACCCCTTCTCAGAAAGCAGAGCTCAGTCCCCTTTGCACAGAGCAGGGCACAGTCTCCTTTACAGAGGGAATGGCTCAGTCCTTTCTATTCGTCCTGGCATTAGTATTTGAGTTCAAACACACATATTCCTGACCCTGCAATGGGGAGGTTTCTGGAAAATACTTCCATCTCAAATGAGCTTTTGTTAAAGTCAATGGTGCTACAGCATTTTAAGAGCAGAGGGTGTACTTCCAACGAGTGCCCATTGTTGAAATTCTAGGGAAGTTTGAACCATTGACTATTACACCAAAGCTTTCTCGGGCATATGTTGAAATCAAATTATGCATGTCAAGGTCACAAAAGCGCAAGGCTTTTCAAATCCTGATGTGGCCACTAGACAGCTGTGTGACTGGGAGAAGCCCTGTGGGTCTATGAAGCCTGGTTTGCTCATGTGTGACATGGGGAAGACCACTCCTGTTTTATTCGCCTTGTAGAGATGACAGACCGTGCCAGGAGAGGGGACAACAGAAGCTGCTCTGCCAAGTGCTGTCTCATGCTGGTTTCTTTTTAAATTAATCTGAATACTTAGAGGGTTGTGCAAACCTTGGTTCTTGTTTAAGTTGCATGACCCTGGGGGAAGGCTGTCCATGGCTCTGAATCTCTCTTTTTTTTTTCTCCCCTTCTTCTGCCCGCCCTGCCCCCTCTCTGGTTCAAGCTGTTGTTTCTCAGTCTGGTTGTGTAGGACCCAGCTCCCTGGCCCATGCTGGTATTATGAGCTTTGCGCTCTTCCCTGCTGAGGCAGCCGGTTGCCAGTTGTCAGTCGGCCTCTCACAGCAGCTCTCGCTGGCTGCTGGCTACTGACGATGGCTGCTGGCCACTCATGGTGGCGCACGGCAGCCCACGGAGCACACGGTAGCCCCCAGCAGGTACACAGCAGCGCTTTGCAGCTCACGCCAACCTATGACTGCTCACTGTATCCCAGCTCCAGGCAGAGCCGTTGTTCACAATCTTAGGTGTAGAGGGCACAGCTCACCGGCCCGTGTGGGAATCCAACCGGCGACCTCGGGGTTAGGAGCCCGGCATTCCAACCACCTGAGCCACCGGCCAGGCCCCCTCGGAATTTCTTTACCTGTGAACCTGGCGTCGGTCCAGCAAATTCAGAGGCTTGTGTGAGACGCACATGAATTCTCAGAGGTGAGGAAGTTCTAAGGCAGCTTACATAGGCTAGAAGTTGCTGTTGACGTTGACCATATACCTTTAAATTGCTGCTTGAGAATGGGCCCTGCAGTCTTCCCAAAGGCCTCTGTGGTTCCAGTCCGGGCAGGGCATGGTTAACGACATAGGTGATGACAGAAGACCTGTGTATGCTTTTATCCAACCCAGACTGCACGTGCAGCCTCTGCTCAGGCCACACCATCCATTTCCAAAGGGCTTGGAGCCAGACCCCACCCGCCTGCCTGCCCTGAGACCCCGCTGCCTCCCACACTTCTAGAGCGGGGGCTCCTTCCATGAAGATAGGCCTGTGCGAGTTTTCATGGTGTCTGCTTTTGTTTTGAAGACAAGACAGGTGGGGTCTTTTCTCTTGGAAATCCTCATGTGCTGAAAGATAATAACTACCACTGGTTTACTCTTCATTCCTCTGTGAGTAGTTGGCACCATGTGAGGTCGGACCAGGAAATTCTGAGCCTTCCCAGCAAACCCGAGAGCTGGCAGCAGGGCGGGGTCTACCTGACAGGAGGAGGACCTGAAGGGGGAGGGCGCAGGGGACAGCAGGGAGAAGAGAGCCACTGTGTCTCGGAAGGGGACGAGGGGACAGACAGCGTCTGCTGCTGGAACAGAAACGCCAGCCTGTTCCTGGCCCTCGGGCCTCACTCAGTGCTTCCATACACGCAGACCTGCAGCCATGCTCTCTCCCGGTCCTCAAGAGGGACCCACGGGGCCCTGTGGGCACGGTCGGAAAGACCTGGCCTCCACCCTGGCTCCAAATCCCTGTCTGCTGCCGGGGACTGTCAACTGTCAACTGGGTGACCCAAGGTTGCAGTAACGTAACAGTGACTATTACGGTTTGGGCTACACAGAGAGTGTGTGTCCATTTTCCCTTTCTCCTACCTGGTACGTGCTGCAGAGAGCACTCTGAATATTTCTGAGCTTAGGAAAGGTCACTTCCAGCCTGCCACCGGGATTGGAGGCAGGGTGACATTCTGGTGTTTCTTCCTTAACTGACTTAACCAGATTTGAACGTGACTGTTTCTGACGGAGCAGGGAAGACTCAGCTGTGTGTTCAGACATGTCTTATTAATGTTTATGGTTAATGTCCATATGGGCTTAGGGATGCATTTAGGTGCATTATAGCCCTAATAAAATGGGACACAGACATTAGCAATGTTTGATGTGTGCTTGAGTCCAAAATACTTTTTAACTTTTTATGGTCAGTCAGCGTCTTTCAGTGGAGACCATCCATCGTCTCCTGTGTTGAGAGGAGAGATGTATCTTTTGCCCACTTTAAAAAATTATGGTAAGGTATACATAACATAAAATTTATCATAGTAACAAATTTTAAGGGTACATTTTCGAGTACATTCATGGTATTGTGTAAACATCACCACCATCCATCTCCAGAACTTTCCATCTTCCCAAACTGAAACTGTTCCCATTATACACTAATTCCCCCATTTCCCCTCCCCCAACCCCCCAGCACCCACCAATCCACTCTGTGTCCCTATGACCTGACTGCTCTGGGGCCTCATGGAAGTGGGATGGGATCACACAGTGCTTGTCCTGTGACTGGCTCATTGCACTGAGCATAATGTCCCCCGGGTTCACACATGACGTAGCAGGTGACAGGATTTCCTGCCTTTTTAGGGCTGAATAGCATCCATGGTACGTATAGACCACGCTGTTTCCCCAGCATCTGTGCTTGGACACTGGGGTCGCTTCCACCGTCAGCCACTGTGAACAGTGGCGCTGCGAGTGTGGCTGTGCCAACCTGTTCAAAGTGACATGTCTCTCTTTTGCAAACACCAGGCAAATGGGAAAATTCCTGCTTTCTTGGGTTATTGTGATTCAAAAGTGCCCTAAACCTACATTTTCAGTTTGGAAATGTAGATTTCACAATTGATAAGGGGCCTGAAAAATGGGAGTGGAATTTTTCCCTAACATTTTAAGGGAATTAAAGCAAAAGACACTGCAAGTTTAAAGAATTGCTGTGTTCACATTAGATGATGACTTCACATGCTTTTTAAAATCAGTGACCCCCCCACAGCTGAGTGATGAGTAAGAAGTCATGTGACTGTGGCATTTACAGTCCTTGGTGGTGAGATTCCAAAATCCAAGTGACAGAAACCCGGGGGAAAACCTACATAAGAACCTTGAGCCAATTCACTGACGGTAACCAGAGATTATGGGAGTTTGCTCACATTGCTCATTGTACCACTGCGAGAGGAAGTCGTATATGTGTGTTTTGTTTTTCATTTCTTTTCCGGTTACCCGAAAAAGCAACAATGGCTAGATACCCACAAACTGGAAGTACAAACTGCAGAGCCACGGGAGCAGTCAGGCTTTATGGAGGGTGGATGTGCCCGTGCAGTGGCAGGACTGTCAACAGGGGGCGGGTGCTGGCTGGGCCCCCATGGCTGAGTGGGCCCAGGGGACTGGAAGGAGGCAGCGCCCTACAGTGACATCTGCTGACAGCAGGTGGCAGCAGCGAGCGGCTTCCCTGTCACTGTAGGTTCTAGTCTGCACCCTGGACTCTGAGAAACCTGTCACCCAGTCATATTACCAAGTGGCAGAAACAGTCCTTGATGGGTTATTCAGCTTCTCAAAGAAACGGAAGAGGCCAATCTAACCACTAGTCTGTGGCCTTTTCCTGGTAAAACCCTGCCATTTCCATGACTTCGCTTTTGCTCCTGAAGACCCCAGGAAACACTCTTTCCATGGCAGAGAACAGAGACTGGAACATACACACTGGGTGCTCATACTGAGACTTCTGGGCAGGGCTGACAAATTGGGCATCCTCATCTGACTCTCCATGTCTGCACTTACTTTTCAACACAAATCATTTTAACTCCATATTTTAACGAAAAGTTTAAAATAATTGCAATGCATTATTTCCAGATTCCCCTCTGGAATCCCAATAATAGCTGTAAGGAGACTACAAGTATTATGAACTTTTAGTTTTTTTGTGATCAAGAAAAAACAAATAAACTAGTATCGTACTTCTCTGAGAGAATAGAATATCTGAAGACCTTCTAGAATATGTTTCTCAAGGATATGGAGTCTACAAAACTACCACCTACTATACACATACACCTCGATTTAAGGGGAAGATGTCTCAGATGTGCCTGTGGACACTGTGTTCTTCTCCTTGGCACACCTGAACAGGTAAGCTCTCCAGGGCAGGGGGGCTGCTAATCAGAACAGCTCGCAGCCCCAGGGCAGGCAGCCCACTGGAAGATGCGTCCTGGGGATTTGAAAAGACCAGAGACTCTGGTTCTGCCCCGTTCCTGCACTCTGTCAAAGAGAGTTCTGAGCTGATTTCCAGCTGTTAGAGGGGCCAAAGGAGCTCTCTCCCCTGATACCTCTGAAAATCCCTGGGTGGGTCCAGGCTGGCTGGACCCTGAGGAGCGACCACAATGCAGAGGGCTCTAGGGGAGTGGGACAGTCACAGGCGGGGACAGGTCCTTCCTTGCTGGTGTCCTGTGTCCCAGGCTCCTTGTGAATGGGGTGATGTCAGCCCTAAGGAGGAAAGAAGACAGACCTTAAACCCTACCCAGAGGTCATCAGGTTAGGCTGAGGTCCTGCACGGTCACCACAACCGGTGCGAATGAGGGACCCCGGGAAACCCTCCATTCACCTCGGCGGTGCCAAGTCTCAAGCGCATAGAAACAAATGCTTAAAAACACGGGGAGCCCTGTGACTACGACCCCACTGAGCGTGCTTGACTCGAACCAGGCTGGGGGCCTATTTACAGACCCCGGGGCTGCGTCCCCAGAGCCCGGCTATTGCCGGGACCGCACCTGCTGCGCGTGCAGGTCCGCGCCCCGGGCCAGGGAAGGGAGCCGCCCGTCCGGCCGTCTGCACTCGGGAACCTGCCGGGAGCGCCCAGGAGTCTCGGGAGGTCGGGTGTCCCCTGAGCTGTGCGTCTCCGGGTCACCCCTCCGCTGTCAGGGGAGAGAAGCCACCAGGACCAAGGGCCCCTGGTGTCCCCTTAGCTGTCAGAGGACCACAGCCGCGGGAGTCACAGGCCCCTGCCCCTCTACCCCCCGTCAGGGTACAGAGTTAGCAGGCTTTGCGCCCCTGCTCCTCCCCGCAGGTGTCCGGGGCGGCAGCCACCTGGGCTGGGCACCCTGCCCGGCCTACGTGCCGCTGTGTGGAGGCTGCGGCTGTTTCTAAGCGAGGCCAGGGTGCGGGGATGCTGCGGGTGCAGGTGGCCATAGGGATGCGGGTGCAGGTGGGATGCGGGTGGGTTTGGCGGTGCGGGTGCACGTGCGCTCCGCGTGTGAGGTCGTGACGGCGGCGCAGGGTGGGCTCAGGGCGTGGCCGCAGTATAGTGTGCGGTTACCTGGCGCCGGCCCGCACAGGTGCAGGGGGAGCAAGTCTCGGGCAGGGTCGGGAGCCCTACTCGCAGCATCGCGAACACGAGGAGCCGGTAAGGGCGCTGGGTGCGGTGGAGTGATGGGCGGGAAACCTGGACCGCGGGAAAGCAGCCCCTGGGAATTCTGCGGGGGATCTCAACAGGGCTGGACAGCGGCTTGGGGACCTTCTGAGGACCCTTCGGGGTAACTGAGGTCCCTGGGCGGCTGGAGGTCCCTGCAGAGCCGGCTTCTCAGCTGAGTGAAGGCGTTCCTGGGGGGCGGCGGGAGGCTGGGCTGTGGGGGGTGGGGAATGCTCTCCTGGGGGTGTCTCCCTCGCGTAGGGGTGCAGCACTTACTCATGTCAGAGGGGTCCCAGGACTATGTGACCCTGGAGCGCTCAGTGGCCACACAGCTGTGCAGGCGCAGGGAGAGATCCCCACCCCCACCCGCCCCCCGCCCCCCGCCCCGCGGCGTCAGGCTCTCCATTCAGTCCCTTGGGGTTGTTAGAAACGATGTCGCCTCCCTATATCCCTTTAAGAAACATTTTTAAACTTTTTGTTTGTTTGTTTTGTTTGTTTGTTTTGTTTGTTTAAAGAAATCCTTTAGCGATAAGGGCTAGAGACTCTGGTTCTGCCCCGTTCCTGCACTCTCTCAAAGGGAGTTCTGAGCTCATTTCCAGCTGTTAGAGGGGCCAAAGGAGCTCTCTCCCCTGATACCTCTGAAAGTCCCTGGGTGGGTCCAGGCTGGCTGGACCCTGGGGAGCGACCACAATGCAGAGCGTTCTAGGGGAGTGGGACAGTCACAGGCGGGGACAGGTCCTTCCTTGCTGGTGGCCTGTGTCCCAGGTTCCCTGTGAAGTGGGGTGATGTCAGCCCTGAGGAGGAAAGAAGACAGACCTTAAACCCCCACGCAGAGGCCGGCAGGTTAGGCTGAGGTCCTGCAAGGTCTCGGGACCAGTGGGAACGGGGATCCCGGGGGAACCCCCAGTCTCCTTCTCGGGGCCAAGTCTCAAGCACATGGAAATAAATTCTGACTATGGCCCTGCTAGTGTGTTTGACCCGAGCGAAGCTGTGTGCGCTATTTATAGTCCTCGGGGCTGCGTCCCCAGCGCCCCGCCCGCGTCCCAACCGCATCTGCGACGCCCTCGGGTCCGCACTTCGGGCTGGGGATGGGGGCCACCCGGGCGGCTGTCGGCACCCAACTCCTGACCGGTAGCTCCCAAGAACCACAGGCAGGGAGGACGGGCGGCACCTGGTCGGGCCGTTAGCACCCCTCTCCCCCCGTCACCCCTCCTCTCTCAGGGCCAGCAGCCACCAGCACCGGGCTCCCTGCTCGCCCAGGTGCGGGTGGGGGTGGGGACGGGGGATGTGGTCTGATCCCCATCGCGGAGGGAGACCGGTGGGATGCAGTTGCGGTGGGTGCGAGTTTGAAAGCAGGTGGAGGTGCTGTGCAACGCCAGGCCAGCAGCCGTGCGGAAGGGGAGCGGGCGCGGGAGGCGGAGCGCAGTGGGCACAGGGTGTGGCCCGCGGTGGGAGCCGGGATTCCCCGGCGCTCCGGGGCGGGTGGGGGGACCCGGGTCGACGCGTTGGGGACTGCGGCCTGGCTGCGGCGCTCTGGGCCGCAGGGATGGCCGCCATCGTGGGGACACCCGGCTCCGTCGTGGGGCGCACGAGTAGAGAAAAGTCTCGGTCCTGAACCGTGGGAGCCCTAATCCGTGGAGCGCAGGCGGGTGGAACCGGTAAGCACGTCGCGGGTGGTGAGGGGGCGCGCGGGACCCGGAACCCCGAATCGCTGGCTGGAAACGCGCCCCTGGGAATTCTGCTGGGAATCTGGAAAATTGTGGGCGCAGCAGGCTGGACAGAGGCTTGGGGACCTCCTGAGGCCCCCTGGGGTAACTGAGGTCCCTGGGCGGCTGGAGGTCCCTGCAGAGCGTGGTTCCCAGCGGAGTGAAGGCTTCCCCCGGGGGCAGCGGAAGGCTGCGGGGAGAGGGGACGGGGATGCTCTCCTGGGGGTGTCGCCCTCGCGTGGGGGTACAGCACTGGATCTGCAACTTCAGGTGGGAGATGCCAGAACGAGGTAGACCTTGGAGCGCTCAGTGGCCACACAGACGCGGGGGAGGGAAGGACAGAGGGACTCCCGCCGTCCAACAGCTCTAGGGTCTCCGCTCAGATCCTTGGTATTGTTAAGAACGATGTCGCCTACCCCACATCCCTTTAAGAAATGTTTTAAAGTTGTATCTAGAGAAAGCCTTTGGCGATAAGTGCCAGGACCCGACTCTTGACCTATATCCTGGTTACAGTGCATTCAAGTGCAAGAGTGGAAACCGCTTCTCTGTCTTTTAGGGGCTGTCCTGACAGTAGGCGGCAGGCACGCCTGTTATTTGCTTTGCTGTGTGCGCTCTAGTGGACAGAGTTGGTCCCAGGATGCAGAGCTCTGGGTCATGAATATTTGTGACCCAGGCTTTAGAGATAAGTGGGGTTTCTCTTTTAAAAAAAAAAATCAAGATATTGCCAAAGTATGCCATTTAAAATTGGTAATATACAAACAGCCCAGATTTGAATGATACGTTGGTCTCCATGACCCATGAATTAAAAATGATGGTGACTTATGATCTGTGGGGTCATTTCACTGGCAGATCATCTGTGGACTGAGAGAAGTGGTTCCAAACAGACATAAATAATAATGAGGAAAAAGGGAATTCACTTCCCAAAGGTCAGTGTGTTCAAAGTAAACATCAACTAATTTGGCAATTATTCTATTGGTGCACAGTTTGGTTCGCGTTGAGAGAAGGGAGATGCACGTGTTCCTGTAACATAATTCACAAAAGCCGCACTGCCACATCAATGAGGCAGTGCCAGGTAGGTTAACCATCAGAAGTTACCTGGCTCACAGCTGTCTTGAAATAATGGCTTGTAACGAAATTTCATAGTTTGCTAATGAGAAAGAGAATTTTGACAGTTTCCTTGAATGTTACTTACATTTTAAGTGGTGTTCATTTTCTTAACTAAAATAATTTTACACTATATGTTTGAAACTTAAAATTAATTCTCTGTATTTATCACAGCCATTTTATAAAGCCTCATGCATGTAAAGAATTTAAACTATAATTAACATGTTACCATTACTAGAATATGCACCTAACACAGAATAAATAGGATATACATATTTTTAGGATTTTACTTCAGTATCACACATTGGTAAACACATAGCTTGTGTAATGTACTAAAATGTTATGTTATCAGAACATTCTAGATAGTGAAGAGGCCTTTGAAAAGCATTTTATCCTATACAGAAACCCTGGCTCTGTCTTGATTATCGTACAATCTCCTCCTCCCACCCCTCCACCGCATCATGGCCATTACCAACACTATGTAACACTTGTCATATTATATTTTGATCAGTTTTTTATAAGTCTGCCTCTGCCATAGATTGTGAATGAGCTCCCTGAGGGTAAGGACCATATCCTTATTATTTTGGTATCCTCAGTGCATAACACAGTGCCACACACATATAGGTGTTTGATAAATGTTTTCTAAATTGAAGAGGGGAAAAAAATCCAATACATGTGACTATATACAGTATATATGTGTCTCTAAAAACAGCATGTTTTTGCAATTTCAATGTAATATTTAAAGGCAATAAAATAGAGATAAACTTTCATCTTAATCTTTATTCTTACAGTGGTGGAAAAGTCTCCATTATGATAACTAAGTTAGTACTTTACTGCTTCCTTTTTAAAATCTCTGCATCTTCAAATGTCTTAGTAATTGTTGATGTCAACAGTTTCTTCACTCTTACTTTCTTTAATTTGAAGAATTAGTGATTTTCTTTAGATTTACTGTTAACAAGCTAATGACACTAAATATAAAAATCACTTAATTTTTTTTATTCAGAACACCTGATTATCTCCATGAATTAGTGCTCATTTATTCATGAGAGTTTATTTCCTATTAGCTTTAAAATGAATCTTTTTTTCTAGAACATAGAAGAGATATCTGGTTATGCACTAATAGAAGTAGAGTTGAATAAAAAAGTGAAATTATATGTATACTATAGAAATTATTATTTCTGCAAAAATAGAAAACATTTTGACAGATGTGATTTGTGTCAGTAATAAATAAAACACCATGATTATAAGAATGTGATGTTTTGCTCACTAAGCAAGAGTAAAGATAATACCTGAATTCCCTTTAAAATAGTAATTCCAAATTATATGATGAAGTAAGTGGAGTGTTGTTAGCATATCACTAATATTTAACAAATTTAAACACTCTGGATTGGAAGACAAGAGCAAAAGCTTAAAATGTACTCTAAGCCATGTTTCTAAACATATGTTTTAAAGTGTGGTAGAGAGATATAACTCAAAAGATAACTGTTGTCATCTGAACGGTCGGCCTGGTGCATCACCCCATGTAGTCATATGGAGGGGAAGATACACTGAGCCTGGCATTGTCCCGCTGGCTTCAGCTCTGTGGGCTGTATAACCTGCGCCAAAGCACCACTCCTCTCTGAGCTCCATTTCCCAATCCATAAAAGGAAGAGGATAAACCACTTCTGAGATTTTTCTAGCTCTAAACTGCTATGAGTCCATATTTCTCCCATGGATAATGAGTAAGATTCCTGAAGGCTGTGATTTGGAATTGTATGACAAAAGTACCTTATAACCAACAGTGCTGTGGTTAAGAAGTCAGTGTGTGTTCTACTCTTCAGATAGGCTGAAGTTGGTCCTGTTCAGAGTCCTGGTGCACCAAAGCACCCTTGTGATTTTCCTTATTGTAATTTACCTTGCCCGGGCCACCCTTCATAAAGTGGTGTACAGGTGAATTTATTTTTAATTTAAGGGTATTGAAAATTACTCAGTTATTAAAACTTTGATGACTAATGTTGAAACATGTTACCACTAATGCATTACTGAAATGTATTAATAAAACGTTTGGTAAGTGAAAATTTCTGACGGTATTCGTAGGTCTTTCTGAGAAGTCATTTAAAAACCTTATTAATTTACGAAAGGGCAGGAGAAACTTGAGGGTAATGCAGTGGGGGAAATATTTGGAGGGTTGGAAAGGAAACCCAGTGTGGCAGGAGTCATCCTGAAGACAGCCAGGGTTCCAGTTCCACCCTAGCCTATCCACGTTTTTCTGTCAATTGAACTGAAGCTGGACTGGCTATTAATTTTCTAGCTTAATGTTAGCACACTAATTGTGGAAAAGATGATTTAATCCTAATTTCTGGAGGGAATGATTACTTTATTTAGAGTATTTCAAGAAGAATAGTGTGGATAAAAAGTTATGTGTGTGTTTAATTTTGCCATTCTTGAATATCATATAACATTGAAGACATTTGTTTTCAAACTCGCACAGTTGTTCAAATTGCTTCCAACTTAAAATTAACTCCCACTAAGCTTTTAAGTTACAGGTCAAAAACAAAAGAAAAACTGATGAGTTCTTTCCTTTGATTAAAGAGGAAGAATGTTAACTATATTAACCTTAGCAAGATACAGACTTAAGTACATATGACTTTTCGAGTATTCAAAAATGATTAAAATCCCAACACAAAAAAGAAAATATAGGATAATAATAAGAAGAATAAGAGTAAATGAATGGCAGGCACTATTTTAAGTGCTTTCCATGCATTCTTATTTAATAAATAAAATAAGTAGATTAAAAATAGAACTTAGTAATAATTTTCTGTTTTTAAAGATTTATTCTCTGACAATAAAACTACATAACACCAGCAGCACTTTAGAATTATTAATGAAGAAGTTGGAAAATTAGAACTTTAGAACTTCACTAACTCAGTGGGTTCTGGATGAGAGTGATGTTTCTTGCCAGGTATCAGATTATTCAAAAGTTAAGTAAATAAAACCCATGTATTTTTCTATTTAAAATTAGGGAAGGAGTGCCCTGAAAATATACAATGTTACACTAAAATAAAGGATGTGCTTACATTGTAGAGTGTATTTTATAATAATAATACTAATAAATACTAAAATCTACATCTATTTAAAATATCCATAGGAATATTTTTGTAGGTTCATTCTATATATCATGAATATGCCATATGTGATAAGACATTGGAAAAAAAAATAAATAAACCCCCATTCTTTTTCAAACATATCAAAGTTAATTCATTAATTAAAGAAAAACTTCTAGAAAGACTGCTATGTTAGAAACCTAAAATTAATAATATTTGGAACCAAAAGAAACTAACTACAAATATCATAGAGTTTCAAAATCATAATAAAATGCCATGAATAATTTTATGCCAATAAATTTGAAACTGAGATAAAATGGAACATTTTCTAAAAGATATAAATGATAAAAATTCACTTAATAACAAACTTTCATATAACAATGACAGTTAACGTAATTGAATTTGTAATCAACTCTTCCCCCCAATACCCTCAAAAAATGCTATTAGTCCCAAACTCTCTTATAGGAGATTCTTATACAAGCTTATTAGAGAATTTATAATTTTTCAGGCTAAAATAGTTTCACAGGAAAATCCAATAATGCTACAAAAACATTGGTCCACATTGTGCTAAAAATCCTGGCCAGTACAAGACGACAAGAAAAAGAAATAGCAAGAATTCAAATTAGGAGAGGGAGACACCAACTTGTCCTTTGTAGCAGATGACGTGATTGTGTGTCTTCCATGAAGTCCAGAGGACTGTCCAAACTACGAGAACTAGTAAGGGCTTGCCAACAGGTTGTTGTTTCTAAGGTCACTGTGTACAGATGAAGTCCCTAAGTACCAGGGATAAGCAATCAGAAAGTGTAATGAACAAAACTGTTTAGAACAGATGATCAGAACAACTATACAGCACCTAAGAGTAAATCTGACAGGGGTGTGTGAGACCTTGAAGGCAGCATCCTAACACCCTGGTGATAGGCAGGACACTTGGGCTGCATCAGGGGTTGGTGGTGCTTGTTGTGGGGAAACTGGACTATAAAGAAGTGATTTGATTCATCTATCAATTGAATGCAATTCCAGTCAAAATCATGCCTCAGATTTTTGAGTAACTTGACAAACTACACCTAAATTTCACTTGAGAAACAAAAGGCAAAAACTTGTTGAGAGAACTTTGAAGATCACAGTAGGGAACTTTTGCTACCCGGTGTCCCGTGGATCTAGAACCCTCTCCATCAGGTGTCGTGCCAGTTGGTGTGATTATCCTAGGGAGCCTTCAGCTGTTTCCTTCTGAAGATGGAACACAAACGTCACATGTTATTTAACCAGCAAGTTCAAAGGTTCTAGTTTTTTCCTTCCATGCTCAGCTCTGAGTGAGCTTTTCCACATTGCTGTGACCCTGGACCAGCTTGTAAAAGCCTGGTGTCCATCTTACCCTGTAGTCTCACAAGCTCAGACAAAGCTACATGTTGGGGTTAACTCCACACATTAGAAAAAGAAAGGTCTTTTTTTTAATTATTATTTATTTATTTATTTATTTATTTATTTATTTATTTATTTATCATTTTAAGTGTTTTTCCAGGCCCCATCAGCTCTAAGTCAAGTAGTTGTTCCAATCTAGTTGTGGAGGGTGCAGCCTACAGTGGCCCATGCAGGGATCGAACTGGTAACCTTTTGTTAAGAGCACTGCACTCTAACCAAATGAGCTAACCGGCCGCCCAAGGTCTTTTGTTATTTTGACAAATTTATTTTGAATTCTATTTCCTTTGTCAAGAATCAGACCAAAATTATGAAAAAGGTGTGATAAGTACATAAGACTATGGGCTAGGTCTTGTGACATTGGGATATTACTGTCTTGAGTGTGAAAGCTTGAAATAGTCAGGTAAGGGATGAAAGAAGATAATGGAATATTTGCACTGGCTAAACAGATAACTAAATATGCCCTCTTTCACCGTATCATATTTGTGACTAGTTCAGCCTACTATGTCCTTGTAGATTTGTGCCAAGGCAGGGATAGAGAAAAATGACATTTGAGCCACTACTACCCCATACCAAACTCTAGCAGATGCTACTAATTGAACATGGAATTTTTTCTGGCTAAGCCAACATGCAATCCTCAAAATCCTACTAAACAGTGTTCCAGGCAATCACCAACAGTTGATAGAAAATTAAATTGCCGAGCCCTACTCCACATTATATGACCACCAATTTGTAAGACACATACCGATGTTTTTAGTTTCGATACATTGCTACAAAGGGAATCCACTAGAGTAGGAATCACACCTTTGTTCCTATTCCATTCCAGTCTCCACTAAAACTGGCGTTTCCTAACCAGCACCTCTTGGCATGTCCCTCCTTCTGACTCAGCCTCCAGTCGCAGGGATACCCCAGGGCTGGTCTACGCCCCCTTTCCCTTCTCCCCGGCACTTAGATGATCTCAGTGCAGTCTCATCAGCTACCTTTCCACCACCAGGGGCAATGACTCGGCCCGAACCCTCTCAACTCTTGTGCTACACTTTCCATGACGTCTGTCTATGAACTTCTCCTGTGCACTGTGGTCCTCCCCCTGGAGACCCTCCTCCTAGCCGCTTTCTGAGGGACACCAATCTCCCTCCTTTACTTTGGACCCACAAAGTCACAAAAGCGAAGTCTTCATCTTCTTGTCCAGTCTCAAAGTAGCACCCCTCCCCCAATGTCCTTCTCTTTACACCACCCCGTAAATTTCCTACTCACCAGGCTCAGCTACAGAACACTCCTCTTTTATTCTTCTCTCTGTCTCTCGTTGTGAGTGTCTCTCTGTTTCTCTGTCTCTGTCTCTCTCTGTGTGTCTCTCTCTCCCTTTCTCCTCCTTCCCTCCCCCCTCCCATCTCTGGCTCTGGTCACAACTACACGCTGCTTTATTTTTGTCATGAGACTGTGTCTCCTGTCTGTCCTTCCTCTTTTCTGTCGCCCCCTGCCCTTAATCCAGCCAGGCCTTCAACATTCAGCCCCGGGTCACTCCACCCTTCCTGAGTCCCCACCTGTGTAGACGGGCCCCTTCCTTCTTGAACAACACTGTGAGCATGTCTCCCTCTCTAAGGGGGTCAGAGGCTCTCTAGTCCTTTCACTCACGTGCACCACCAGTGCGGGCCGAATGCCTACTGTGTGCACACATGGCCACAGCCCAGCTCCATGGGCCCGAGCAGCCATGAAATTCACTGCTTTCTAACCCACCTCCAGCTTTCAGTCTCCAGGTCAGTTGTATTCCCACGCCCGTGGAAATGCTGTTCTGTTCTTAAAATGCTCTCCTTTCTCCCTCCCATCTTCCCAAAGCCACATCTCCTGAGCCCAGCTCAAATGCCACTCCTCCCTTGCTACACCCTTTAATATTAATACCCTTCTTCTCTGAAGTCCCTGTGCCCTCACATAGCTCCCCATCCTTATGCATTTTCCCACCTGCACAAGTGATCTCAAGACAGAGACCATAACTAAGGGGAGGATACAGCACGTGCAAAGGCCTAAGGGCCGAGTTTCAGGGACGACAGGAGGCGTGGTCCGCCCAGCCTGCTGGACCAGGTCCTGATGGGAGGTGCACACCGGACATGGCTTTTGTCCTGTGTCCCAGACGCTGACCTCCAGCAGAGTCAGGGGCCTCATGACAGTCTGGGGCTGATGGGAGTCCCTCTGAGCCCAGCGGGAGGACTGTGGGTCTGGTAAGAGTCAGAATGGATAGCTTGGAGGAGAAGCGGGATGTGACCAGAATGGTGCCCGGACATCCGATGTCCATCACGGGAGGGTGGCTTGTTTCATGACCTGTTGTTAAGTTTCTAAATGAAAACGTGTTACCTTTAAGGACATGCAAAGTAGAGCCAATGCCACTCACAGTGTGGGGCACAGAGGCTGGTGGCACACGTGAAGGCTCAGGTTTGTCTACAGGTCTCAGGTGCCCAAACAGAGTCAGAAGTTTATTGTAAAAGAGGGTTAACGTTGGCCTATTTTTAGATCACAGGGAGTCAGTTTGGTTTGGTTTATTTGCCTCCACACTGATTCATAACAGTTAGTACCTTAAGCCTTTTACGATTTAACACCATGAGTTTCTTTACTTCCCCTGGAGGATTGTCTGTATACACACAGCTCAGCCCACACTCCTTACTGCACAGACTGGCCCTGAGCACGGCGCTCTGTCTTTAGGTCCTGTTTAGAGCATATGGCCCGTTTGGTAAGAGGTGACATGGACAACACCTTGTGGTCTTGGTCCTCTGTGTCGCAGGAGCACTGTCACCTCACAAAGAGGGCCCACGGGTTTTACCTCCCTCCACCTGAGAGGCAGTCCACTGAGGATGACCATCGTCCCCACCTTACAGGTGGAGACTCGGGCACCTACCAGGGGATGTGTGGAGAGTGAAGCATTTATGTAACATGTGTCAAGTGAAAGAGAAAGTCAGTGATGGAGGAGGTAACAGGTGAAAATGGCAGAGGTGTGACGGTGGCATGGGCATGGCGGCAACTGGGGAGAAAGCTGCTCTAACCTCACATGAACAGGAAGGGTGAGAATGGGGACTGGCCCACTGCACACACAGCCCCAGATCTCCTGGAGAGACCGTGCCTGCAAGAGAGCAGGGCGGCCTTTGGAGGCGGGGAGAGGTTCGTGTCCCTTAGGCAGGTCACCTCTCTGCCTGGTCTCATTTACTCTTCTTTGAAGTGAGTTAAGTGACCTGTGCTTGTCTCTTTTCTGTTGCACTTGTGTAAGGTAATAAACTTCATTGTCATGCCCATGTGAAGACTTGGTTTAACCCTGGGTCAGACAGTAGTGGGAGACATGCACAGACACACACAAAAGAAACAAACACATGCAATGCACACACCTGAAAAAGCACACATAACTACATGTACATATAGGTACATGTGCACACATGCATACATGTGCACACATATATAGGTACACACACATACATGCACATGCAGATATGCTATACATGTAAAGACACACATAGGCGCACATGTAGACACATGCACAGTAACACATGCACAGTAATTGTGCATGCACAAATGTGTGTGCATGTATGTGTGTGTGTTTGCATGAGCATGTCTGTGTAGGCACATGAACACAGATGTACAATAACAGGCACATACATGTACACAAGAACATACGTATACATGCATGTATGTGCATACATAGGTACTTGCATGTTTGTGCATATCCATGTGTACATGCATACACATATGCACATACATCTGCAAACAACTTTGCATGTGTGTACATGATACATGTTCATACACACTCATCTACACACACCTCTACACACAAACTAATACACACATGTAAACATATACATAGTACACAATACAGATGCACAGTCACATGTGAACACACAAATGCAATACATGTATATACGTGTGCATGTACACAAACGCACATACACTTTTTTATATGTACATGCATTCGCATCTATGCACATGTGTACAAGCATTGTCACATATGGGAACACGTGTGTACACATGTACATGCAATTAACATGTGTGAGCTTGTGTATATTATAGAAACTTGCATGTATGTGTACATGTACATGCATGCGCACATGCACAAGTACATCTACACATATACATGTATCTGGCACATGAATAAAACATATGTATACGGACATCTACACAAACACATGTATACTCACATGTAAGTGTACACACATGTACACATAGTCACATATGTATACACATAGGTGTACACATGCATGCGTGTATATATGCATGTGTACATGTGCAAGTACCTGCACATATATGTAAATGCACATGCACACTAAAACATTGGCACATACAGGCACACATGTGCATGTGCACATCCATATATGAGCACACGTGTACACTAGGAGAACACATAAACACAACACATATGCATATACACATGCATATGGGCGTGCAAGTTACTTTCGTACATATGCACATGTACACACACATATACACACATATCTACTCGCAAATTTGCAAATACATGTAAACATGCCTTGTGTACACAATATGTGCATGTACAGTCACACATGTACACATATGTGTATGCACTCATGTATATTGCTTACTTGTATAAACTTGCACATGAACACACACGTATACTCACACAATTATACGCATATGCATTGCACATGTGTGTGCACACATGTACAAACACATGGCTACACATTTGCACTAATGTGTACAGCACTATGCACATGTAAACACAATTCACATGCATATATATCTGCTTGCTTGCATGCATACACACATGCATGTATACACACATGTATACATACACTGACACCCATGAACATCCACATACGCCCATGTGATGCACATGTGTGTACAAATGCTCTCATGGAGGTACTCACATGCTCGCCCATGTACACATGCATGTATGTATACACACACACATAGACACACATACTGACACATACCTGCAGAGAGCTCTGCACCACAGATCCCATGCGAATTGGACAACAGACATTCAATGACACATTTCCAACCCCCATGCACAAGGACACATGCCTCCCCGGGAAGTTCCACTACAGCTCACCTGTCCCACCTGTGTATTAACAAGCGTGTCCTCTTACAGGCTGGCAGTCTGAGCAATGGGAGACTGGGGCCTTCTGGGGAAACTATTGGAGAATGCACAGGAGCACTCCACGGTCATTGGCAAGGTCTGGCTGACAGTCCTGTTCATCTTCAGAATCTTGGTGCTGGGAGTTGCTGCGGAGGACGTGTGGGGAGATGAGCAGTCAGACTTCACCTGCAACACGCAGCAGCCAGGCTGCGAGAACGTCTGCTACGACAAGGCCTTCCCCATCTCCCACACCCGCTTCTGGGTGCTCCAGATAATCTTCGTGTCCACGCCCACCCTCATCTACCTGGGGCACGTGCTGCATATCGTGCGCAGGGAACAGAAGAAGAAAGAGAGGGAAGAGCAGCTGAAGGGAGACAGTGACCATGGCCAGGACAGGCCCCCAGTACGAGATGACCGGGGCAAGATCCGCATTTCCGGGGCCTTGCTCAGGACCTACGTCTTCAACATTGTCTTTAAGACACTGTTTGAGGTGGGCTTCATCGTTGGTCAGTACTACCTGTATGGCTTTCAGCTGAAGCCACTCTACCGATGTGACCGGTCGCCCTGCCCCAACACCGTGGACTGCTTCATCTCCAGGCCCACGGAGAAGACCATCTTCATCATCTTCATGCTGGCGGTGGCCGGCCTGTCTCTCCTTCTCAATGTGCTGGAGCTCTACCACCTCGGCTGGAAGAAGCTTAAACAGGGGCTTACCAACCACTTTAGCCCAGACGCCTCTGAATTCAGGATGAGAGCCTCAAACGCTGGGGGTGTGACCCCACCCCTCTCCCACTCTTTTTCAGGTACCGTGGGGTTCACACCTTACTACACTCCCTGTGCCTCTTCCCCGGGACAGGCTGTGACCACAGACAGTCCCAGGGTCCCTACAGCGTCACCAGACTTCGCCATGAGAGCACTGTCACGGTGGAGAGGCCTCCCTGACATGTTATATGACAGCAGCCACAACCTGCTAATGGCCGAGCAGAACTGGGGGGTGGCCAAGCAACAGATTTCTGGGAGGAAGGCCTTCCTGCCAGTGTCCACTTCTTCCTCCTTGACCCCTACAGGCAGCCCACCACCACCCCCTCGCGAGGGCAGAGCAGGCAGCAAAGAGCCTGTCCTGTTGGAGCATGGGGACAGCAGCAGCCTGGGAGATAGCAGATTGGAAGTGACCCTGGACGAGGGGGAGCCTGCAGTGACCACCGAGGGGGAGCCTGCAGTGACCACCGAGGGGGAGCCTGCAGTGACCACCGTGGTAGAGATGCACGTGCCACCTTTGCTCCCCACTGACCCCAGACCGCCAAGCAAGGTCAGCAGTTCCAGCAGCAGTCGGGCCAGACCCAGTGACTTGGCCATCTAGGGGTGGGTTCTCCACACCGCTTTATAAAGACCTCCTTTCTAGAACCCAAACCCAAGTGCACTTCAGCCGAGCAGGTAGACAGCCTCAGGGGACAGAGAGCAGTAGAGTGGGAGGAGGGGATCACTGCAGGGGTCAGCCTTCTGTGTCAGCGCTTGCTATTCCTAGCACTGGAGGTGCTTTGGGGAGAACACGGATGCTTTCTGTGGGGAGGTGGGGGAAAGAGGGGTGCAGGGCTGCTGGCCTTTGAAGATATTCACGGCCACCCCACTGCCCAGACCCAGCCACTGCTGCAGGTGTTGGTGTCTCTGAGGTGGCCGTTCTGCGGGGCTGACCAGCACCCACTTCAGTTTGGGGCATTGGGTGTTCTGTGCCTGGGTTCTCCAGACGCCAGCAGCGCACTCAGCCCCACCTCTGTTTGACACTGTCAGCTCAGAGCTGACTTTCATTTGGGGTATTGTCTGACCTGCACTGGGTAACGATTCGAGCAAGCCGTTGCAGGGTCATTTGAGATTCTGAACTAGCATGTGAAGCCCAGGATGTCCAAGTGCAGGCTCATGACAAGTGACAACGAGCAGCTCCCCTCCACAGGCTGAGATCAGCAGGCGAGGGCACACAGGTGGCTAGGAAGAAAGCAGGAGGAAATGCAGCCACACTTGAGATCATTGTGAGCAGCTGTGGAAGCAGAACTAAAAGTGTGGCAGGGACGCCTCTGTGTTGATTTGTGCTTTGAGTGGTCCAGGTAGCCCATGTCCCCACTTTGTATCTTTCAGGACAAATGAAAGACAAACAGTACTCTTACCGTGGACACTGATTGAGAGGGTGCTACTTTGTCCCAGGACCAGTAGTAAGGATTTGAAAGAAATGCTCCGACTTCCTGAGTCAGCTCATTACTCTGAGAATGTCCCAAATAAAGTGAAAGCAGGGAAAACTTAAGTGCCTTTCAACTACTTGAGGTTGTGGCGTTTTTGAATGGGAGGTTAGAGGTTTACTCCTGCTGCCAGAAACATGAGTTGTACACATGAATCAGTAACCTACGCTTTTTAACAAGAAAAATAAACCTCTCCATGTTTCCCAGCCATTATTTGTGGGCAGCCTGTTTCTTTCTACCGTGTGACTAAAGTGTCTGGGTTTTATCCCTGTGTCGTGCGTGTTGGATTTCGTGCACGTGCCTGCTCGTCATCCCTGTGGATAACTGCTCTGACCGGGGAGGCTGTCAGTGTGCATGGGTGTGGCTGGAAGGTGGCAGAATATTCTGGACCACACACGCGCTGCTATGTCCCAGTCACGGTGTGTCTGCACCTACGAGCAGTGGTGACGCTGAGCCTGGTTCTTGTTACACTTCTCACCTCCAACAGCCAGGGAGTGTAATGATCCCTATTCAGAAAACATCCTTACCCTTTCACTCTGATCCATTGCTTTTTATGAATTCCTTTAATTTTTGTTGATTCTGTTGCGACTCACCAACAATTTGATGACAAGGTTGTGATTTCCTGTTCTCAGATTCTTGTGAGCACTTGGTTCATTCATGCGTTCCGCTGGCTGTGGGACGGGCTGGGTATGTCCCCGTGTGAAAGGCGCTCACTTCCCACACGGGTCCTGAGCCTTCCTCAGGCAGCACCCATGAAACTCTTTGGGAAAGTCTGCCATCTTTTCGGTGTAAGTTATACCCTTCAACGGGGCATTACCTCTTTTACCAAAGGGGTGCTCCCTAATGTCCTCACCAAAGAAATGTATTTCCATTTATAATGAATTTTAAATACAGTATATTTCATAAGTTTCAGATTATTGATTCTATGATCAAACATATTATTTTAATGAGTTCCCAAGTCTGGGAAGAGATTTTATTATTGAAATCTTTAAGAAACAAATTCTGTAACTACCAAAACATGATCAGTATCAAGTGTTGGCTGCCAGACCATACCTTTTATTACTGCCTTTATTTGACAGAGAGGGGGCTGGTTTGGATCAGACACAAAACAGCTGGCATGAATACTAACAGTTTGAAATTTAGCCATTGGACAAACCCAGTTCTTTCCTATTCATTTGCATTGAAGACCTCATGAAATTAAAATCTATTTTTAAGTGCTCTTTAAAAACTGTCTTGGGAAACATTCCCTGATGAAAAACTTCTTGAATATTAAACTGTTTTTCTGGGTTTGTACATGTGCAAACAGAGACAGTGACTCCAGAGTCATGTTCAATATAGAAAAGAAGCTCCACTCAGACATGTCCTGGTGGTTGTGTTTGAGTAAATATGATATTGGCTGGGAGAAGACCAAAAGTCAAGAATAAGCCAAGTTCTAATACCAACTCAGCCTCTAAGTTGCTATGTCAACTTTAGAATGAGTTGGAGGGGTGCGGGACCGAGGGTGGGAGCTGGTGGAGGACCGGGGGGTGCTGCCTCAGCACACCTCTGTGCTTCAGAGGGGTTGGGACAAAAATCTGCCTGCCCCATGTAGTGGCACTTAACAGTGACCCCATGAGTGGATGAATGGATGACTCAGTGAGTGAATGAAACTCAAATTCTGCTTGGCCCTCTAAACTTCATCTGACACAGATTGGAACATTGAAGAATATATCAGAGAAGCTGATCCCTTTGCCGTGGTTGGCTAATTCTCTCTGAACAATCAACTTCATTAGGAAAGAATTTGTGTTTGCCACGTGGTTATCCCAAACATGGTTCGCCACACTCAAGGCCTTTTTCATCCCCCCATAAGGTCCCCTGTGCTCCTTCTAGTCAATTCTCCTTCACCACCAACTTCAGGCAATCACTTATCTGAAATCTGGCATTATAGTCTTTTCTAGAATTTCACATAAATGGAAACATATGGTATGAACTATTTTGTCTTTTTTTTTTGCTCAACATATTTTCAAGATTCATGTCTGTTGTTGAGGGTTTCAATAGTGTTCCTTTTATTGTTAATAATTCCATTATTTGTCAATTCACTAGTTAATGAACTTTTGGGTGATATACTAGGGGTCTCCAGGGAGGAGAGGATTATATATATCTATATTTATTTATCTATGTATCTATCTCCTCTCTCTCTCTCTCTCTCTCCTCTCTCTCTCTCCATACATATATCTATATCTATATCTATACATCTATGTGTGTGTGTGTGTGTATATATATATACACACAGAGTGTGCCAAAAAATGTATACACATTTTAAGAAACAAAAAAATTGTATTAAAATTGTAATACTCAATATATACCAATAACAAAAGATGAATACAAGTCATGTGTACATTTTTTGGCAACCCCAGTGTGAATGTGTGTGTGTGTGTGTGTGTGTGTGTATGTGTGTATGGGATGGGACAATTAAGTTCACAAACTTGTTGCAACAATGTTGCTAACCATTTTTTGATAGCTGAGGGATTATTCATTATGAATTTGTACCAACTGGACAAACAGTTAATGAAGTTTACTATTTGGCAGTGCGGAAAAGGTTGCATGAAAAGGTTAGATGAAAACGACCTTAACTTTTCAGCAACAATTCATGGCTCTTGCATCACGACAATGCACCAGCTCACACAGCACTGTCTGTGAGGGAGTTTTTAGCCAGTAAACAAATAACTGCATTGGCACACCCTCCCTACTCACCTGATCTGGCCCCCAATGACTTCTTTATTTACCCAAAGATAAAGGAAGATATTTTGATGACATCCAGGACATCAAGTGTGATACAATGGCCATTCCAGAAAAAGAGTTCCAAAACTGCTTTGAAGGGTGGACTAGGTGCTAGCGTCGGTGCATAGCTTTCCAAGGGAAGTACTTCACAGGTGACTATAGTGACATTCAACAATGAGGGATGTAACACTTTTTCTAGGATGAGTTCACAAACTTAATTGTCAGACCTATACTGCTCACCCTTAAACAACATGGGTTTGAATTACGCCAGTCCAAACTTACATGCAGAATTTTTGCAATAAATACTGTTAAGTGTATTTTCTCTTCTTTATGATTTTCTTTTCTCTAGCTTACGTTCTTGTAAGAATACAGTATGTAATCCATATAACACTCAAAATGTGTGTTAACTGTTTATGTTACTAGTAAGGCTTCTGGTCAGCAGTAGGCTATTAGTAGGTAAGTTTTGGGGGAGTCAGAAGTTACATGTGGATTTTCAACTGCCTAGGAGGTCAGCACCCCAAACCCCTGCATTCTTCAAGGGTTGACTGTGTGTGTGTGTATATATAAAAAATGAGAAATTTTCTTATATGATTATAGAGGCGACCAGGTGCCAAAATCTGCAGTCCACAAGCTGGAGACCCAGGAGAGCCGGTGGCATAAGTTCCAAAGGCCAGTAGGTTTGAAACCCAGGAAGAGCCAATTGTGTCAGCTTGAATCTGAAGGCAGGAGAAAAACAATGTCCCATTTCGAAAGCCATCAGGCAGGAGAATTCTCTTCTCCTGCCAGAAGAGTCAGCTTTTTTGTCCTCTCAGGCCTTCAGCTGATTTGATGGGGCCCACCCAGGTTAGGGAGGTCAATCTGCTTTATACAATCTAGCAATTCAAATGTTAATCTCATCCAGACACACCCAGAATCCTGTTTGACCAGATAGCCGGGTACCCCATGACCCAGTCAAGTTGACATATAATATCAACCATCACAAATGGTGTCCAGGTTGTGGACATTTGTGTACAAGTCTTTATGGAGACACACTTTCATTTCTAAGACTGCAATGGCTGAGTGCCTATCTAACTTTTTAAAGAAGCTGTAAAGCGTTTGCCAAAGTGGTAAACAATAGACTGGGAAATGCCACTAACAGAGTAGGTGAGTTTCAGGTAGAGCTGCTTACTTCTTGTCAAATAAATAAACATGGAAGATAAAGATTTTCATTGAAAGTAGAGGAATCATGAAATATACACAAAAAGACCTGGATATTTTGCATGCTGTTTTTATATAACGTTTACTTGATTACATCTTTGGCCATTAATTCAACGGAAAAGGCAAGTCCAGTTATCTTTTGGGAACTTGGCTGTGTGAGGTATTTATGCCACAACAATGCTGCCTAACAAACAGTAACATACAACAATAAACATATGCTTCATTTATAAGATGGCAGGGTCCACCTTGCCTGGGCTGGACTGTTGGTGTCGGTTAGACCGTGGTCACCTGAAGGTTGCCCAGTGGTCGGGCAGCTCATTGATCTTGGCTGGGCTCACTCAGAAAGTTGATAGTTGCTAGCTGCCAGCAGACATAGGACACATCCTTAGCAGAAACTTGCATGGCTCTCTGCTCTGTTCCACGTGTCCCATCTCTGGTAGGCTGACCAAGATATGCTCTTGAGGCCATGGGAGAAGCAGAAGAGTGGCAGTGGGGACACACCAGCCCTTTTTCAAGCCTCAAGTCACATCTGCTAATTTCCATTGGGCAAAGCCAGTCATGCAGCCAGACTCAGGGTCAAGAGGTAGGGAAATAGCGTCCTCTCATTAGTGAGGACTGCAGGCCCCCATGGTGAAGAACACAGCTGCAGGCAGAGGCCATTGATGCAACCAAACTTTCGGGCCAATACAGAGCGTTTACTGTGACGATACTGAAACAATCGAAGTTCTACAAGAAAACCAAGTCATCCAGAGGTTAGCATACAGAAGGAGGGCCTTCTCCGCCTGTGCAGCTGATTTTAGTGCAGCTGGTTATTATAAGGACCAGCTCAGCGGTTCTAGAACTACAGTCTGCTCTAGAGTCCCAGCAGGTCTGCTGCTTCTTTTTAAATGTGTATGCTAAATATTTTACACACAGAGAAGAGTATGCATGAGCTCCATCTAGCCAATGTAAAGAATAAAAGCTGAACACCCACGTATCCACCATCTGGATCGAGAAACACAATATTCCTAAAACCTATGAAGCTCCCATTTGGCTCTTTCTCATCACAAGAACCTCCCTCCCCACCAGAAGTAACTTCTAGCCTAAAATTGAACGTTAATAATTCCTGTGATTTTTGTTATGGTTTTACAACATATGTATGTATCCCTAAACAGTAAATATTGTTCAGTTTCCCTTTTACAGTTGACCCTTGAGCAATGCAGGGGTTAAGTCAAAATCCACTTATAACTTTTGATTCCTCCCAAAATTTAACTACTAATAGCCTACTGTTGACCAGAAGGCTTACCAATAGCGTTAACAGTCAATAACATATTTTGTATATGTATTACATACTGCATTCTTACAATAAGATAAGCTAGAGAAAAGAGAATGTTAAGAAAATCATAAGGAAGAGAATATACACTTACAATACTAAACTAATTTATACAGTGTTACCCTGAAAATAAGACCTAGCTGGTATATCATCACTAATGCACCTTTTGGAGCAAAAATTAACATAAGACTCGGTTTTATTTTACTATAATGTAAGACCGGGTCTTTATAATGTAATATAACATAATAATATAATATAATACCAGGTCTTATATTAATTTTTGCTCCAAAAGACGCATTAGACTGATTGTCTGGCTAGGTCTTATTTTCAGAGAAACAGGGTAGAAAAGAAATCTTCGTATAAGTGGACCCATGCAGTTCAAACCCATGTTGTTCAAGGGGCAACTTATTTTGGACTTTATGTAAATGACTGCATATACAGTCACTTAATGTCATTTAATGTCGGGGGACACGTCCTGAGAAGCGTGTCCTTTGGTGATTCCGTCGTGTGAACATCACAGAGGCACTTGCACACACAGCCACTGCACACCTGGGCTGCGTGGCAGAGCCTGGTGCTCCTGGGCTGCCAGCCTGCACAGCCTGTCGCTACAAAACACCACGAGATTAAATTAAGAGATGGGTAAACACGACATGTCTGACGGGTCCGAAGCTGCTGCCCGCGTGACACGCGTGTCACGGAGCACTGGTCTACAGCAAACTCTTTCATGTAAGTAGAAAGTGTACATTCTGAAATAACAATTAAAGAGTACAGTATCGTGACCGGTTACATGGACGTTTATTAGTATTTTCAAGCAGTATGCACTGTACATATTTGGATATGTTGTTTTAGTGACTGGCAGTGCAGTAGGTGTGTTTACAACAGAGTCACCACACATGAGGAATGGGGTGGACTACAACATTAGGACAGCTATGATGTCACCAGGTCATAGGAATTGTTTAGGTCTATTACACTCTTATGGGATATATACGCGGTCTGCTATTGACCAGAATGTCATTATGGAGTACATGACTGTATATTCCTTTGAGATTTGCTCTTTGTTCCTTAAAGTTATGTTTCTGAGATTTATCCATATTGTTGAATTAAGCTGTGGTTTGCTCGTTTTTGTTGCTGTGCATTAAATTGCTATGTCCACTGCAGTCACTACCTATCCTATTGCCAGTTCAGTTTGTTTTCAGCTCTGAACTAATATTCAGTTCTGGACTAATGTAGCAACGATGCTCTGAACACACTTTGTACCTGTCTCTAGGCTCATGAGCAAATATATCTCTAATTTATACACCTAAGGTAAAACTGCTTTGGCATTTACAAGTTCACTTTAATGTGGCAGTATCAAATGGTTTTACAAAATGATTTCAAGCTACAAATAAACAGAATTAATAATGAACAGTAAAAAGATCAGAGAATATTATAAATAGCCAATAAATTCAAGAAATTAGATAAATTGAAAAATTTCTAGAAAAAATATAATTACTAAAACTGACTCCTCCCCAAAAAAACACACAACTGAATGCTTTTATAACTATTAAATAAATTGAACCAGTGATTACTAATCTTGCCACAAAGAAGGCTCTGGTAGTTTCATAAGAGAATTCTACCAAATATTCATATATACATATATAAAACTTTTTAAATTTATCTTATTTATCATTCCTTTGCTAACCATTCTTTCTTGCATCTCAGACATTTTCCTCCTTTCTGAAGTATACACATTAGAATTTTCTCTAAGATAATGCCAATAAATTCTCAGTTTTTATTTATCTGAAATATTTTTATTTCATAGTTATAATCTTAAGATAGTATCAATGCATATAGAAGTTTAGGCTAATGGTACTTTGAAAATGTCATTCCACTGCCTTTTGGCTTCCATTGTGATGGTAAAAAGTTACTTGCTCAACATAAGTCTAATTGTTATTCCACTGAAGTTCATCTCTCTTTTCTTTATAACTGCTTTTAAGAATTATATTCTCTTTTCTTTGGTGGTCAGCATTTTATTATAATTAATCCACAGGTGGATTTTGAATTTCTGCTTCCTGAATGTGAGGATAGCTATCCCTCATCAACTCTGGAAATTTGTCAGCCATTAGCTCTTCAAATATTGCCTCTTTGCTTCTGGAACTACAATTGAACTTATATCAGACATTTTCATTGTAACTTTTTGTCTTAATTTCATCTCTTTGTCTCTGTTAATGGTTTTTGTCATTTCCTCTAGTTTATGTTGAGCTGTGCCTGATCTGCTATTTAACCCACCCACTGAGTTTCTAACTTCAATCATTGTAATTTTCAGTCCAAAAAGTTCTGTTTTATTCACTTTTTAGTCTCATAAGTCCATTTCAATTGCCATATATTAATCTTCTTTTTTATTTCTTCAAATATTCACTTTATTCACAACTTTCATATTGGTAATTCCCGTATCTTCAGTTTTCATGGGTCTACAACTATAATTTATTTCTGCTGACTCTCATTGTTTTCTGTGCTTTTAGTGATGCACATTTGTGAGCTTTTCTTTTGAACAACTTTTTCCGTTGGAATTCTTTGAGGTCTAGTTTTGAGTTCTGGGGGCATTCCTAACTCAAGAACTCCTTCTATATATTTTGACAGGTTTTCTCAGACCACTCAAATAGTATAAATTTTGACCACACACCATGTGAATGAGGGTTTGTAGTTTCCGTATCTCAGGAGAGAATGAAACAAAGATCCTTCCTCTTAAAATCTAGTGGAGTGAGACTGTATAAGTAATAAAAAATTTTTAAAAAATTTTTTAAAATTTTTAAAAAACATGAAAAATGAGAAAATGACAGTACTTAGAATCTGATAAGTATATGCAAAGAAAAAGAACAGCATAGTAAGGGGGAGTCTATTGGGGTGGGAAGGTTTGCAATATTTAATAGATTTGACAAGGTAGGCCTTCCTGGAAAAGAGACATTTGAGCAAAGCGTTAAAAGAGATGAGGAATGTCTATGTGAAGAGGGAGCCTCATAGGTAAGGGAATAAAGGAAGTCATTTGGCTTGAGCAGCATGAGCATAAAGGCAGGGAGAGAGAAGGGGTCTAATAGGACACTGTGATAACTTTGTTTTTGCTGTAAGTGAAATGAGGAACCATTTCAGGATTTGGAGCAGAGGAATGATGTGATCTGACATATAAACAAGCCACTCATGCTGCTGTGTTGAGAGCAGACTGCGATTTCAAGGAGGAAGAAGGAAGACCAGTTTGGTGGCTGCTGCAGTAATCCAGACTAGAGATAATGGTGGCTCAGACCAGAGGTGACTGCTGAGGCCTCAGCAAGTGGTCAGATTCTAGATATAATTACAGATAGAGCCATTATGATATCCTGTCAGATTCACTGTGCAAATGGAGAGAAAGAAAGGAATCAAGGATTAATTTGAGATTTGGTTTTCATGGCTTCATGGGAGTACTGGGGTGAAGGGTAAAGTCTAGGGCCCATCCAGTGAGTCTAATAGGTAACCCAAAGCTGGCAGCACAAAGGACTACAACTCAGGTTAAAAATTAAAAGGGAAACAAGGAAAGACACCACTCCATCTTCCAAAGACTGCAAGAAACTTTCTTGTTTCAATCCTTGGTGCTAAGTGGACAGGAGTGTCCTGCCCCAGATAACTTATGACCATAACTAGTCCTCATGCATATTTGCAGCCTAAATTCACACCACTAGTTCAACAAAATCGTTTCAAGCTGAGAATTGGCTTTAAGGTGTCTCCAAATTGGGAAAAGTACAGGTAAATCCTCTCTAGAGGAAACCATTTTTATTCTTCATCTCAAAGAAACTCACAAGTGAGTTGTCTAGTGAGCAGCTATGGGAGAAGTAATGGTCTCTTTCCCTTCCAGCAGCAAGAAAAACCCATTTTTTTTCTTTACCATTACACAGCTCACAGATAAAACTCATTACATGCACAAAAGAAATGAGTGAGAATAAACAGAAATAACAGACAGCAGAAATAGACCTACAAAGACTTCAGATTTTAGAATTATTAGACACAGAATATAAAATAACTACACTTACTATGTTTAAAGAACTAAAAGAGATGATGAAAAATATAGAGAACAAGAAATTATAATGACCAAAAGGAATTTCTAGAAATTTAAAAAATAATAATTGAAATTTAAAACTCAATTGATAGATTTAACACACAGGTGGAGAAAGAATTGGTGATCTAAACAATGTAGAAATAGCTGAGAAAATTATCTAGAATGCTCCATGGAGAGTCAAAGAAATGGAAAGTATGAAAAAGAGGTTCAGAGACATGAAGAACAGAGAAAGAAGGTCTCCTGGGCATCTAATCAATGTACTAGAAGGAAAGGAAACAAAAGAAGCAGAGACGATATTTGAAATTATTACAGCTGAGGATTTGCTAGGATTAATAAAAGATCCCACCGATAGATTCAAAAGCCCAATAAACATCCAGTCAAAAAAACAAAACAAGAGAACAGATCAAATTGGCGGCGTGAGGTGAGCCTCTGTAAATCTCCCCTAGAATTCACAACTAATCAAACAGCTATAACTCCACAAAAGACTCCCTGCACAGCAGACAGGCAAGACGAAGAGGCCCACTACTGAATTCACCTTAGGTGGTCTAATCGCACGAGCAGGGGAGGAGGGAAGGGAGAAGTGCAGGGACGGAGCCGCGCAGGCACAGGACGCAGACCCAGCTCAGTGCTCCAAGCTTGCTGCATCCCAGAAGTACTGCAGCTGCAGGAGAGGGAGGAACTCAGACTGCTAGGGCTCCTCTTATGGTCCACAGGGCTGAGGGGGCAGCATATAACACGGCTGAACCCAACATTCACGGCAGAGACCTCGGAGAAAAGACTGAGGGAAGAAGGCTGAAAATGGTTGTTTAAGCCCTCACTGCCGAGCAGAGAACGAAGCCTTAGGCACTGAGACTAGCGACCCTCTCCCTACCCTCCCAGAGCTCGCCCCACCCCCACCTGCCCGGTGCTAGAAGTGGAACAGTAGCAGTGTCAGATCAAAAGGACAGAATATTTGCTGTTCTGAGAACTGTGGACTGCAGACACAGATTCACAACCCAACTAGTTCCGGCAAAGGGGAGGGAGCTGTGGAAGCAGGACCAGCTGTGGTGGTGGTCGCCGCCATTTCTCTGGGCCACCTCTCACAACTCACCCCACCCCTGGCCCCACCCATCTGGGTGGATCCCTGCAGGAGTAAACAGAACTGCTGAAACATACGGGCTCTGAATCTGGTGCAGAAAGAGCTGTGGAACTTCAAAAGCTCTCTGCATATCCACACGAACACTGCGCCCTGTGACCCAGGCAAATTATTAACAGAGGAAAAGCCCATCTCCCAGGGAATCCCCCCCCCCATTGTGTGAGAAGCTGGAACAGTGTAGAGAAAACATAGCACTACCATGTGAGAGAGGAAAAAAAAGCTACAGTGGGAGAGAAAACAAAACATTCTACCAACAAGTACTGGAAAACAAAAGAAAGACCTCTTCCTATCAACCTGTTGCAGAAGCCACTCCTCTAGATGTCTAGGAAGAGAAATAATAAATCAGTAATTGTCATGAATAACCAAGGCAACAAGACAGCTCAGAAAGAAAGTGAAGTCTCCAGAAAAGGAACTTAAAGATATGGAAATATGTGACTTAAATGACAGAGAATTCAAGATTGCAGTTCTGAAAAAACTCAACGAGATGCAAGAAAACACAGAAAGGCAGTTTAATGAACTCATAAACACAATCAAAGAACAACATGAGCATTTTACGAAAGAGATTAAATTTTATAAAAGAACCAAATAGAATTTCTGGAGATTAAGAACTCAATAGAAGAAATTAAGAATGAAATAGCCAGCTTAGGTAGTAGAGTTGACCAGATGGAGGAAAGAATCAGTGACATCGAAGACAGAAACCTGGAAATTACATGGATGGAAGAAGAAAGAGACTTGAGACTTAAAAGAAATGAAAGAACTCTACAAGAACTTTCTGACTCCATCACAAAGAGCAATATAAGAATAATGGGGATACCAGAAGGAGAAGAAAGAGAGACGAGAACAGAGAATATATTCAAACAAATTGTCAATGAGAACTTCCCAAACTTGTGGACAGAACTGGATCCTCGAATCCAAGAAGCAAATGGAACACCTAATTACCTCAATCCCAACAGGCCTTCTCCAAGGCATATTGTATTGAAGCTGTCTAAAATCAACAACGAAGACCATCAATAAAACAAAAAGGGATCCTATTGAATGGGAAAAGATATTTGCCAATGATATATCTGATGAGGGATTAATATCACAAATCTATAAAAAACTTACTCAATTCAACTCCAAAAAAACAAACAACCCAATGAAAAAATGGGCAGAGGACTTGAGGAGACATTTTTCTAAAAAGAACATACAGAAGACAAGAAGACATATGAAGAAATGCTCAACCTCACTAACCATCAGAAAATGCAAATAAAAACCACAATGAGATACCACCTCACTCCAGTCAAAATGGCTATCATCAATAAATCAACAAACAACAAATGCTGGCACGGATGTGGAGAAAAAGGAACGCTAGTGCACTGTTGGTGGGATTGCAGATTAGTGCAGCCACTATGGAAAACAGTATGGAGGTATCTCAGGAATCTGAAAATGGAACTATCCTATGATCCAGTAATTCACTCCTAGGCATCTACCCAGAGAAATCCAAAACTCCAATTCAAAAATCAGTATGCACTCCTATGTTTATTGCAGCACTTTACACAATAGCCAAGACATGGAAACAACCGAAATGCCCATCGGTAGACGACTGGATTAAGAAGCTGTGGTACATTTATACAATGGAGTATTACACAGCCATAAAGAAGAAAGAAATCTTATCATTTGCAACAACATGGATGGATCTAGAGAACATTATGTTAAGTGAAATAAGTCAGAAAGAGAAAGACAAGTACCACATGATCTCACTTGTATGCAGAATCTAAAGAAAAGAATATGTGAATGAACTAATCAGAGACAGTTTTGAGGACACAAAGAAAAAACCGAGAGTTGTTAGATGGGCTTGGGTGGGGGGATTGGGGATAAGGGGAAAGGTGAAGGAATTAGGAAGCAGCTGGTAATCCAAGATGGCCTCAGGGTTTTTTGAAAATTAATTCGGGGAACTTATTCAATAATGTTGTAAAGGTTTTGTTGGGTATCCAATGGACATGAGTCCTATTTGGGAGACCACCTCAGAGATAATGTGGATGCCTGATCATGGCATTGTACAGCAGAAGCTAAACATTAATGAATGCCAACTATAATTTTATATATATAATGTGATGGCTCGGTGTGAGGTCGGAGGGATAATGGATGGGGGGAGGGGGTTCACAGTGTGAGGGATATAAATGATGAACGTCTAAGTATTACCTTGTCTTGTACACCTGAAACTAATAAAAAATAAAATAAAATAAAATAAAATAAAATCAACAACGAAGAAAGAATCCTCAAGGCAGTCAGGGAAAAGAAGACGATAACCTACAAAGGAAAGCCCATTAGATTATCATCAGATTTTTCAGCAGAAACTCTACAAGCCAGGAGGGAGTGGAACCAAATATTCAAACTATTGAAAGAGAGAAATTATGAGCCAGGAATAATATATCCAGCAAAGATATCCTTTAGATATGAAGGAGGAATAAAGACCTTTCCAGACATACAGAAGCTGAGGGAATTTTCTAATACACCACCTGCACTACATGAAATAATAAAGGAGGCTATTCGACCACCATCAACAGGGACAATTTGTGGCAACCAACACATAAAAAGGGGAAGAGTAAAAGCCTGAACTGGAATATGGGAATTGAGAAAGTAAGCGTGCTGAAGAAAATGGAATACTCTAAATATCAAACTTTCTTTTACATAAACTTAAGGGTAACCACTCAAAAAAATTCCAGAACTGAAATACGTACTGTAATAAAAGAAGATACAGAGGGAAACATCATAGAATACCACCGCACAGAAATAATAGACAACAACAAAAAGGCAAAGAAACAATGGAGACACAGCCTTACCAGAAAACTAAAGATAGAATGACAGGAAATCCTCACATATCAATAATCACCCTAAATGTAAACGGACTGAACTCACCAATAAAATGGCAGAGTAGCAGATTGAATCAAAAAACTAAACCCAACCATATGCTGTCTCTAAGAGACATATCTTAGCTACAAGGACAAGCATAGACTCAAAGTAAAGGGTGGAAATTGACACTCCAAGCAAATGGTATCCAGAGAAAATCAGGTGTAGCCATAATGATATCAGATGAAACAAACTTCAGGGTGAAAAAGATAACAAGAGACAAAGATGGACATTTCATAATGGTAAAGGGGACTATACAACAAGAAGACATAACAGTCATCAATATTTATGCCCCCAATCAGGGAGCACCGAAATATACCAAGCAACTTCTAACAGAACTAAAGGGAGAAATTGACCAAAACACATTTATACTGGGGGACTTAAATACATCATTGACAGCTATGGATAGATCATCCAAACAGAAAATAAATAACGAAATAGCAGCCCTAAATTACACATTAGATGAAATGGACATAATTGACATACATAGAGCACTTTATCGTAAAACATCAGACTATACATTTTTTTCTAGTGTACATGGATCATTCTCAAGGATAGACCATATATTGGGACATAAAATCAGCCTCAGTAAATTTAAGAAGATTGAAATCATACCAAGCAAATTCTCTGATCACAAGGCTTTGAAATTGGATATCAACTGCAAAAAGAAAGCAGGAAAAAACACAAATACATGGAGATTAAACAACATACTTTTAAAGAACGACCGGGTCAAAGAAGAGATTAGAGGAGAGATCAAAAGATACATAGAAACAAATGACAATGAAAATACATCCTACCAAAATTATTGGGATGCAGCAAAAGCAGGGTTTTTTGTTTTTTTTGTTTTTTTGTTTTTTTTTTTACTTTCAGGTGCACAAGACAAAGTAATACTTAGACGTTTATCATGTATATCCCTCACACTGTGGACCCTCCAACCCCCATCCACTATCTCTCTGACATCGCACCCAGCCATCACATTTCCACTGTCTCCACTCCCAATGATGTACTGCGCCTCTTGTAGGTATATACATATATATATACATATATATATATAAAATTATAGTTGGCATTCATTATTGTTCAGCTTCAGGTGTACATTGCAGTGATCAGGCATCTACATCTTCCCTGAGGAGGTGGTCTCCCAAATGGGACACGTGTCCACCGGATACCCTACAAAATTTTTACAACATTATTGATTATATTCCCCAAATTAATTTTCAAAACCCCGTGGCCGTCTTGTGGTTACTGACTGTTTTCTAATTCCCTCACTTTCTCCCTTATCCCCACACCCTGGCCCATCTAACAACCCTCAGTTTTTCCTCTTTGTCTCCAAAACTGTTTCTGATTAGTTCATTCACTTATTCTCTTCGTTAGATTCCGCATATAAGTGAGATCATATGGTACTTGTCTTTCTCTGTCTGTCTTATTTCACTTAACATAATGTTATCTAGGTTCACCCATGTTGTTGCAAGTGGTAAGATTTCTTCCTTCTTTATGGCTGCGTAATACTCCATTGTATAAATGTACCACAGTTTCTTAATCCAGTCATCTACTGATGGGCATTTCGGTAGTTTCCATGTCTTGGCTATTGTGTATAGTGCCGCAATAAACATAGGAGTGCATAAAGATTTTTGAATTAGAGTTTTGGATTTCTCCGGGTAGATACCTAGGAGTGGAATTACTGGATCATAGGGTAGTTCCATTTTCAGATTTTTGAGATACCTCCATACTGTTTTCCATAGTGGCTGCACCAATCTGCAATCCTACCAAAAGTGCACAAGTGTACCATTTTCTCCATATCCGCGACATCACTTGTTTGTTGATTTATTGATGATAGCCATTTTGACTGGGGTGAGGTGGTATCTCATTGTGGTTTTCAAATGCATTTCTGTGATGGTTAGTGATGTTGAGCATTCTTCATCTGTCTGTTTGCCATCTGTATGTCCTTTTAAGAAAAATGTCTCCTCAAGTCCTCTGCCCAATTTTTAATTGGGATGTTTGTTTTTTTGGAGTTGAGTTGAGTGAGTTTTTTATAGATTTTTAATATTAACCCCATATCAGATATATCATTGGCAAATATCTTTTCATATTCAGTAGTTTCCCTTTTTGTTTTATTGATGGTTTCCTTTGCTGTGAAAAAACATTTTAGTTTGATGTAATCCCACATGTTTATATTTTCTCTTACTTCCCTCGCATGAGGGGATATATCAGTAAAAATTCTATTCCAGGTAATGTCTGTGAAGTTTCTTCCTATAATTTCTTCTAGGTATTTTATGGTTTCAGATCTTACATTTAAGCCTTTAAGCCATTTTGAATTTATTTTTCTATATGGTGTAAGGAGGTGGTCTAGCTTCATTTTTTGCATGTGTCTGTCCAGGTTTCCCAGCACGATTTATTGAATAGACTGTCTTCACCCCATCGTACATTCTTGCTTCCATTGTCGTAGATTAAATGGCCATATAGGCATGGATTTATTTCTGGACTCTCTATTCTGTTCCATTGATCTATGTGTCTGTTTTTAGGCCAGTACCATGCTGTTTTGATTACTGTAGCCTTGTAGTATAATTTGAAGTCAGGTATTGTTATACCTCCCATTTTGTTCTTATTTCTCAAGATTGCTGAGGCTATCAGGAGTCTTTTATGGTCCCATATAAATTTTAGGACTGTATGTTCTATTTCTGTGAAAAACGTCGTTGGTATTTTGATAGGAATTGCGTTGAATATGTATACTGCCTTAGGCAGTATGGACATTTTTACTATATTAATTCTTCCTATCCATGAACATGATATGTGTTTCCATCTATTTATATCTTCTTTCATTTCTTTCTTCAGTGTCTTATAATTTTCTGAGTACAGAACTTTTACTTCTTTGGTTAAATTTATTCCCAGGTATTTTATAGTCTTTGGAGCAATTGTAAATGGGATTGTTTTTTTCATTTCTCCTTCTGATGTTTCATCATTGGTATATACAAATGCAACTGATTTCTGAATATTAATTTTGTACCCTCCTACTTTATTAAATTCATCTATCAGCTCTAATAGTTTCTTGGTGGAGTGTTTAGGGTTCTCTATATATAGTATCATATCATCTGCATATAATTATAATTTTACTTCCTCCTTACCAATTTGGATGCCTTTTATTTCTTTTTCTTGTCTGATTGCTGTGCCTAGAACTTCCAGCACTATGTTGAATAGAAGTGGAGATAGTGGGCAACCTTGTCTTGTTCCTGATCTTAGGGGGAATGGTTTTAACTTTTCCTCATTGAGTATGATGTTAGCTGTGGGTTTGTCATATATGGCCTTTATTATGTTGAGATGTGATCTCTCTATTCCCACTTTCTTAAGGGTTTTTATCATAAATGGCTGCTGGATTTTACCAAATGCCTTTTCTGCATCTATTGATATGATCATGTGATTTTTATTTTTCATTTTGTTAATGTGGTGTATCACATTAATTGATTTGCGGATATTGAACCACACTTGCATACCAGGGATGAATCCCACTTGATCATGGAGTATGATCTTTTTAATGTATTGCTGAATTCTGTTCGCTAATATTTTGTTGAGGATTTTTGCATCTATGTTCATTAGAGATATCGGCCTGTAGTTTTCTTTTTTTGTGGTGTCTTTGTCTGATTTTGGAAGCAGGGTGATAGTGGCTTCATAAAAAGTGTTTGGAAGAGCTTGAGGATTTTTTGGATTTTTTGGAAGAGCTTGAGGAGAATAGGTGATAATTCTTTTTTGAACATTTTGTAAAATTCACCTGTAAAACCATCTGGTCGAGGGCTTTTGTTTGTTGGGAGATTGTTGATTACTGATTCAATTTCCCTGGTGGTAATCAGTCAATTCAGGTTCTCTGTTTCTTTTTGAGTTAGCCTTGGAAGGTTGTACACCTCTAGAAAATTGTCCATTTCTTCCAGATTGTCAAATTTGTTGGCATATAGTTGCTCATAGGAATTTCTTAAAATTTTTTGTATTTCTGCGATGTCTGTTGTCACTTCTCCTCTTTCATTTCTGATTTTATTAATTTGGGTCCTCTCTCTCTCTTTTTAAATGAGTCTGGCTAAAAGTTTATCAATTTTGTTTATCTTCTCTAAGAACCATCTCTTGGACTCATTGATCTTTTGTATTGTTTTTCTGGTTTCTATTTCGTTTATTTCTGCTCTGATCTTTATTATCTCCTTCCTTGTGCTCCCTTTGGGCTTATTTTGTTGTTCTTTTTCCAGATCCCTTAAGTGTGAAGACAAACTGTTGGTTAGTGATCTTTCTTGTTTCTCTAGGTAGGCCTGCAATGCTATGAATTTCCCTCTTAGGACTGCTTTCGCGGCATCCCATAGATTCTGGGTCGTCGTGCTTTCATTTGCATTTGTCTCGAGATATCTTTTGATTTCTTCCTTGATCTCCTGCTTGACCCATTCATTATTTAGTAATAAGTTATTCAGCCTCCATGAATTGGTGTGTTTTCCAGTTTTTTTCCTGTAGTTCATCTCTAATTTCATAGCCCTGTGATCAGAGAAGACAATTGGTACGATTTCAGTTTTCCTAAATTTATCAAGACTTGTTTTGTGGCCTAACATATGGTCTATCTTGGAAAATGTTCCATGTGCGCTTGAGAAAAACGTGTATTTTGCAGCATTGGTGTGAAATGCTCTGAAAATATTGATTAAATCCAAGTGGTCCAATGTATCATTTAAGGCTGTTTTTTCCATATTGATTTTCTGTCTGGCAGACCTGTCCCTTGTTGTCAGAGGTGTGTTGAAGTCCCCTACTATGATAGTGTTACTGCTGATCTCTGTCTTTATGTCAGTCAGTACCTGTTTTATATATTCAGGTGCTCCTATGTTGAGTGCATAGATGTTTCCTAGGGTATGTCCTCTTGTTGGATCGATCCCTTTATTATTATATATTGCCCATCTTTATCTTTTAATAAGTTCTTCATTTTAAAGTCTATTTTGTCAGATATAAGTATTGCAACTCCAGCTTTTTTCTCATTTCCATTTGCATGAAGTATCTTACTCCAACCCTTCACTTTCAGCCTGTGTGTGAGTCTCTGATCTGAGGTGAGTCTCTTGTATACAGCATATACAAGGGTCTTGCTTTCTTGTCCACTCAGCCACCCTATGTCTCTTGATTGGAGCATTTAATCCGTTTACATTTAAAGTGCTTATTGATAGGTACATAGTTATTGCCATCTTTAAATTTCTAGTTAGATTGTTTTCATCTTTCTCTATTTACAGAAGTCCTTTTAGTATTTCTTGCAATGTTGGCTTGGTGGTAATAAATTCCTTTAGCTTATTCTTTTCTGGGAAGCTCTTTATCTCTCCATCAACTTTAAATGATAGCCTTGCTGAATAAAGCAATCTAGGTTGTAGGCCTTTGTTTTCCATCACTTTGAGTATCTCCTGCCACTCCCACCTGGCCTTCAATGTTTCTGTAGAAAAGTCATTTGATAGTCTTATGGGAGTTCCCTTGTATGTAACCCTGTCTTTCTCTTGCTGCTTTTAGGATTCTCTCTTTGTCTTTAAGCTTTGCCATTTTAACTATAATGTGTCTTGGCGTGGACCTGTTTGTGTTTATCCTGGTTGGAACTCTCTGCACTTCCTGGGCTTGTATGTTGGTTTCCTTCATCAGGTTAGGGAAATTTTCGAACATTATTACTTCAAATAGGTTCTCAATCCCTTGCTTCCTCTCTTCACCTTCTGGTATTCCTATGATGCGCATGTTGTTGCGCTTGATGTTATCCCAGAGGTCTCTTAAACCATCTTCATTGTTTTCTATTCTTTTTCCTTTCTGTTGTTCTGTTTGGGTGATCTCTGCTAACTTGTCTTCTAAGTCGCTGATTCGATCCTCTGCTTTATCTAACCTGCTGGTAATTCCTTCAAGAGCATTCTTAATTTCGGTAATTGTGTTCTTTAGTTCTAACTGGTTGTTCGTTATGATTTCTATATCCTTCTTTATGTCTTCTCTAAGCTCCTTAAACATTCTTATCACCAGTGTTCTGAACTCTGTCTCTGATAGGTTGGTTACCTCTTCTTCATTTGGTTCCAGTTGTGGAGGTTTCCTCTGTTCTTTTATTTGGGACATGTTTCTTTGTTTCCCTATTCTGGCTGACTCTCTGTGTTTGCTTTGATGTATTATGTAGCTCTCCTAGAGTTCTTAGTTCTTGCTGGGTTATCTTATATAGTATGTGTCCTTTATATTTGACTTGCACGACTTCGTACTTCTCCTCTGCGTGTGCTCCAAAGGTGACTCTTGTGTTGTGTACATTGTCCTGTTAAAGAAGATCTTTAATTGCTTTTTGCTTGTGAGTAGGTGGGATTAACTCCCAGGTGGACTAGTTGTGAGACTTGTCTCTGCCCACTGAAGGTTGTTGTGCTATGTGAGGATTGACCACTTAAATGTGGTTTGGCCTCTATGGGCTCTAGTGCCTGCAGAGAATTCCCTGTGTGTGTGTGACTTGTATGTCAAACATGGTAGTACTCTGGTTTGGTCAGGAGTTGGCCTCTGGATATGTTGAATCTTGTGCCTCTTAAGCTGGGCCCTGGTGTAAGGCAATTTCAGAACAAAGCAAATCACCAAGCACAACAATAACAACAACAAAGAAAAAAAATCCAATTCATTCATATATAAAAACACCTGATAACCCGCACTCAACACAGGCAAAGACATCAAAGATATAAAGACAAAACAAAACAAAACAAAGCAAAACAAAAAGCAGTGCCAGTCTTGGCTTAAGCCCTGTAAGTAATCTCCAGGTTGTCCTCTGCTGTACCAAAGAGTCCCCTGCCTCTTACACAGGCAGAACTGGTCACCTGGTGCCCAGAGTGACTTTGGGACTATAGATTTAAATGCGTGGGGCTGAGGGGTCTGGATGGTAGTTTTTACAAAGTTAGTGCAGTTTCTGCCCTTGCCTGCACATATGCGCACTGAGAGTAGCAACATCAGCCCTGTGTCTAGTTCTCCTGAGGCTTAGGGCACTTCTTCCGTGGGGGGGGGGGGCGGGGGAGGGCGGGAGATTTCTAAGTTGCTGAAAGCTGGGAGCTGCTGAAAGCCGGAAGCTGCGTGCCGCTTACTGCTGATCCCTGGGAGTGCCTTCGCAGTTGCACTTGCCCCACCCTAGGCAGGCCAGAAAAGGTGGTGGCTGGGGGTGGAGGAGTCTCTTCTCTCCTAGCCCAGCCAAAATCACACTCTTCCCAGCCTCTTCCCTGGGTCAGAGCTGCCTGTCGGTCTTCCCAGAGCCTGAGCACTAAGGCCCCTCTGTAATCTGACACTACTCCTCAGTTCAGGGGCCAGTTTAAATCTCTGGAAGGGTGGGGGTAGGATTGGAAGAGTGGGGGGAGGGGATTGAGGTATGGAGTATGTTCTTTGTCCGCCCTAGGGTCCACCAAGCTGCACCCCTCCCCCTGCGGGAGTGATCAGCTGTGGGACGCAGGGAAAGAGCCCACCTCCTGGCTTTTGTGTTCTCTGTTCCACCCTGGAATCCTGTGCGTCTTTGGAGCTGCGGGTGTATTGCCACCGCCTCCGCCGCCGCTGCCGCCACTGGCTGCCACCGTGGGACCGCGCATTTCCACTCCGCTCCCTTCCTTCTTCCCCTGTTCCTCCAATTTGCGCACCTTCAAGTAATCCTTCCACGAGTCACTTAGCTGTTCTGCGTGATCCGAAAGCAGTTTTAAGAGGGAAATTTATATCATTACAGGCCTAGCTCAAGAAACAATAAAAATCCCAAATAAATAACCTCATGTTACACCTTAAAGAACTAGAAAAAGAAGAACCAATGAAACCCAAGGTCAGCAGAAGAAAGGAAATAACAAAAATCAGAGCAGAACTAAATGAAATAGAGAACAAAAAGACAATAGAAAAAATTAATGATACAAAGAGCTGATTCTTTGAAAAGATTAAGAAAATTGACAAACCCTTGGCTAGACTCACTAAGATAAAAAGAGAGAAGACACTAATTAACAAAATCAGAAATGAAAAAGGGGAAGTTGTCACAGATGCCTCAGAAATACAAAGGATCATCCAAGAATACTATGAAGGACTATATGCCACCAAATTCAATAACGTAGAAGAAATGGACAAGTTCTTAAAAACATATAGCCTTCCTAGGCTGGACCATGAAGAACTGGAAAATCTAAACAGACCAATCACCAGTAACGAAATGGAATCAGTCATCCAAAACCTTCCCAAAAGCAAAAGTCCTGGACCAGATAGTTTCACTAGTGAATTCTACCAAACCTTCAAAGAGGATCTAATACCAATCCTGCTCAAACTCTTCCAAAAAATTGAAGAAGAGACAGTACTCCCTAATTCATTTTATGAGGCCAACATTACCCTGATACCAAAACCTGGTAAGGACAACACAAAATAAGAGAACTACAGACCAATATCTCTGATAAATACAGATGCAAAAACCATAAACAAAGTTCTAGCAAATCGATGCATTAAAAAGATTATTCATCATGACCAAGTGGGGTTCATCCTGGACCACAAGGATGGTTCAACATCCGCAAATCCATCAATGTGATACATCATATACACAAAATAAAGGACAAAAATCATATGATTATATCAATTGATGCAGAAACAGCATTTGACAAGATACAACATCCACTTATGATTAAAACATTTAATAAAATAGGTATAGAAAGAAAATATCTTAACATAATAAAGGCCATATATGACAAGCCCTCAGCTAATCTCATAATTAATGGTGAAAAACTGAAGCCCTTTGCTCTACGTTCAGGAACACAACAGGGCTGTCCCCTATCACTTCTGCTTTTCAACATAGTGTTGGAAGTCCTCGCCAGAGCAATCAGGCAAGAGAAAGAAATAAAAGGCATCCAAATTGGGAATGAAGAAGTTAAATTATCACTCTTTGCAGATGGCATGATGCAATATATAGTAAACCCTAAAGACTCCACCAAAAAGCTATTAGAAACAATCAACGAATACAGTAAAGTTGCTGGCTACAAAATCAACGTACAAAAGTTCATTGCATTTCTATATACTAACAATGAAATCTCAGAAAAAGAAATATAAAAAAGAATTCCTTTTGCAATTGCAGCAAAATGAATAAAATACCTAGGAATTAACTTAACCCAGGATGTGAAAGATCTATATGCTGAAAACTATAAGACATTTTTGAAAGAAATTGAAGAAGACATAAAGAAATGGAAAGACATTCCGTGTTCATGGATTGGAAGAATCAACATAGTTAAAATGGCCATATTACCCAAAGCAATATACAGATTTAATGCAATCCCCATCAAAATCCCAATGGCATTTTTAAAGGAAATAGAACAAAAAATCATCAGATTTGTTTGGAACCACAAAAGACCCCAAATAGCCAAAGCAATCTTAAGGAAAAAGAACAATACTGGAGGTATTGCACTCCCTGACTTTAGCTTGTACTACAGGGCTACAATAATCAAAACAGCATGGTATTGGCAGAAAAACAGACACATAGACCAATGGAATAGAATTGAGAACCCAGAATAAAAACACATAAATATGGACAGATAATTTTTGACAAAAAAGCAAAAAACATACAATGGAGGAAAGACAGCCTCTTCAATAAATGGTGCTGGGAGAATTGGATAGCCACGTGCAAAAGAATGAAACTGGACTGCTATCTGTCACCATGTACCAAAATTAATTAAAAATGGATCAAAGACTTAAGCATAAGACCTGACACAATAAGCTGCATAGAAGAAAACATAGGTACTAAACATATGGACCTTGGGTTCAAAGAGCATTTTATGAATTTGACTCCAAAGGTACGGGAAGTAAAAGCTAAAATAAACGCATGGAACTATATGAGACTTAAAAGCTTCTGCACAGCAAAAGAAACCATCGACAAAATAAAGAGGCGACCAACTGAATGGGAGAAGATTTTTGCAAACAGTGCCTCCTATAAGGGGCTAATATCCAAAATATACAAGGAACTCATGAAACTCAACAACAAAAAAACAAACAACCCAATTGAAAAATGGGCAGACGACCTGAAGAGATATTTCTCCAAAGAGGACATACAAATGGCAAATAGACATATGAAAAAATGCTCAACATCATTAATCATCAGAGAAATGCAAATAAAAACCACAATGAGATATCACCTCACCCCAGTCAGAATGGCTATCATCAACAAGACAAATAGTAACAAGTGTTGGAGAGCCTGTGGAGAAAAAGGAACCCTCATCCACTGTTGGTGGGAATGCAGACTGGTGCAGCTGTTATGGAAGGCAGTGTGGAGGTTCCTCAAAATATTACGAATAGAATTACCATATGACCCAGCAATCCCTCTCCTGGGTATCTACAAAAAAAATCTGAAAACATTTATCCATAAAGACATATGTGTTCCAATGTTCACTGCAGCTTTATTTACAGTGGACCAGACATGGAAACAACCAAAATGTCCTTCGATAGATGAATGGATAAAGAAGTTGTGGTACATATACACAATGGAATACTATTCGGTGGTAAGAAAAGATGAAATAGGACCATTTGTGATAACATGGATGGATCTTGAGAGTATAATGCTAAGCGAAATAAGTGAGACAGAAAAAGCAGAGAACCCTATGATTTCACTGATATGTGGCATATAAACCAAAAACAACAAAAGAACAAGACAAACAAATGAGAAACAAAAACTCATAGACACGGACAATAGTTTAGTGGTTACCAGAGGGTAAGGGGGGTGGGGGGAGGGAGATGAGGGTAAGGGGGATCAAATATATGGTGATGGAAGGAGAACTGACTCTGGGTGGTGAACACACAATGGAATTTATAGATGATGTAATACAGAATTGTACACCTGAAATCTATGTAAATTTACTAACAATTGTCACCCCAATTAAAAAAAAACTACACCAAGACACATTATACTGAAAGTACAAACACCAAAGCATGAAGAAAAATATAAAGATATTTAAAAATCACACCACCCCGAGATAACTTTTGCTAACATTTTGATTTATTTTCTTTGAAGTATTTTCTAAGTGTATACTTATACAAAATTAGGTTCAGGCTGTATCTTTATTCTGATATTTTTTTACTTAATATATTACAAACATTTCTCCATTACATTTTCTTTAAAATCATAATTCTAAAGGCTTCATAATGTTCCACCAGATAAATGTACAATTTATTTAAGCAGAATACAATTACTGTTTGGTTATTTTAAATAATGCTTGTTGTACATAAATCTTTTCCACATCCCGATGATTTCTTTAGGACAAATTCCTAGAAGTGGGATCACTGGGTTAAAGGATATGAACCAACCCTGTTAAGACTTTCTGATGCATATAGCTAAGCTGCTTTCCAAAAAGATTTTGTCCCCCATGTGGGGTGATATCTGCTCACCTCACTTAACTAAAGTAAATTCAGGAGAGTTTGGGGGACTTACTCCACAAATGTTAGAGGATTTTTATTTTTGCATCCGTCCTAAAACCAAGACTCTGATGCTCACTACCTAGCGAAGGATATGACTTCATACCCCACGTCAGGGCTAACATAAACAAAGTCCCTTTCAGCGGTTTACAAACGTGGTCTCCCTGTTTTCCCAAATGACTATGTTTCATTTGCTTGAACACATTTTAAAATGCACTGTCATCCATTCTCTGCCTCCACGAGCTGGGCAGTGTGTTTTATAATAAATGGTGGTCTGAGTTCAGACCATGTGATGAAAGGACACTCAGGACGTGCTCGAGCCACTAATCACAGCCCCTAATCTCATCTGCACATTTCTCTCCTGTGTGCCCTAGCCATCCCTGCTTACTGCAGCGCTTCCATTGTACTGGTTCAAAGGACCACGGGTTGAGCAAGAACAAAAGTCAGGTCTGAGAATTGTTTCTATGCTACGGGCCGGTCCAGCTCTACTGCCAAATGAATAGGAACTATCTGGAATCCAGCCAAAGCCACTTGATGGAAAGCTTTGACTTCTCAAAAGTATTCCTGGTGCTTTTTTAAAGCATCACAATTTTCCCGGGTTGAAAGAGAAAGGTCCATCTGTCCACAATCAGAGCACAGCTAGCTAGGTGGCTGGTCATATAACCCAGGGTTCCTCAAGGTTTCTGCAGAGAGCTAGATAGTAAATAGTTTAGATTTTGCAAGCCACTGTCTCTCAAAAGCAGCCATAGGTGACGTGTTCCACCAGGATGCCAAACTCAGATGTCCAAAGCTGGATTTACGGCCTGCTTAAAACCGCATACTCCTGCCTCCAGGTCTCTTTCAGTTTGTGGCATTGCTCATTATCCCCAGCTCAGAACTCAGAACCATCCTTCTGGCCCCGCTCCTCTGCCTGGCAACCCTCACATTCCATTTCTGCCACTCCTTGGCCACTGAACTGTGTTCTCTGCCTGCACACTGACCCCCATTCAGACGATCCTGAATCAAACCACTCAGATTAATATTTTTAAAGCTCCATTTTGAAGTCATTCACCTGTTTAAAAACTATCTATGGCTTCCCATTTAAACAAAGCTTTGAGACCCTCTGTAATACACCTGCACGCTGCTGGCTATTCTAGAGCAGCATTCCCACGTGAACTCTGACCTTCAACGGATGTGGACCACCCACTGTTCTTCTATCATGTCTGCCAGGTTCTTCTTCAGACTTTTGTCAGTCTCTGATAATAGCATGTCTTCGGCCTTTCCCTATCCACTCCTCAACTCCAACTTGAAATCCAATTCCTCCATGGCATCTCCCCACATCACTGTGGTCAAACACAGTTCCTTTGTCCTCTGTACACCCTGGTCCTTAGTTTGTGTGCCTCCCATCACATGACACCTGAGGCTGGTAGCTGAGCTCACTGAGGCAGGGACTGACAGCTCCATAATGTTTCTCATGCAATGCCTGGGCCATTGCAAGCACCCAATGAACATCGATCAATTGAACAAGCATGAATGAAAGAGGGATGTTGTTTCTCCCATTCCTGGAGAAAAGGTCCACCAACGCATTTTTGTTTTTCCTTCCTTCCTTCCTTCCTTCCTTCCTTCCTTCCTTCCTTCCTTCCTTCCTTCCTCCTTCCTCCTTCCCCCCTCCCCCTTCTTCCCCCTTCCCTCCCCCTTCCCCCTTCCTCCCCCCTCTCTCCTCCCTCTCCCATCTCCCCTCCCCCTTCCCTCCTCCCCTCCCCCCTGCCCCCTCCCTTTCTTCCTTTTTTATCTTTTAATCCACTTCACAGACTAGCCTAGTTCATTGGTGGATCTTAATAAATATAAAATTAATCTTAACAACAAGAAGTAAGTCAGAATGGCAGTCACTTCCCAAAGACTTTAAGCTTAAAAACATATTAAGGGTGTGATAGTAAACTACAGAAATATTTTATAAAATCAAAACTCCTCTAAGAAACCATATAAAAAACACTTGTGATATATCAATGAAGTGGTAAAATATAAACATAATTGTATTTACATACAAATAATATGAACACATGGGTAAGGACCTAAAAGAGAAAATATTGAGATGCTAAGAGGATGGAATTTCAGATACATTTGTTATATTAAAAATGTTTCCTCTTTATGGTTACAATTGAATATTTTTACCATTTTTACAAAACAATCTGACACCCCAAATTAAAAAATTTAAAACAGAATATTTCACCAAGAAGAATGAGTATTGTCCAGAAAGCTGTTATTTAAAAATCCTAACTCCAAAAGTAACCCATCACTTTCCACTATCTCTGATACAAAACTCTTAAGCGTCCATTCTGTTCCATGTCCTAATCTCCTGCAGCTTGCAGCACGTGTCCACCAGCCCTCATCGTGGTGACAGCGTGCAGCTGCCCTGCTTGGTGTAGTAACGGAAACTGGACCATATGACTGTCTCAGATGTTGAATTCAACAGGATGAAGAAGCTTCTGGTCCACATCATCAGACTCGGGAGAGAGAAGAAAGAAGGATGAGAAAAAGGTTTGGTTTTTCACAGAAAAGTCTTTGAGCAAAACTCATCTTTGTTTTGAGGGCTTCTATGAGCCACCCCAGAAGTGCGATTTCAGCTATAAAATACACCCACTTCCTTCTTTGTTGACGCTTCTCTGTGCCACTAGCTGGCAGTGTCACTCAAACACAGCAATCCATCACACATTGTAGAGACGCTCCTTCTTGTACACATTTGAGGAAAATATTAGGTTTAGGTTGGTGCAAAAGTAATTGTAGTTTAAAAGGTTAAAAATAATTGCAAAAACTGCAATTACTTTTGCACCAATCTAATAGTTGTAAATGATGTTGACAAATGCACACAAGGCATTTAAAATGGGAGAATGTGGAGCTGCTTGAATTACCTACCAACTTACGTCAAAACATACTGCTTTCTTACCTGAAGGAGCAAGCTCATGTGTACTCAGACGGGCTTGCGAGACAACGAACATTCCACTGTGTACACAGACCACATTTTGTTCCACAGGTGTAGGCTGTTCCCACCTCTTGGTTCTTGTGAATAAATTAAATACTTTTAAGTAATACATATAAATTTCTGTACTAAACTAGCAGTCTCCTTCCTGCCCCACTCCTGAATGTGTCCTGTTCTCCGTTCATATCACGTAGCTCTTTCTTGTGATGGTTGCAGTCATATTACCAAACCCTATTTTTGTAGTGTTTTCTTGGACTTTCACACTGTTATGTAATCCACTGACACCCCCAACCCTCCCACACACCGTGGAAGAGCTAGTTCTCCTACCCTACACACCTTCACATATCCAGACAGAGATGCTTCTCCCCACCATTGTCCCAAAGGAACTACATCACACGTTTTGATTATGTTGTCAGTCAGGGCCCAGCCAGGAGACAGAAATGACACGAGTGACGTGAATGGAGAATGTTTAACAGAAAGAATTAACTAGTAATTAGGGAACTGACTACTAATAAGGAGAAATAGAGAGAACTCTAAAGAACTGAGAAGTATCAGGTGTAGGGAGCAGTTACTCCATCTAGGATTGGGGAGGAGGTGGAGAGGGTGGGCTGTGGTCTGCTGGGTGGCAGAGAAGTTCCAGCTGATGCTGGGGCCGGGCCAGGAAGCCACAGCTGAGGTCCAGTGACTCACTGGGAAGCTGCCAACTGAGGATCTGCTGGCCGTCTTGCTGGGGAAACAAGAAAATCAAAGTCTTAAACCCAAGAGAAGCCCCTTCCTCTTGCAATGTCCTCCTTTACCCTCTGCTAACAAGTCTTACCATGTGACATGAGTGAAGGAAATGTATCTAGGGTGCAGGTCCGATGTCACAAAGCAGGGCAGAGGGGTAGGTGCAGAGCCAAGAGGCAGTGCAGTGACAAACAGCACACTGTTGTTGGGGACACAGCTGTCCTGAGGCCCCCTCACCGCCCCGTGATGCCTCTCCTCCGGTGGGAGCTCTATTTCCCAGATCCCCACCTTCCTGTCCCCGTTTACAGTATCTTTTTGGTAGGACAGAGTGGCTTCTTGATGACGGTGTCTCACAGGTCAGCTTTCTGAGAGTGCGTGTCTGAGAGCCCCCCTCCGCCTGACAGTCTGACACCACTTGGGATTCTCTGCGGGACACCATTGCCCCTCCCGGCGCCCTTCTTTAGTAAGCCCGACAACTTTTGGTTCCTGATCTTCACTAGGTGACCTGTTTGGGGATTTTTTTTTCGTCCTCCATCGAACCCTTTAGAATCTTTGTGTCCTGATTCGTCTGGGTCTGAACCTTTTTAAATGAACTACCCTGAGCACCTGTGACCTTTGAGTGTGGGAAATCCTGTTCTCCAGTTCTGGGAACTTCTCCCGTATCATATTTCAATATTTCAGCCTTTTTCCTCCCCTGAACTTCCTCGGCTCTCTTTCGGGAACTTCCAGTTGTTGGATGCGACCTCCTGGTAGAACCTCTAGTTTTCATCTCTCTCTCATCCCTTGCCCTTTCCCATCTTTTAGTTCTACATAATGCACATTTTCTGAACCTTGCTGTCCAGGCTTCTAATACCAGGCTTCTGCTGGGTATTTTATTTATTTTTCAGTCTTTCTTGTTTAATATTCCTTTTTCATAGCCGTAGGTTGCTGCTTGTATGTTTACCTTTCTCAAGGCATCATGTCTAGTTTTTCTAAGTTTTCTTTTGCTTCCTATGTTAGCTTTTGCTCCCATTTTGTTTTGCTCTACACCGTCCACGTGGAAAGCTTTCCTGAAATGTTTAGTCTGCTCTTGCTTGAGTGAGAAAACACCTAAGAGAAGCTCTGAGGATGAGCTGTGTTTCCTGGCTGGCAGATGGAGTTCAGCAAAAGTCCGCTGTGCAGATGGTGGCGTCAGCGACTGCAGGCACCTCTGTCCTGGGCCGTTTCCCCAGAAAGAGGTCCACAGGTCTCTCCGATGGGCTAGGAGCAGGGACTGGTCAGAATTAGAAAACTTAAAATGGAGTATCTTATTTCAGCAGAATTTCCTCATAAAAATGAAAACATTCAAATGAGTCTGCAACAAAATTCAGTTTCCAAGGGGCTCATTTGTCAGCTGAGCAGGCCATCGCCTATGGTAATTGCACTAAATAGTATTTGAATGCAGCAGCCAACGAAATGCATCCAGAGAAAAGAAGCTTAACTTTTTGGCAAAAGTTATAGAATTGTAGAGTTGTAGAATCATTAAAAAGTTTTAAAACAAGGCAAATGTTTTCAAGTGGTGTTTCTTAGCTCTTGAAGAGTCGAAAGCTTCACCAACATTGCTTAGTTGTCTTTTCAAAGAGCCAGCGCCATGTCTGAAGTGACTGGAATGTTAACCTCTGTGAACAGTCTGTGGGTAACAACTACAGGCAAGACTATTGTTAAAGTTGAGAAAACACTAACTCAGTAAAACCTGAAAGTGGAATCTGGATGCAGCCAATGGTGGTAAAAAAAAAAAAGTCTCAGTTGCAATGTAATGTTCACGGTATCAATCAGTGGGTACTTTGCAGTGTATTTTGGTATCAATCACGTGTGACTCAGGAGCGTCAAAGGTGAGTTTCACTCACTCTCGTGGACTTAACCACCACCAGGTCTGTAAGCATCTGCCAGACAAGCAGTGGACACCCTGACTTGACCCACAGACGGCAGGCTGGCAGCTGAGTGGTAGCAAGGTGGCATTGTGATGTTTTGAGTTCAGGGCCACGACAGGACATTTTCTGAACGAGAACACGTTCAAACACTATTGAACACTGAATAACTCTGGAAATTAGCTTTGGTTGCAGATTCATGTTCTTAATAAAGTCAACCTAAATTACAAGGCAAACCTGCTTCCAGGCAAATGCACTGCGATACATAACTGGTGGGGCTCGAATCGCGGAGCACCAGGCTGCCCACATGCATCTTCTGCCATCGAAACTTGAAAGTGGGCCCGTCTCCCTCCACTCCCACACTTTTACAGCAGACACATTCTCCACGCTCAAACTACAGTCCAGCAGTGTTTTTCAAGGTCAATACAAGTATGAAGGAAATTCCTGTATTTCAAAATTCACTTAACTATGCAGCTGAGATCTCATCTAAGCTTCCATTGGAAGTGATTAACCTGCAACATGATGTGCTAACAAGCAAGAGAAGAATCTAATCGAATTGTTATCAACACCTTCCAAGTAATGAATATTTGATTCAAATCACCTGCTTATGGATTGGTATCAGTATTTGGCAGTACTTATGTTTGAAAAGACATTTTGAAAGACGAAATACATAAAATGAACATTTGCAATTTTGATGACAGTAGACTGTGAGTTCCAGTTAAGCGCTGCATACTACCCCCGAAAGCATTCCATCCTTCCCATTAGATTGGTGTTAGAAAAGGTTGTACTCAACTACTATATTTTGAATTTTGTCAGTAAAATTTATGGAACTTTTTCTTATAAGTACTGACCGACATAATATCCCCATGTTGGCTAAGATGTTGATTATGGCTCTGTATAGAACGTTTGCTGAGCTTAATGATGAAGGAAGTGTTAGCTTTGAGGAGAGGAGATGGTATGAAACAGGAATCGAGGAGACAGCAAATGGACGGGAGCATTGTTGGTTATGGGCGTGTCCTGGGGACATTCAGTGGCAGGCCCGCAGGTGAGGAACAGGCAGAGCCCATGCTCCAGGTGTGACTATTACTGGCCCTGCCAAACCCATCTCCACTTCGCCATCTGCTTTCTGTCTCCCAGAAGTTTGCTGCATTCTGCTTTTTCCTTTGCATGTGCTTATCAAACATGTGTTCGATCTATAAAGAGCAGTTCATGGATGAGGGGGCAGCCTGAAAGGAGTATCCATTCCATGTCGGTGACGGTGATAAGAATGGACAGAAAGGGCGTCAGGAGCACCCATGAGCTTTCCCGTGTACACACCTGAATCTGGATTACAACCGCACCACTTACTAGTTGTATAACCATAGCATTTACTAATCTTTAAGGTGGGGACAATACCAACAATACCTCATGGTTGTCACACAGGAAACAGTCCAACTATTGTTGTTATTCCCACAACCGTGCTTGAAAAAGAAAAAAAAAGAAGCCTGAAACTTAAGGGAAACGTGCAGAGAAACAGGTTCTGTCAAACAAGCGGCATTAGTTCTGAATAGCTGCTGATGGCCAAAGGAAAAGCATGTGTGTCCATGGCTTGCAACTCCCTGGAGCTCAATGTAGGTAAGATTAAGTGGTGTATGGAGACAAATTGTGGGGCACAGGTCAACAGCCTTCTGTACATGTGGAGTTTCTGTTCCCTAGAGGCTTTCAAACTTTGACTAAAAAGCGTTAAGAAATACATTTTATATTTGCCACCCAATACACGGGTATAAAACCAGTTTTATTAAGCGAATACCTTTATTATGTTTCTATTCCATTCAATTCTATTTCATTAAAAAATGTTTGTGGGCTGATTTTTCAGCTGTAGGTTTTTAACCCAGGTGTTAAAAATGCGGCTCTGGGACTGACCCTAAATCTACTAAATCGATCTCGACGGGTAGGTTAGAAACCTGCATTTTAACCAACATCACAAGTGATTTTTAAGGGCTTATGTTTTTGAGCACTACTACAAGTCATCAAGCCCTATGTCCTTCATAAATGCAAAGTGACAGGAATTTGAGCGGTACCAGCACAATGAGGGCAAATCCGACACACACACACACACACACACACACACACACACACACAGACAAGTGTTCAAAAGCACACCAAAAATCAGATGCTACTTCATGGATGACAGGTCATATTTTCAATTGTTCCTTTATTTTCAAGATTCTTGAACTTGAAAGTACTTATACTCAGTGACTAATTCATTCAACGAACAATCATTAACACCTAGCATGTGCCAGGACCTTTTCTAGGTGCCTGGGATACAGCAGGGAACAAAAATACTCCCTACCCCCGTAAGCTCCCATTCTCGTGACATATGTTGTTCTTGCAGCATGACGACTGATTAAAAACGAAACTGAAAACATAACTGCCTTGTGAGAGCCTTCAGTGTGGTAGATGATGTTCCCTGACATTTTCCAGTTTGCACCTACCTCCGCACCCTCAAAGTAGGTGGCACCTGTCCCTGTTCAGAATAGGAAAACAAATCAGCGTAATAGTCAGAGGTGGGCTCACAACGAGTGCTTCTGGAGGAATTACTTGAGAATTGGTTTCTTTATAATGCAAGCGATTGTGCACAATGAGGCATGAATGCCTACCTTCTTCTGCCGTTCCATCGCATTTTCATTTCTCCCCAATACACTGTCTTTGAGGAGAGCTGGGTCTTCTGTCCTACTGTGGAACCAGCACGTGGTTCAGTGTGCCTGAAAAATCACTCGAGTATTTGGTGAATGAATAAAATGACTGGCTCCACGACATGACTGCCGCTACTGATAAAGGTGTATCATATTTGTGTAGAATAATGCTACAAATAGAGGCAAAATGGAAAGTCAAAGAAAGCAGTTACTTTGAAGTTTCAGAATTCAATGGTTCTAGAATTGCCATTTATATTTTTGCCTGTTTTACATTCCTTGCATTTTAAATCGAACATGCAAATTTTATAGAAAGCCTTCAGTTACCTCTACCAGAATTAAGCAATAAGAGAAAAAATACCAATATTGAAAGGAAAACTATATCTGACATTTTCTTATTACAAGTAGCAATTCCTTATCTGCAATTTTGAGACTCAAAAGTCTTAAACTCTCATTTTTCCTGCTTGTAACAAAGCCGACCTATGTAGAGCTTTCTATAGCTGTTTGTAGTTTATCCCAGTTACTATGCATATCTGATTTATTGCTGCAGAAATATGGTTTGATTGTGGGGTGCTGTCCCAGGCCCCATTGAGGGTGTTATGTAATCTACAAGTATTTGTATTTTTAAAAAGGGGAAAATCCTGAATTCTAAAACTTCCAAGGGTTTCTGATAAAGGATTATAGTATACTTACAGTAGCATAAGCAAATAAGTAGTGTAAGCCTTGTGTTGTGCTCTACTGCCATCTGCTGACATCAACTTAGAACTACAAATACGTAATAAAAATGGAAAGGGCACACCCATGACTTAAAAAATGAGATTCTATTTTCAAAAGCAACTACTATGACAAAAATTTAGTGAAGTTTTAAAAACTATAATATACTGAACAATACTACATAATCTACAAGTTGAAATACCTTGATTTGATGTAGTTTAATACCTTTTAGATTTATCTCTAACACCCCTTTGGTGCTATTTTTAACTACTCTTGTAGTGAGTTGGTCTGAAAGCCAGATGAAGACTGATGCCATCTAAATGGAACCCTTAAAATAATCAGAAATTGCTCCACTGACCATTTCTAATAGAGCTGAGAGCATCAATGCCAAGAGATTACAGGAATCTAATGTTTATCACAGGTGGCGGTAATTCTATGAAACCTACTCTAGACCATAACAGCCTTTTGGGGTATTGCTGAGTGTCCACAATCTTTCCTGTTGTAAACTATCACGAATATATTCTCTATATGTTCCCTGGGAGTTAAATGTGCACACAACTGTGTTTCTTGTTCATCACCCATAACTGTATGCTTAGGAAAACTAATGTCTTCTTAATCTTTTATGTTCTCTTCCTCCCTAACTACCTGGTTGGCAGTAGTGGCACGGAGAAAATATGTAACAAAGATTTGTTGTCGAAGTTCTGTGATAATGAATTTTCATGTGCTGAGTTGATTTTTCAGGAGTTGTCTGAGTAGCTCTTTATAAAATTAGGTCTAATGCTCTCTGTGTTAAGGCTATTTTAGGAAAGATATTTCCCCTCTTCAGAAAGTGTGTTTCTAAATAAATCATAAGGATTCAAACATAAATCTGTAAAATTTATAACTAAGTTTCTTAAGTAGATGGCCAACTGTGCTTCATTTGAAATTCCAGAATCAGAAATCAAGGCAATGTCTTCATCTCACAGATAAACTGAAGACCAGACAGTATACTGTACCTCGTCAGATGTTCCAGAGAGAACTACAATTATTCTTCCCACTGCACTACAACAGAAAATACGCTGTTATGATTTACACCTGCTTTCACTAATGACACAATGACCTCCCATGAGGGACCCACCTGGTCTATGACCTTCTGTTTGGTTCTATTCTTAATACTTTATTTAGATGAAATCTTGGCTTCTCTTTGGTTTTCTCAAAAGGCCTAAATTCGTGAACTTGTTTAATCTGCCCAGATTTTAGCAACAACTTTCTCTTGCCCGGTTCATTATAAGGCAGGCGATCACAGCGACTTCCTCTCAGAGCCAGACTGATGCAGGGAACCTGCTCGGGACACCAGCCCCTAAACGTGTAAGGTTTCGTTAGGAGTATTGTTTTCAAGTATGACGCACCCAGAAACAACAAAAAAGTACTTAGCACTGGAAAACACATTAAAAATAGTTGATTCTTAAGAATACAGTAGAATGGAATAACTGAAATTCAAAGAACTTCTCTAAAAATGAATAAGGGGCTTATTAAGGGGGAAAACCCAAAAATATTATAATTTAGTTGAAGAAATTTATTCTTTAAAAATATTTTCATGTACACTTTCATGACTATTTTGTTTGAGGGGAACAAGGAGATTATCCTACAGTCAATGTTAACTTAGAACACAAGTGACAACATGTATAACAACACATTTTTGGAAATAACTGGCGAAATAAAAGTATAAATTTTTATAGTGATTTTAAGACTGCAAGACATTTAGGATCTCAGATTAAATGGACCCACATTAGAGTAGTACAAATCAAAAATTGGCAATTTTATGACTTTTCCATTATTGTAATACTTAATACTATGCATAGAGTTACCCCATTCCCAAATCACAATTGGCCAGGACAAAGGGAAATTCCATGAGACATCGTGACAAAAGTTTAAATGCATAGTATAATATGCACCCTCTTCCTATCTCAATATGTTTAACACATTGGTAACACCTCTGTGTAATATAATCTCCATGTAATAAAAGAAAAACTACAAACTCATTTAAACAAAAAGTACTCGTTATGGCCAAAAAAAAAAAAAAAAAAAAAAAAACTTTCTTGCCTAGAAAAATCCTTTAATATATTAGCAAACACAGTTAAAGCCTAAAAAATGTATTAATGATGATTCAATTTGCATGGGAAATTCACTTTTCTCAATATGGATAAAAACTTATTCACTGGTTAATTTTAAATGGCAAAATCTTCACAACAAAAAAATATAGCATCTCCAATAGACATCTACAGACAATAAAGTTATATTTATAGGATGCTTTAATCAAAAATCACTAAGAAGCAAAAGGAAACTGCTATCATTTCACTGTCCTTTTTCTCAGCAGTCAGCTATAACCACACAAACTAAGGAGATCAGAACCAGAGAAATGCATTCTAGGTGAAGCAAGGGTCACAAAACAAACCATTCTCATTAAATAGGATGTTTTTTCTTTTCCCCTGAGAGTCAAGTAAATCAATCCTTGGATTGCAATCAAGACAAAGACAAGAGCTCTAAATCCTTAATTCATGTCAAGATCAAAATTCTGAAGACATTTCTGTTTAGAAAAGCTAAAACGTACAATAAAGGGAATGTAAATAGCAAGACAAGGTGCTTAATAGTAAGTAGTACCATGGCAGAAAGGTATGGTATTTGGTAAAATATCCATTAACATTTGGGAAAAGTTTATTGCTCTTGATGGAATAGCACCACTTTCAAGAATAAAAGACAGTTAGGATTAACCACCTTTTTATCAACAACATGCATCTATAGTAAAAGTGCTTAAAGAAGTAGTTCTGGAAAAAGATAAGTATGAGGACATTTTTGCACTATATATTTTAAATATGTTACCCATTTCTCTTCATTAAATAGACAATGAGCAATCTATTTTTAGTAAAGTATTATCAGATTTGCTATTGTCAGTCTGATTACCAAATCAACAATATAAAATTAAGGGACAGAAACATTATTCAAACTTATAAAACAAGTTAGAACATTATAATTTTTATGCCAAAAATATTTCTGCTAATTATTGCTTAAATATACAGTGATTACACTTGTGAAATTTTCCAAATCATGATTGAGAAAATTTCTTCTGAATGCTAACAACAGTTATCCTAAGGAAGAGAGCAGTATGTAAGGGATGGGTAGACATAGCCTAAGCACTGTGGAAAGAGACCAATTCCCCCCACCCTAACAATTTTAGAAAACTAATGTCACCGTGGTGATTGAGAAAGTGGAAACAAGCAAACATGATTACACACATGCCATATGAAGTCAGCCAAAGGATTTCTTTATGATAATCTGCAGCGAGCACTTTGCTCAGTCTCTAGAAGGTCGGATCATAAGTAAACATCCTTGTTCTAAAAGAAAAGATCTGAACAGATAAATTGCTATGCAGAAGCACAAAATCTTTTAATGCAATCTTCTATAAGAAGTAATTAAAATTTAAAAGCCAAACAATCTAACAGCAAATGTGACTTCCTTTGAGATGTACTCTATCCATCAGTTTCTTCCTTTGTTCTTCAATCGTCTGACACATCAGAATTACTAGACTGGTCATCTTCATAGTAACGTGATACCATCTTATTTCAACTAAGCTTGACTTTCTATAACAACTATTTTAGGAGTGGCATTTCTAAAAATAATTTTATCCAATGTATGTATCGGTCATATTTGAGGTCAGGCACAAGAAGTCTAATAAAATTGGTGAAGTTTTAGAGTACTACGTAGGTATTCCAACAAGATCTGTATCCTTAAGGAGGAAAAATCAAACTTCTATAAATGAAGGGAATTTTGGATACTTATGGGTAGCATATAAAACAATTACTTTATCATACATTTTTACAAAGAAAATGTCTCGATCATGTTTTCAATGTCATTCTTCATATATATATATATATACACACATACATATACACACACACATATATATATACATACATATATATGTATTTTTTAAAAGTATTGATTGGGGTGATGCAGAAAGCCACAAGTGAGAAAAAGACACTAAGGTTTTAATAAGGGGAACAAAAGGCTGTTTTTACCAGCATAGATTCACATTACAGTACACCAATTATCGACAGCATTCTCTTGTCTATTTTTGGTACAGAAGATGGTATCCCTCTACATAACCTTGTAAGGCTTCAGTAACTAAAACGTAAAACAAACAAACAAAACCCCCCCAAAACAAAACAAAAAACCCAGCCTATTAGTTTACAGTTTATTTTAAAAATTCTGAAAGACACTGCAAGTCCTAAACTTTTCGTAGTGCTGCCCATCCACAACCGTCTGGTCAAGAACCCAGTAACAGAGCCCCCTTTCAAGGAAGCTTTGCAACAGTAGAATTGTGCAATATGTATGTTTCTTACTACAAGAAAAAAATTATACATGGCACATTCTCATTCATATTTTGTAATGTAAAAAGTTACAAACATACCTAATCAAATAAATAATAATAAAAAAGAATTTGAATGTATTTGTTAAGTATCCTAAAACCACTACATAGAATAATGGCCACTTTCACTCACAGATTATTTACATGGTACCCAGTGTGGGTACACGGCTACAAAACTCAAAACAGAAAGAGTAAACTTGAAATGTTTTCCATAATAAAGATCTAGCAGCACGACTATCTAACGCTGTTTTATCCCGACTGCTTCTGAAACATTGCTTTTCAGTCTGTGTCTTCATCCAGTTCATAATAGTCTTTATCATAAATATCTTTTACTAAAAGAACCCGTACGAGCATATTTTCCAAGGTGTTTCGGTCCAGTGAAGTAGATGTGTACCACACAGGGCTATCTGTAGAGCTAGAGCACTCTGGTTGCAAATAAAAAACATCCATTCTCTGATTAAGATTCTGTGGACTTTGGGAGAAAGGAGAAAGTCAATTTTACCATATATCTATATCTATATCTATATCTATATCTATATCTATATATATTCACACACACACATATACACACACACACACAAAATTACCCACAATTTTCTTTTTTTTCTTCCAAGAATAATTCCATTACCAATACTCACATTCCATGGTCAGACCATAAGCTTCGTTACCTACATTAAGTATTCTGTCATTCAGATATTTTGAAATTAATTTGAACTTATTTCTGTGATAAAAGATTATTTTCCCATAATTTTAATCCTGTATTTTACTGAATCCATTAATAGAAACATTATTCTAATCATTATTTTAGCAATGCCACTAAACAAGTAAAACACTGCCAATTATATGACACATTAATTATAACATGCATCCCAGCTTCAGAGATTGTAAAATATGAAAAATGTATCTTAGAACTGATGAAATACGGTAGCACATAAAATAAAAATACTCAACAGCATCCCCCAATAGAGCCTTAATTTGTAAAATACCAACAAAATACTGAGATAGGGATTTCCAACTAACAAATAGTTGCTACCACTGGAAGATCCCACTTCTGTTGAAGCCAAATAAGGCCTCCTCAAAAGCAGCATCAGAACATCACTATCATCCTAGAGGTGACATTACTGTTTTTATGAGTTCTTGAGAACTAACTTGGGGACCTAACTAAAATTTATAAAACTGTTTATCTAAGAAAATATATTCTGAGTTCATGTTAACCTTTTAAAAATTGGAGAGTGCATACTTAAAATAATGGACAAGCATACAATAATTTGTGGTTTCTAAACACTTTCACTGGTTTAAAATTTCTTAAATGTCTGTTGGTACCAGATTGGAGGAATAAGCAGTGGTATAAGCGGAACACTATTAATATCTTTCAGACCTTCTTAAAGGGCTATTTACTCTTAAAGGTAAGTACTTTGTTTTCATCTCCACCTATCTATCCTACCTTTGAAAATACTTTTTCACCAGGAGGTGGCAAATTATAGTTCATCACTTGTTTGTGTAAAGTTTTAATACAACACAGTCACGATTATTATTTATATACAGTATATGGCAGCTTTCTGGCTAAAAAGTAGAATTGAGACGCTGCAATAGAGACTCTATAGCCCAAAAAGCCTAACATATTTACTATCTGACTCTTCACAAAAAAGATTTGTGGCCCCTGCTTTACAGTTACTAGAGTTGTTATAATTTAAAAGATGACAACAGTAGTAATTTCACTAGTAGAGAGCGATTTCTTAACATGTGCTTGAATCCTAAAGTATGAAGTACAAGCTGGGTATTTTATATTAATGGGAGTAATGTTATAATTGAATAGACTTAGATAAAAGTGAGAAGAGAGAGAAATCTAAAAAAGGATCAGTGAAAAACTGCCACCTCTAGGTAATGCTAAATTCAAGGCAACTAACTTGTATTACTTTTGTAAAAATTAAGTATCATTCATACTTACCTTTTAGACAAGTAGCATTCAAACATTTTTACAGGACATCTAGAAGGATTGGCTGTATTTTCAATTTGTTCAAATACTGGCTCATCATCTTCATGTTTTCTTTTTCCAGTAGTAATTTTATCTTAAAAAATAAAAATTACAAAAATTTCCTAAGCCCAATCCTGAAGAAAGAGAGTACTATCCACTCTATTCAATCCTAGGATCTATCTATCTGTTATACCAAACAATGGGACTAAGTATCTTTCTGAGTGCTAAGTTGTAGCTTCTGGATCATAGTTTTTCAAACAAAATGGACTGAGATGTTTTGAGAAGACATAGGATATCTCATTTTATGAAAATGACAGTCCCCAGGTTCTTAACAAGTGACCTAGGTGGTCTTTAGTAAGGCGAGGTTTAGCTAGTCCTGCCACAGATAATCCCCAAATAAAAATCTGTCATGCTACCTTCATTGTCTGTCCCACATAAGGAAGACACTTGGTATCTGAGGCATGCTCTGTTCTCCATTGTTAAAGGATTTTTCTTCCAATGCCTAAACACAGTGCCAAAGGAAAGCCTTAAGTGTTGTTCCACTGTCTTCAGGCCAAAATATTTAGTGTTGAAGTAGAAGAGGGTATTCAGAAGGGCTACTGGGGAGTGTGAGCCGAGCTGTTTTATCCTCCACAGATAATCTTCTTCAACTCGAGAAAAGATTGACCCTGAAATAGACAGAAAGATTTTAAAAGAATGATAATAAAGAAAACAGTTCTCCCTCTCTCTCCCTCTCTCCCTCTCTCCCTCTCTCTCTTTGTGTGTGTGTGTGTGTGTGTGTGTGTGTGTGTGTGTGTGTGTGTGTGTGTGTAGTTACAAGAAGCGGAGTACAGCATTAGGAATAGAGACAGTGGAAATGTAATGGCTGTGTGCGATGTCAGAGGGATAGCGGATGGGGGAGAGGGATTGACACGGGGAGAGGGATTGACACAGTGTGAGGGATATAAATGATAAAAGTCTAACTATTACATTGTTTTGTACACCTGAAACTAATAAAATAAAAAAAAAGAAAACAGTTCTCATTTACCATCTGGAAATAAAGTGAATTCAAGAATAAGCCTATTGCCATCTTCCATTCACACCAGGTCAACTGGAATGACTGTCAGTCAGAATTATCTATGTAGCTCGTTAACAATTTGGAGGCTAGGGGACACTCCAGACTATGGAACTAGCATTTCTGGAGTAAGGGACTAGATGTTTACTTCTGTTCCATAGGATAAGCAGACGATCAGAATTCCTGAAAAAAATCGGTGATTTCCATTCACAAACATGTTTACATCACACATCAAAAACAGAGGTTTCTTAGATATATTTACATCAGAATCTCTGCTGGAGGCTTCAGAAATAAACATCCAGTTCCTTACTCCAGAGAAAGAAGGTCACATTTATTACCAAGTTCTTCAGAAGCACTAATTATCAACTACAATCACTTCTAATTCAACAAAAGATGAGCAGATGAGTTCATAAATAAGTACTCTAAAAAACATGCTAATTTAAATTATTTCCTAATTATTTTAAATATACTTTCTGTAAAAATAAAAATCCCAGTAGCAAGTCAGAAACAGTTTTACTTAAAAGAGCATTACCATCTGGAAGTATGCTTGGTTGCCAAGTTCGGAGTATTTTATTCAATTCTTGCTCAAATGTCTGGTATCCTGGATCAATAAATATGTTGTCTTTCCGATTACTACCACACAAGTACTACAAAAAAAAGAAAAATCTCTTGAAGGAAAACCAGCTAATTATAAATAGTTAACATATTACTTATATTCTGTATTACTTAAGAAAAAATAAACAAAGCTTATGTCTAAGAAAAACAGGCATACTAATAAAATATGAGAGATTACTGGCATTATCTATATATCTAGAAATCATAAAGAATCATAAGTTACCAATTACTCTGTTGCTTAAACTCAAAGCTGAAATACACACCCAAGAATCCAGAATGTAAGAACTGGATGACAATCTTCAGTCTGTCAGATAAAAAACAGAATATCTGGCTCCAGTGTTCATTATACATTACATGGAGAAAACAAAATTAAATCTTAAGTAAGAGTAACTAAATTATTAACAAATAAAGAAATGTTATTTGTTTTTTATTTGTAAATGTCAATGGTAAGGGTGGGATGAAATGTTATTCTGCAGCTGTGTTAGGCTGATGCTTGTTTTACTGCCTCCTTATACTTAACTCTTCTGTGAGTCAGTACAAATTTATGAATCTTATAACTTACTATGACAAACCTGAACAGTGAGGGTTGTTAAAGGATGAGTTAAACACTGAAGTTTGCCAAGTCTATCTCCAATGGGATTTAAAAATAAATAATGTAAAAGTAAAATGGGAGGCACAAAGAATGGGAGGCAGGAATTAGGAATACATTGTTGTCAGGTTCTTACATTACACATGAAATGGGACAATATTTGAAGGTAGATTAATAATTAATTGGAGATGCATATTGTAAATCGTAGAACAACCACTAAAAACAAATTTAGGTGGCATAAATAATAAAGCAACAGTGAAGATAAAGTAGAATTACAAAAAAATAAATAATTCAAAAGAAATAAGAAAAAGAAAAAAAACAGATATAACAAATACAAAACAACCTGCAGGACAATAGTTTTAATCTAATGACAGAGGTAATTACATTAAATGTAAAAGGTCTAAACCAGGGTCAGCAAACTAGAGTTCTTGCACCAAATCCCGCCCATTGTCTATCTTTGTAAACAAAGTTTCCTTGAAACACAGACCAACTGTCCCAGGCTGCTTTCATGCTTCAGTGGCAGAGCTGAATGGCTGCACAACACCACTCGCTTGCAAAGCCTGAAACAATCACTATCTGGTCCTTTATTTACAAAAAGTTTGTTGGTCTAAACACACCAAGACAAATACTGCCAGATTGGATTTTAGAAAAATAAAAGCAAGACCCAACAATATGCTGCCTACGAGACACCTACTTTAAATATGGAGACTCAGATAAGCAAAAAGTAAAAGGATGAAAAAATATATACCATGTATACACTAATCAAAAATTAGATTACAGTATCATCATCTGAGTTGACCGACTATTATTCCTACTAGTCAGAAGGAAGATTAACCAGTGTAATTTTAAAAAGGTAGAACAAAAATTCCTAACTAATACCTCTCAAAAAGGATGTCGGTTAGACCAATTAATTGCCTGGCAACCAATGAAGTGACAATATCAGGTCACTCTCCTTCTTTGCGTTAGTCAGAGGGCAGTTCTAAAAATGCCATTTCCTAAACTATGTGGAAAGCCTCAATTTAATGACTATAGCATTAACTGGTTAAAATACAACATCATAATCCAATCTACTTAATGGGACTACAAATAATTTTTTTAAAGTAGGGTTCCTAGATTTTTAAAAATGTAAACTTATTGTACATTATATAAAATAATTACAAAAGTGAAGCCCTCATACTTAGAACAGCAATTTATACTTTTGTTCGTACCATAAAGCAACATACATAATAAAAAATGAGGGAAATGACCCTGAAATAATTTTCAGCTATGAATCTAGCAACAAGGAGAAAATTTCTATGTACAGTCAGTCGGAACCTTAACAGTAACAAGCCAATAGCCAAAACTACTAAGCTCCCAACTCCGCCCTGCAAAGGCTTCTTCTGGCAGTCTGTGGTAAGTTCAAAGGTCTGCTGCCCTTACTGTCAGTGATGACAACATGCTTTATCAGTCATCATTGTGGTAGGGGAAGCAATACTGTCTCATTATTGTGGTTGTCATTCTCCATTAAAAGCAGTCCCACTTACAAGCACCTCATCTGCCCCATCACCGAAGCCCAGCAACCAACGGAAACCTGGTGAAGAAAAGTGAAGCTGTGGTTCCAGAAGCAAAGCAAGGAAGCAGCTGCCAAGACAGGATCTTTCAGGCAGGAGCCCAGAGGAAACGCCCTGACAGCACAGGCCTGTCTGAACAAGAGTGACCTGGATTCCAGTTATCTTCCCAGGAAGTCTTCAATCACAGAATTATCTGAATTAATCAGTATTCTCTTTCAAAATACAATTCCTTTATAAAGGTTCTGGACTCTCATTTTACTTAGATTTCTTTGGAAAAATATTTGACAGAATTAGAAATCCATAGGTAATTTTAGAATCACTGTGCAAAGCAGCATTAAAAAATAAAAATATAGTATAATCCACATGTGTAATTTTAAATTTTCTAGTAGTCACTTTAAAAAAAAGGTATAGTTAAATATTTTATTTAACCCAATATATCTAACTCATGTAATTTCAACATATAATAATATAAAAATTTAGATAGTTCACATTTTAAAAGTATAAATTTTTAGACATCTTGTATTTTTTACTCAGAGCACTTATTTCAGACTAGATAAGTTTTAAGACCCCTGTTTTCTTATGGATTAAAAATGCAAAGTACAAATTCTGGTACTGGTATTCGAGAAATAGAATGAAAGTCCCATACAACAAAGTTTATACGCAGTTGAAAATCATGCATTTTAGAGAATATGTTCAGATAATTAACATGTTTGTTTAGACATGTATTGTCAGTAAAATGGGAACTGTGTATTGTCAAAGGATGTTTTAGAAAGCTAAGCAAGAAATCTATTATGTGTAAGAATATGTATAATAATTTATGAAATAGATGTTGAGATTATAAGACACTCATAATTTGAGGGCCACCAGATATATTTAAGAGATTCTATAAAGTCTATAATTGGTTGTCTTATTAAATGCTATCTGCATAAAGCTTCACTAAGAAGAATGTAAACTAACCCACCATTAATTTAGCTACACATCAGTAGTTCTTCACAATAATCTGTTTCAATGATAATGTTCCAGCTTCAGCTGCCTACTTCCAAGAAAACAGATACCAAGGGGGATATCTTTAAAACTGCTTAAAACCTTTTTATGTTTCACCCTGGATAAAAGATGAAGTCTACACATTTTATCAAGGAATACAAGTCCTTTGTGACATGAATTACCCACTTCATACATCACCTACCCTACATTCTAGCCATGCCAAGCCGTTCCTGGAAAACTGTGCCCTTGTATCTATTTCTCTCTTCTTGGAATACCATTGTCCTTACCTCATCCTGCCTACCTCCTGAATTTCTACGCATCCATCAAAACACAATTTAAAAGGTCTTCTCACTGTTTTATCTTCTCCAATTATATCCTTTGGTAGAACCGAGTAGTCCCAGTTCTATGCCACCAACATACCAACCCATCAGTTTGTCTGTATATTTCAAATCCTTGGGGAGCACATTAACAGTGACTTTTAAGTCAAAATGTTTAACAGATTCAAAACTTATGAGCTGTGTATCCTCAGAAATCTGTTTAACTCGACTTCCTCTTCTAAAAATGGTGGTAATAATAGTAAGGTTGTTGAGAGAATTAAATGACATGCCAAGCACTTAGCAAATACATGGGAGCAGTAAATAATCCAAAAATGTAACCTCCAAAGTCTGCCCCAATGTGCAGTGTTTAGCAGAAAATAAGTATATAACTAATGTTTCCTAAATGAACCAACAAATGTAGGATTAACAAAACTGAATCCACCATATCATTGCAGTGAAAAATAAGGCAAATTCTTAGGCCCTCTGGGTCAAAGAAAGATTAAATAAGTTAAAAGATGTTATATGCATTTTAATAGAATTTAACTATTAGAAAGCCATCTATTTACATAGAATTCAAATTAACAGGACATGTGTAAATGGAGTTCGCTCTTCTTAAAAAAAACAAAAAAATTCCTCCAGATAAAAGACTTAACATGTAAAATATATTGAAAAAATTTGGGGAAAATGACAAATGAAAATTCTACTATCTAGAATAAATAAGGAACTCTCACAAACTGAAAGGGATAAACAACCCAACAAAGAAACAATTCACAGAAAAGTAAATCCAAACAGCCGATAAACATAAAAAGATCCTCAATCCTTTAGTAACGTGATCTGGTGATATCTTTTAAAATAAAAAGTATACTTTTCTTATGATCCAATAATATCCTTTCAGGAATCTTATAGAAATAAAAGCACCAATTCTTCAGGATAATTACCATGTTTCCCTGAAAATAAGCCCCAGTTAAGATCATCAGCCAGACGGACGCACTTAGTACGTTATGATGTTCCAGAAGATGACATGACTGTATTTGAATAAATGTAGATTGTTGTACATGAAAAAATAAGCCATCCCCTGGAAATAAGCCCTAATGGAACAAAAATTAATATAAGACCCAGTCTTATTTTTGAGGAAACACAGTATGTGAGATTTGAGAGAGAAGTGTAAGGTGTACACTGTTTATCTATAATAACAAAATTTTATGAAACAAAGGGAATGCTCATCATTGTTGAAATGACGAAACTGTGTTATGAATTATTATGCATACAGTTAAAAGTCTGTTCCAGCTGACTTAGAGAGACTGCCACAATGTAATGGGAAATGGAGGGAGGAAAGTAAGATGCAAAAGTGTATATACCATGGTTCCAAGTACTTAGGTGACAAAACTTCTGTATCTTTCTCCATGTTCATAGAAAACAGAGCAATGTACACATGTAGCTAAACATGGTGGTTTGAGGACACTATGATAAGTGCAATAAGCCAGTCACAAAGAGAAATACTGTATGATCTCACTTACATGAGGCACCCAGAGCAGTGAAACTTACAGAGACAGAAAGTAGAATGGTGGTTACCAGGCAGTAGGGGGAGAATGAAGAGTTACTGTCTAATGGATATAGTTTCAGTTTTATATGATGAAGAGTTACAGGGATGGAAACAGATGGTGGTGATATTTGGACAAGATTATGAATGTACTTAATACCACTGAACTGTATGCTTAAAATAGTTAAAATGGTAAATTTTATATTATGTGTATTTTACAATAAAAAAATGGGAAAAACCCTACTTAAAGACATACTTTATAATCATTCATTATTCAATTCCGTTAGCTCTCAAACCTCTAATAATATTTGGAGATCTAATATTTAAATAATCCACTAGAAACAAAAACTCATAGACACAGACAATAGTTTAGTGGTTACCAGAGAGTAAGGTGGGGTGCTAGATGAGAGTAAAGGGGATCAAATATATGGTGATGGACGGAGAACTGACTCTGGGTGGTGAACACACAATGGGATTTATAGTTGATGTAATACAGAATTGTACACCTGAAATTATGTAATTTCATTAACAATTGTCACCCCAATAAATAAATTTAAATAGAAAATAAATAAATAATCCACGAAATAAAAAGCAATCCAGAAAGAGACTCAACTTTCCATAATAGGACTATGAGACCAGCCAATTCCCTTTTCTTAAGGACAATGAAAATACAACATAAAAATCTGTGGAATGCAGGTAAACCAGTTCATAGAAGAAAATTTATCACTTTAAATGCTTTACTAGGAAAAAAAAAGGTCTAAAACAAACATCAATGATGTTAAGTAGATAGACAAAAGAACAAATTAAGAAAGGAAATAAGAGATCAGAGACTCAATAAGAAAAAAGGAAACAGGAAAACAGAAAAATCAATGAAACCAAAAGCTGGTTCTCAAGTCCTAGCCTCCTCCTGTTCTCTCATTCAACCATAGGATTCTGGTACTTCTTTGCTGGACTTCCGGACTCCACACTTCCAAAGGAGACAACACTGAATTTAACCAGTATAAGTAACTTCTTGATGTGAAAAATGCATGCTTCAAGTCAATATGATTTACCTTGGAGTATTATTTGACTGAGTGGTACTAGTGGAAAGACACATATTATAAAAATACATGAAGTGAAGGTGACGTCAGAAGCATGCTGAAACGAGGAGTCCCCTTGGTACCTCCCCTTGAAGTTACAATAAGTTGAACAGATATAATTCAACAAAAGATTCCCTGTGTAACACACAAACACGTCAGGGAGATCCGCACACCAAAACATTTGAAGATGGGAGAATCAGGATGACCTGGGAGTAGGGAAAGGAGAAGGGCAGAGATGCGGGGGCCAGTGACATGCAGCCCGGAAGCAGCCTGCAGTCGGGGGTGGGGGAGGGGGGAGGACTGAGACTACAGGTGCACTCTCTGTGGCCCCAGCATTCCTGCCTGAGTGATCAGCATATAATAGCTCGGTGATGGGGACAAAGACAGTTGTGGTCTAGCAGCCCTGACTGTCTCCCCACACCCTCCCAGAGCTAGCAGGAGTCCCCAGAAGAAAGTGCAGCAGTGATATCTGGTTACAAAGCACAGTATCTGCAGCCCTGAGAACCAGAGAGACGGTTACTGAGAAGTAGATGCACACTGTAGCTAATCCCAGTGACAAGGTGAACATACAGCGGTGAGGCAGCTGAGGTCTGGCAGTAGCCATTACTGGGAGGAGAACAAAGCCAGACACACACCGGGTGGCCTCCCCCAGCTCACCCAGCCCCCACACTGGGGGCGCCTGAGACATCTCAAGCAGTGCAGCCCTGAATCTTGCTTCAGGGGCAGGACTGGGATCAAGGGCTCCAGAACCCCATCACCCACCACACTTTCCCATGCAGGTGGTGCCCTGAGACTGAGGCAACCTGAGCCCACCTCCCCAACAAATACAAGGTATCTTCCACTGCCTAGCAAAGAGATCCGAGAAGCCAGCCTGAGCAGTGGGGAAGAAAAATAAAATGCTCCAGCGCCACCCGCAGGAAAACAAAAGAAAGACCTCTTCTTATAGACCTGCTGCAGAATTCATTCCCATAAATGCCAAGGCAGGGAAAGAATCCATCAAATACCATCAACAACCAAGGTAACAAGGCAGCTCAGAAAGAAAATGAAAAATTTCCAAAAAATAAACTTAAAGACATGGAAATATAAGACTTAAATGACATAGAATTCAAGATAGCAGTTCTGAAAAAAAACTCAACAAGATGCAAGAAAACTAAGATAGGCAGTTTAATGAACTCAGAAATAAAATCAACAAACAAAATGAATATTTTACCAAAAGACTGAAATTTTTAAAAAGAACCAAATAGAAATTCTGGAGATGAAGAACTCAATAAAAGAGATGAAGAATGAAATAGCCAGCTTAAAAAACAGAGCTGACCACATGGAGGAAAGAAGTAGTGATATCAAAGATAAAAATCTGGAAATGACCCAGACGGAAGAGAGAGACTTGAGAGTTAAAAGAAATGGAAGAACTCTACAATAGCAAAATAATAATAATAATAATAATAATAATAATAATAATAATAATAGGCATACCAGAAGGAGAAGAGAGGGAGACAGGAACAGAGAGCCTATTCAAATAAACAGTTGACAAGAACTTCCGAAACCTATAGAAAGAAGTGGACCCTCCAATCCAAGAAGTAAAAAGAACATTCACTTATTTCAATCCAAAAAGGCCTTCTCCAAGGCACATTATATTAAAACTGTCAAAAATTAATGGAAAAGAAAGAATTCTCAAGGCAGCCAGGGAAAAGAAGATGGTAACCCGTAAAAAAAAAAAAAAAACCCAGTAGATTGTCAGCAGAAAATTTACAAGCCAGGAGGGAGTGGAATCAAATACTCAAACTATTGAAAGAGAGAAATTATCAGCCAAGAATAATATATCCAGTAAAGTTATCCTTTAGATATGAAGGAGAAATAAAGACCTTCTCAGTTTATTTGTTTGTTTTTAAAGGAGGGCGCAGCTCACAGTGGCCCATGCGGGGATCGAACTGACAACCTTGTTGTTAAGAGCACCTCGCTCTAACCAACTGAGATAACCAGACATCCCAAGACCTTCCCAGACATACAGAAGCTGAGGGTAATTTTCCACTACAAGCCTGCATTACAGGAAATATTGAAGGGTTATTCTACCTGAAACAGAAAGACAAAAATACAGAACTATGAGTAAGATGACTAACAGACAGAAGCAAGAAATTGCAACCCTTATTCAGAATAGGGGACTATACACTTAAATATAACATAAAGGTTAAAGAGGTAAACACACAAAAGGAAAAAAGAACACTGCTACTGCAACTCCGAAATAAACTCACAGCATAAATAGGGATAATTTGTGACAACAAAAACATAAAAGGTCTGAATTTGCAAAAGGGAATGGGGATAAGATGCACGCAGAAAAAAAAGGACTACTGTCTATATAAAACTGTCTTTTACATAAACTTAAAGGTAACCACACACACACAAAAGTCCAGAACTGAGACACATATAAAAAGAGGAAACAGGAAACACAAAAGCAAAGAAACAAAACAAAAGATAAAATGGCTATCGGACGTCCTCATACTTCAATAATCACCTTAAATATAAATGGTCTTAACTCACCAATAAAAAGGCAGAGTAGAAAATTGAATCAAAAAACAAAACTCAATCATATACTGCCTTCAGGAGAAACATCTCAGCTGTAAGGACAAATATAGACTCCAAGTGAAAGGGTGGAAAACAATACTCCAAGCAAATGGCACCCAGAGAAAAGCGGGTATAGTCACACTTATATCTGATAAAATAGACTTCAAGATAAAAATACAGGAATTGAAAAGTCAGATAAATCAGATTGTCTTATATTCTCAATATGAGAACATGACTAGGAAGACCACAGAATCGTTCCTTGACGTTGGCCTTAAGAAAGAAAGCAACCTAATGTTTCCATGACACTGTGATGCATACAGCAATAGGATGTTAATTTGAAAGTGTACTGGCAGAGGATAGAGCTGAAGAACCATGAAGGGTATATTTTTCATTTCTTGTACGGTATGATGTTTATACTTCAGAGTTCAGTGGAATTGGTCAAAAGCCTACGCATCGAACTAACTCAAGAAGAATACCAGGTACTAAACTGCAGTAGTTGATACTACAGAAAATTTTTAGAAACATTTAATTGGCAAAGTGAGTACACCACTTGACTGATGATCACAGAATTTCTAAAACCAAAGGCTGGATCTGCTATGCAAATGGAGAGATGGCTGAGAAATGTAATCATGACTATGATTAAATGGAAGACATGGACAAGGGATTTGACCTCCTGTTGGAAATGTTAGTTACTGCTTGAATGAATTACTATAGGTTACTGTATTGGGTTGAATAGTGTCCTCTCCAAAATTCATGTTCACTTGTGGGAGTGGTTGTGAACATGACCTTATTTGGAAGTGGGGTCTCTGCAGATGTGGTAAGTTAACATGTGGTCACCCAGGAGTACGGTACCCCTGATCCAATGAGTAGCGCCTCCACACGAAGACAGAAATGTGGACATCCCTGAGGGGAGATGGCCATGTGGTGACAGAAGAAAAGATGTGAACCCATGAGCCAGGGAATACCAAGGACTGTCAGCAACCACCAGAAGCTGGAAGAGGCATGGAGTATTCGTCCCTAGAGACTTCGGAGGGAGTGTAGCTATGCTGACATCTTTATTTAAAACTTCTAGCTTCCAGAACTCAGTGAATAAATTTCTGTTCTTTTATCCACCCAGTTTATGGTACTTTGCTACGGCAGCCCTAAGGAAACTAATACAGTTATGTTGCTTGAGTTCTGAATACAACATGATGATACATAATCAAGTGCTAGAATTTTTTGTAATGAATTCCTGCAAAGAAAATTTCTTTAAAAACTGGCTCCCAATAATGATAAATGGAGCACATAAATACATAAATAAAGAAATGACATCCCCGGCAACTAGCAATGGCAACTGGACCTGGAGCTGAGCTGCACCCTCCACAACTAAGATTGAAATGACAACAACTTGACTTGGAAAAATGTCCTGGAAGTACACACTGTTCCCGAATAAAGTCCTGTTCACCTTCCCCAATAAAATCTTTAAAAAAAAAGAAGGGAGGGAGGGAGGGAGGGAGGGAGAAAAAAAAAAGAAGGGAGGGAGGGAGGGAGGGAGGGAGGGAGGGAGGGAGAGAGAGAGAGAGAGAGAGAGAGAGAGAGAGAGAGAGAAAGAAAGAAAGAAAGAAAGAAAGAAAGAAAGAAAGAAAGAAAGAAAGAAAGAAAGAAAGAAAGAAAGAAAGAAAGAAAGAAAGAAAGAAAGAAAGAAAGAAAGAGAAAGAAAAGAAAAGAAATGAGTGTAATTCCTGGGATGCAGCATTAAACGAGTGACGTGACCATACAGAAGAAGCATAGACCAGTAAAAAGATTCTGGGAGGCTAATGTTCCAACTTATCTGAAGCCTTAAACAAATGCTAGGAACATAAATAAAAATTTAAAGCTAGGGTGTCCAACCATCCTAGTTTTCCGAGGACTAAGGATCTTCCAAGAATCTAAGACTGTCAGTGCTAAAGCTGTTTCAGTCCCAAGCAAACCAGGGTTAGTTTAAATTCTCCTGCTTGAAGTAACTTCGGTGTTTAAAACACAAACAAACAAACAACAAACTGGTTCTCTAAAAAGATCCATAAAATAAAATGGATAAACCTTTACTTAGATCAACAACACACTACAGGCAAACCACAACCCTAGCCCCATTGGGCCCAATCCCACCAGCTATCTGTTTTTCACAGCCTGCAAACTAAGAACTGTCGTTTTTTTTTTTACACTTAAAAATGGTTACATTTTAAGTTGCTATCTAAGTAGGTAAGTAGTTACATATCCTAGATTTTTTCCTCTTGGCCTACAAAGCCTAAATTATTTACTATCTCACTATTTAAGAAAAAGTTTGCTGATTTCTGAACTAGACTGTTCAAGAAACAAAGGCACAGATCACCAATGCTAAAAATGAAAGAAGGATGAGAATATCCTATAGACATTTAAAGGATAGTAAGGGAATATTATCAACTCATGCTAAAAAATTTGACAACTTTGATGAAATGCATACATTTCTTGAAAGACAAAACTGTCAAAATGGAATCAAGAAAAACAGAAAATCTAAAGAACCCCATACCAACTAAAGGAGTTGATTTAGTAATTTACAACCACTCCCAACCCTGCCAAAAACAAAAAAGGCCCTTATGGCTTCACTGGTGAATGCTACCAAACATCTCAGGAAAAAATAATACCAATTCTCATAAATACTTTCAGAAAACAGAAGAAAGGAACACTTTCCAATTCATTTTATGAAGCCAGTATTATCCCAATACTAAAAAGCCATGGAGACATCACAAAAAAACCTTCATATCCTTCATTAACACCTTCACTAATTAATATCCTTCGTTAACACCTGCACAAATCAGTAACAGTAAATTAACATATCTAGTGGGCGATACTGTGTTTTCCCGAAAATAAGAACTAACCGGAAAATAAGCCCTCGCATGATTTTTCAGGATGATGTTCCCTGAACACAAGCCCTAATGCGTCTTTTGGAGCAAAAATTAATATAAGACCCAGTCTTATTTTCAGGGAAACATGGTATATAGAAAGGATAAGGTATCATGAAATGGAGTCCATCCAGGAAACTCAAGGTTGATTTACGATCTGAAAATTAATTGATATGCCATTATTAACAGAATAAGGGAGGAAAAAAAAATCACATGATTGTCTCCAATAGATGCAGAAAAAGCAGTTAACAAAATTCAATAACCATTTATGTTAAAAACCCTCAACAACAAAATAAAGAGTTAAGAAAAATCCTCAGCCAACTAACAGAAGAGAACTTCCTTGACCGGGTACCAGAAATCTATAAAAATCTACAGGTGATTTCATATTCAACAGTGAAAGACCTTCCCCCAAGGACAAGAAACAAGGCAAAGGTTTCTGCTCTCACCATTTCCACTCATCATTTTGTATAACGGACAGGGGTGGGGTGGGGTGGGGAGTGGTTCCCCTAACCAATGTAATAAGGCAATAAAAAGAAACAAAAGACATGCAGATTGGAAAGAAAAAAGTAAAGTCTTTATGCACTGATAACATGATTGAATATATATAAAAAATTTTAGGAAAAAACCCCTACCTACTAGAACTAATAGTGAATTAGTACATATAGACTATGAGATGAACATACAAAATTAACTGTATTTCTATATGCAAATAATGCCAGAGAAAATAGCTAAGAGAACAAAAAATATTTCACCAGTAAACTAGGTAGACTAGAGATGGATGAGATAGAGAACTCCCATTTTGTTGTCTTTTATTACTCTTTAATTTAAAGTTATATTATCTAGATACTAGTTTTTAAGCTGAATTACTAGTAGAAGACATTTTTAAATAAAATTTTATACAGAACCCCAAAACATATCAAAAGTAGAGTTGGATTAAAACAACAAAAATAAGAACATGGAACTGAATCTCTCCTTCCTGCTTTGTTAACTTGGCAGCACCCTCATGTTCTCTTCAATACTTTTAAAAATGGATAACTATTTTTAAGATAACATAAATGTTCTCTTTTTTAAAAATCACCTTAAATCAGTACCCACACACACAACAAAAAGCAGTAGAAACTGAACACACAGGTCTATCAGGTAATAGTCATAGCAAACATCCAAGTCAGTGAGTGCCTACATGTGTACAGCATGGTACCAGATACAAAACAGTAAGATCCCACTCATCTTTGCTCTTAAGGGGATTTACACGTAATAAACAACTTGTTCTGAAACCAGAAGGTTGATATGCTTTCACCAACACACAGTACAGTATTTATACTACTAGGTATAATGAAAGAGGAAGGGGAAAACACATGTATGATCTACAAACTCTGTGCCAGGAATAGTGAGGCCAGGTATGCTTTGGAATTCATAATTTTTTGGATTTTACAGAGGACACACAGGGCATGTATTATATGATATTCCTAGACTGATCTGGGAAAGCACCCTATTATTTAAAGACATTAACAATTCTACAGTGAACTCTATAGTTAATATTCTAAGGAGGAATATAAACAAAAAGCATAATAAGCAAAGACAACAGCTTCACAACTCTCCAACTAGGTTTTACTGTCAAAGGACTTCCCATGAAAATCTCTGGTTCTCACAGGTTTGGGGATTTTGGAATGAGGCTCAAAGTACATATAAATCTATCATAGAAGAATAAGAAGAAACAAAACCTACTCTATTTCTTTCAGATCACTACTGCAAAGTATGTGGCGGCCCTTGAACACAGTAAATTACATCCATGTGCTACTTCCCCATTACCACTTTCATAATCTTAGGCAAATTTCTATCCTGAAGAGAATGGAAATAAAATATAAATTAAGAAAATTCTAGTTTCCTTCAGTAATTTATTTCAGTATCTACCACCTGTAAGCAACATAATATGAAATTTTAGGCCCATAAACAAAAATTTAAAAACACATAGGATGTGAAGCTAGAATCCTTTCTGATCTCTGGGCTCAAACCTACAAAATTTTTTTCAAAGCCAGAATTCATTACCTAAAGTTAATCTTCGTGTTTATTATGGAAAACAGACTCATTATAGATTCACAGACATGTGGTTGAAGTTTCCGTATAAAACCCTAAAGAATGAATGATCTCCTTTTATCAGATAACTCCAAATAACTAATGCGAGTGCCTCTGTTTCACAGGTAAGTAGTGTATAATGGAACAGACCTGCCATGTGAGAAGGCAGACACTTCCTGTTCACACGGGCATCAGCACGGATCAACACACGCACATACACGTCAAACCTCAGGATGTTGACTCATTTACTTGCATTTGTAAGGAGGGAATAATGTCATCCTGACTGTCACACATAGGGGAACAAACATAACCTTGTTAGGCCTGTAAGATATATGAGTTCTGAGTGGCCTGTCCCTAACTATTTCTCACATAAATTATTTCTGGTTTGGGTATACAATTTTGGAGAACTTAAGAACTTTCAGGAACACATCTTATTATAGCAGAAACATCTATATACAAAGTAGCTAAGAAAATCCTTTATAATATCCTAGTATTTTTGAATGGATTAAATTCTTTGTCTTTCTTGGTAAGGCAATAAATAATCATGTTCCATAAGGCTATCCTTAATATTCTTGAAGCATAAAATTTTGTGCTCCAAAAACTAACACAACAACCTTTCTTATTAACATTATATTTAAAAGTAGCGATCAAATTACTAACCTCCTGTATTCCAAGGCAAAGATAGTAGATGCTGTCAGGTGCATAATTCTCTCCATTCGGCCTGCGAATTTCATTGACAAAATGGGCTAACCCATAGTTAAGCTCAGCCGGTGTATGAGAGAGTAGATCCTCTTTTAACTTGACTGATTTAGCTAAAAAGAAATAAAACAAAAAATTAGTCATTGTTATTATTTACTGTTTTAAGATTAAGAAACTCCCTGAAATTAATTTATTCTATATAAGAAGTTAAATGTAAAATAAAAGCTACATTTATGTTTTTTAAAATTAAAGGTATTTAACAAAAATCTTGATTTTAAATGGCATGTAAGGGAAACAAAATCAGAACACTTACAAGACTTTAGCTCATCTAACACCAGAAGATCTTCATCAAGTTGCCTAGTTTTGACCCAGTGTTTCCATGCGTTTACACCATACGTGTATTTGAAAGGAAAGCTGCATTCTGAGTTGTCAGAACTATCATCATGAGACTGGTATCCTGATACAGCTTTTCTCTTGGCTCCCTATTATTAGTAAAACACCATTGTAAAATCTTTTTTTAAAGCCTATGTTATTTCATGACTGTATGTAAGCCATAACTCAAATAATGCAAATTAAAAAGAAATACATTTATACGCTTACAACTGACTGGTATTCCTGAATTTGAGAATAGTTACCTATAACATTACTTGAAACACATCTCCAAGAATGCCATATTTGTACACAAAACACTTTGCACAATAAAATCATGTTAACTTCTGCTGTGAGTCACTGATGAGAAAATAAATCCCATTATTTTGCCATGTATAACGTGCTCCCATGTATAATGCGCAACCACATTTTTGGACCAAACTTTCAGGGGGAAAAAAATCTTTTGTTTTAATTTTTTATTTCAAATTTGTATTTGTTTACATTTAGTTACTTGTTTTTTTTATTATAAAGGAATTTTAGCATTTATTTTTAATATTGTGGTACAAGAAATTTTATGTAACAAATAATTACAAAACACAAGAACAGATACAAGGTACAAGAAATTTTAGTATATGTGCTGCCGAAGTGAGCACAAGGTACAAGAAATTTTATGTACCGGAAACAAATTTATGATACTTACACATCACAGAAGGCCAAGAACTCTTGTCGTTGCAAGTTCATTGTAAATTTAATAAAACCAATTATCATATTCCAGGGCATTATTTTGCATACGGATATCATCATTATTTCTAGAGTGACACTTTTAACTCATAGGTATAAATAAAAAAATTAAAAACATTTATACAGATACAGAATTAGTACTACCCATGTATAATGCACATCCTTATTTTTCCCTCACAAATTTGGACGAAAAGTATGCATTCATACATGGCAAAATATGGTATATGAATAATAAACTAGTAATCTGAAATAAAAAGATTCTAAATATTAACGTAAGAGAGAAACTGGAGAATTTTTCAACAATTCTACCTTACAGGGAATGACCACTCAACTACTCTTCACTTTCCTCATAGCACTGTTTGCTGTACAAAAGTTTTAAATTTTGATGTAGTCCAATTCATCTATTTTTTCCTTTCATTCCTTGTGCTTTTGGTGTCATATCTAAGAAACTATGGGTAATCTGAGGTAATGAAGGTTGAAGCCTATGTTTTCTTCTAAGTGTTCTATAGTTTTAGTTCTTCCATTTAGTCTACAACCCCTTTTGAGTTAGTTTTTGTAACGATGGGTAAGAGCCCAACTTTATCCTACTGCAGGATGCTCACTCCTTTTTCATTCAGTTTCTTTCTTTTGGGGAAAATTTGTGAGTCACGTTTTTTTTTCCTTTTGATCTTTATGTTGAAAATCAGAAATATAGAAAGTTGATGAAATATTTAAAACGATTAAATCTGTTAATACATTTAAATTTGGTTTACCTTACCAACTATTAAAGTGCCCAGCATGTCTTCCTATGTGTCGGCGTGCTTAAAAGCGACCAGATATACTACTATGTACCTCAACCTCACTGATTACTCTCATCAAAAATAATGGTGGAAAAAACTGCTCTCTAGAAAATAGTCTCAATTATTCTTGTCAAATAATTGAATTTACTTTTTAAGCAACTATGTCAACCTTTTATCAAGATAAAATTGAAAAGAAATACTAAGTGGCAGTAATAGTCACTCTTCTCCTTCATTATGAAGTTGCAATTAAATCTGAGACATTTCAAGAATACTATTAATTTTATACCTTTTTTTTAGATCGAGGTCTAGGCTGTTCCTCGTATTCTTCTCCAAAAACAGGTGGTAATAAAAATTCATTTTCCATGTCAAGCTCCTCAGCAGCTGACAATTAAATTAGAAGAATTTTTATTTCAAATTTAATACTACAGGCTTATGTTACATAAACACAGCCAACAAAGAAATAACCACAGCATATAAACGGGCACCCATGGGGACAACTTATGCTGGGTGGAGAATGAATTATCTCCTGTACCTAACATGGCCTATGAGTTCTGATAAACCCTGTTCAGACTATTAAAGACATGCATAATGAATATCAACACCGATTTTTCACGGAAATGATATCAGAAAAATTATTACAACCTGAAATTCAATTATAAGATCTAAATGGTCTTAGTACAAATCTGTTTCAATCTATTAAATCTTTTCCAAAACAAAATGCTTTACCTTCTACTCAGTGTGCTTATTTGCCATTGACAGATTAAGAAAATAATGAAAAATAATTCCTTTTACAACAAAATACCAGAATTTAATTGTTTCTCTTTGAAGGTCAACTTAATTTTCAAAAAGGTCTTAAGAAAAATACTACCTATGTTTAAAATTTTTAAAAAAGACGAACACTTCATTATTCTGTTCCCTATCTTCAAAATTTTCTATAATGAATTGCTTTGAGAAAGTTTCTTTTTAAGGCTCTAAGAAATTCTTTTTAAGTCCTTACAATTCAATCCTATGCCTCATTTCAGAAGTTAAATGTTGAGTTCTACTTGGGTAAAAAAGAAAAGACAAATGTGAACAGTAAATGGATAATGTTCATAACCAGTTATGACTTCATCACTAAATTCCATAAGCATAGTTCACATTGAAAGAATAAAATAGCATTGTACCTCTGGGAAAATCTATTTCGATATCCAAATCTGGTTCATATGGTACATCAGGCATGCTGGACTGGGTCTCTGGGTCAGAGTTCTTCAAGAGATCTGAACCAATTATGTCTGTTTCAATAATTACACCTGTAATCAATCCATACTATCACTAGAAATCAAAATAGAAAACCTCAGCAGTACCTCTATCTGGCAAAAGGAAGTCACTTAATTGTAAATGCAAAATAAGAATAAATACTTATATTAATATGTCACAAATGGAAAAGCTATATAGATATCCTGAAATGTAAACTACTATAAACTTCATAATTATTAGATAATCATGAATACACGAAAACTTTAATCCTGTAGGTTTTTGACCACCTCTCTTCAAAAGTTAATAGCTGTGCTTTGATTGAAAAAAAATGATTCTGATATTAGAGTATTTCTAAAAGCCATGTCTGGTCAAAAATAAAGTGATACGGGTGGATAACCTCAATTTTCAACATTCTTTTTGACTTGTGACCCCAGTTTTCCACATCATTCAATAAAAGCTTATTTACAACTGCCTTCTAATGTTTTGATCAGTTGCTTCCAAAGCACAGCTATTGCAACCCTAAGAAATGCATTTTCTCCAGTTCAGGATGGTGGGAGACACACAAGCATAGATGCGAGCGTATGTACAACACACACACACACACACACACACACACACACACACACACACACACAGAGGGAACAAACGTTTCACAAAACAGTACTCTTTCTATAAGGGATACATGGTGACATTTTTTTTCCCGTTCCACTTCATTTAAAAAAAAACACAAAACACCAGTTTCAACCCACTGAATTAATCCTACCACTCCCCAACAAAAGGCTTCAGCAACACTATCACATTATGAAATACATAGAATTTGTTGCGTTTCTATTGTACTCCAGGGTAAACGGAATTAGGGAGCTCATGGTTGAAACAAAACTCTGAGTGTCACCAGAGGACTAAGGGTTGGAATAAACATCCTGAGACAGAATCATCCACACCACACTCAAAATGTTACACCATTTGGCAAACACTGCCCTAACAGAAGTTAGGATAAACCCTGGTTTAGATCACGCAAATGAATTATTAGTATAATTAACAAAACAAAATTGGGGAGAACCATTACAAAATAAGAGATTGGATTATTATTCAAGCCTACTACAAGTTAGTTTTGTATCTGAGCTAGTCCATTAAAACAAGAACAATTTTGAGTTGATTTCACAAGTCAAATCCTGTTACAATGAAAACAGGGACTGTACAAATTCCTGTGGTTTAAGGGAGCACCTGGCTAGATACAGCGCAGACCTCTTAATGTGAAATAACTTGTTGTTTTGATTCAATGCTTCCTCCACTGCTACATCAAGCTCAAACACAATGACATGCCCTGGAACATGCTATGACAACGACACACTTATTCACAAAGTGCACTGCAGGGCAGCTTACTGTTGATGGTGGCAGCTTCTGCTTTCCCCTCATCCTCAGTCATCATGTCTGTCATGGTAAGCAACTCGGTATCCAGAGTTTCTGAAGCAACTTTGCTTTTTAGCTCCTCGGCTGCTGGGCTCTTCTCGCTGCTGTCCAATGGGGCCGGCAGAAAAACAGGGACTGGTACCTAATTAATCAAAGCATTTACTGTTAGGTGTGTTCAACGTTAAAAGGTTATGTTTCCAAAGTAACAATTACTCTGATACATAATCTCCTTTATAATTCCATATTGGATAAAAACTTTGGAAAGAACACACATAAAAACTAAGATGTCAACTGTGACAAAGAAAAGTCCAGGATACAAGCAGCTACTTTTGAAATAAAACAAAAATAATTGGAGGTATTTCTGGGACAACAATAGACAAACCCTGACAGAGTCCAAAGTACTATAAATAATATTTTATACAAAACTTTATTCCATGTTTCAGTTCTAAACCTTACAGCTTCACAAATCTTTCTTTCCAAAATGAATTCAAATATAAGACAATGTGTGTCAAGCAGACACAGACATCTGCTGAACTTCAGTGTCAAGAATGAACACGTCCTTGATTAAACACAAAGCCATCACTGACAGAGGCAACCTGAGGAAAGGCACACAACCCTGCTCTCTGGTTCCCCGGGGCTGTCCCACCCATGCCCAGCAAACCTCACACTGGAGGACAACTTGGAGTCTGACTCACAGGAACAGGAACTGTGGCAGGGACAGGAACATTCTGGCTGTACATGTGCATAGGCACCGGCACGTACACAGGCACAGGGATAGGCACTGGGACATACTCTGTCTTCCAACTGTCATCTGCAGACAGAACATGGGTAAGGAGCTCGGCAACTAGCACTCATGTACAACAAGCGCTCAGTGTTGAAATCATGTGTTAACAAAGAAAAAGCTTAGTGCCTCGGTACCCATTTATAAATTTCTGGTTTTCACAAATTAGGTAACTTCAGAACAACAAAACTCAGTGAAGGAGCTGTTCCAACTTACAGAGCACACGTAGAATTTAGGCCTCTTTATAATAGAAAGAAAACATCCTTTAACAATGTTATATAGCTCCTGACACCCTACCAGATTCCCTTCACCCCCCCCCACAAAAAAGGTTTATGTAATCAAATAATTAGAACAGCTAAAATTGAAATTTGATGAAAATACTTATTTGAATTATTTCATCTCATTCTGATAAGGAAACAAAATTGCTAATATTACAGAGCACAGTTACAGGTACGATTTGCCAGAGGGAACACTGGAACTTCAGCGGGTCTTAGACCCAAGAAACTGCTATGGCGTTATTTCATTTGGGACATTAATTTGTATTCTAGGTCTTCGTCAGAGATTGATTTTCTTTAGTGATTTTAAATGCTGTATTCTCAAGGTAATGTCTAAAATTAGATAAGCAAAGTCAACAAAAAATGGTAAAGTGACCTGTAGCCTAATAATTGAAAAAACATGCCATTTCATTAAGTGAAGTATAAGTATAGAGAAATATACAAGTCAAATTCCCCAAAGTTACCTGTCTGACAAGATTTGGTCTGCATGTGAGGTTTACAGTAAGTAGCTTTTGTCATTGTTAAAGGTTTGCAAAGAACTGCTTTGTTCTTCATCTCTTTGTTAGGTGTTGGAGAAGGGGGTGGCGCTGAACCCTATAGAGAGGCAAAGAGAAATATTTTATTTTTACCTCTAATTTTTATTACTTCTTGGTGGTAATGAATATCTGGTTTCTAGGTCCTGTGGAGGGAACACACAAAAGTAAAAGAGTATAACCAAACTATGCTGTTATTATGTTTACCACAGTCTTAATCTGGAAGGATCAGAAATCAAGATAGAACGAATCTATCCTATTGGCAAAGCAATAGTAATCGGTCATTCTACAGATCTCTGTTACCTTCAAAGGATACCATCAGCATATATTTTAAAATATACGTGTCAATTCCCACTGTTAAGTACAAAAGCAAGATTGTAAACCTGAATTTTTAAAATAATTAGGCTCTTTTAAATTTATTTGAGAAAGAAAAAAGTTCTTGCAGTTATTATGGCTATCCGATACTCTAGCTCCCTCTATTGGATAAACAGCTTATATATGTTACTAAATTTGAAAAGACAAATGAAAAAAATTACCAACAATATTACCAAACTTTAAGTTGGGTATTTCCTGTGCCCCAGCAATTGAAATTTTAGAAACTTATCTTAGAGATACAGTCTCTCAGATGTTTCCACCATGTTCACTGTAGCATTATTTGCGATTGGAAACACACACACACACACACACACACACACACACACACACACACACACACAGCTGAAGATCTGTCCCTAAAGGACTAGAGACAAGGTGCTCTCCACACCACCTACTGATACAGACAAAAGGTACAGAATACTAACACATTCGATTCTTATTAGTTGGGTAGTTAAGTTCTAGACAGACGCCATGAACACGGAACCATTGCTCTATAATACAGGGATAGGTTCCTGTAAGCCTCTGCTCAGATTTTCATCAACAGATCAATACATAACCTTGTTGCTCTTGAAACACACTTTATTTAATACGTGTATTTCCTACAAACAATTATACGCAGTATTTCCTTTTAATACAACAGTACAATCACAGCATTTATGTGTTATGTACTCTTCCATTCAAACGTGTACACACACGCACACACATACTTGGTACTGAGAACACATACTGTATACTGTATAGTAATGCAAATCAAGTCCTGAAAACACACAGATCAAGCAGTTAAAGTTTTATAAGAACACTAACGTCTTACTGTTGGTGGAGCTGCAGGAGGTACGACGGGGCAGTGCACGTGTGGTTACACCTCTCAACCTTGGCACGCCCCACGAAAACCAAGGGAGAGGCTGATGGAGCTTATTCTGCAGAAGAGGAAGACATCGATGAGGGTGGCATGGTGACATCTGGCAGTTCTACCTCAGGAGTTTGGCTCTTGCAACTTGCTGACACTAGCAGCAACTTTCCCTCCCAAACTGGCTTCAAAAATTAATCAGCCTTGTCGGCTTGGCTTTTCACCTCAAATCTTTTTCACATCAAATCTTGATGTAAGGTGCAAACACAGTGGTGCTTCAGTGTGAGGCTCTGCTCAGACTCGGCCACATTCTTCCACGTCACTGACAACTCTTCCTAAGGCAGAATTCCATCACGTTATTTGGGCTGCTGTTAGAGGGACAACACTTGGGAGTCTTCAGCTGACTTTCATCACTGAATCTGATGCCTTGTTTGGTCATCTGTCCAGGCCTCCATCAGGGGTCTCGACTGCCTTCTCTGCCACGGCTTCTTCCACATCTTCTTCCTTCACGTCCCCAGAGCCTTCTCCACTTGTTTGTGTATGGTAGGTGTTATGTTTTTATCACCATTCTTTTTTTTTTTTCTGTAACACCTTCAAAGTCTTTGAAATTTTTCATGCAGTCTGGTCAAATATTTGCCAACAGTTTTTCACAGGAGCCTGCTGGATGCTGCCCTGGATTGTGCCAACATAACCAACTGTGTCACATAGAGTGACTGACTTCCAGGAATCCATCATGATGTTTCCTTCGTGTGGAGAGTCTCGCAAGCTCTCATGAAGTGGGCCTTGAAAGCTTTCATTCTGCCCTGATCAAACGGTTGGATGAGACACAGTGTTTGGGGGCATAAAAAGAACTACATTCAGATGGGCACATTTGAGTTCTTCACGGCAACAGATATTCAGGTTTTCATTCTGGAGATGGAGCTCAACTTCTAGGACAAAGCAGTTGTGGAACCAATCCCAGACACCCAGACAAAATTTCAAACACCATTCATGCTTTTTTGCTCCCACGTTCAATAAATGGCATATGGTTCAGTTTTCCCCCTTTAAATGCTCATGGATTGCGGACTCTGTACACTCTGAGGGGTTTGGACTTAAAATTACCCTTGGCACTGGCACACTGGCTATTGCATGGTTGCACGGTCTCTAAACGGTTCAAAGTCAGAGGTTTGTAGACCACTTGAATTATAGGTTCATTTGTCAATGACCTTGTAAGAATAAGCCAGTCTCATCAGCGTAGAAAACCTGCTTGTCCATATAACACCCCTTTTCCTCCATAACACAGAGTAGGTATTGCCCCATAGAATCCACCTTGCCCGTAAGTTTAACATTTTCACACCACAGAGCCCTAAAATGTGTGAGCCAGACAGCACCGAGCAGGCCAGATGTAACATCTTCCTGCCCTAGGGTAATACGTTCTGAGCTAAAGTCTCACAGCGATGCTATTCACTATGCTTTTTAAATCAGACATAAGCTCATGAATCCACAAACTTAGTCACTGTTCCATCTCTTCCAGAGCTTCACCACACACTATAGATTTGACTTTAACACTTGGAGGTGTTTCCTTTATAGATTGGTGAATTTCTTATTCCTTTTGTGCCATGTTGTTGATTCATGAACACTGAACTAACAGACAAATGAATGGTGCTCACTAACAGGAATTTCCTCCATAAGGCACATCACAGCCTTCTTGTGCTTAGGACAAATAGACAGCACTTAAGTGCTACACTTGGGGGTCATTGTAAACAGCAAAATCACAAACAAAATGTGCAAAACCATGAAAAGCATGAAACTAATTAGACTGTGAAAAGGGACACTGGCTTACAGTAGCATGAGTGTGACAAGAGGTAAAGCCTCACCACGGGCAGGTGTGCCTCCGGCGGCTCCCAGGTTCACCAGTCTGCAGAGGTCTACAAGTGACCTTGAAAGTGCCACGGGCACGGTGTTGGGTTACAAATATACTTTACACAGCAGTCAAATTCGCAGACTAAATAATGAGGATCAACTGTACTTAAATAAAGCACTTACTGTTTAACACGTTTTTTTGTCCATATGTAAAGGTCTGGAAAGGTATAAATTAAAAAAATTTTATGGAGGCTATCTCACAAGTTACAAATAACACATATGGCTCATTCTCGATTCATCAGGATTTCAAACCACTTAACCAGCTATGAGACAGAGTACTGAACAAGGGTCTAGGGAACACAATCTAACACTACTGCTGTGTAACCAAGACATGTCACTCAACCTGCTGTGCCTCAACTTCCTCAACTATAAAATGGGAATAATAATCTAGCAAGCAGTTATTGAGTATCTACTACATACCAAGCACTGGGTAAGTTGGGTCTAGAATCCCCACTTAAGAACAAGGGGTCTAGGGCCGGCCCGGTGGCTCAGGCGGTTGGAGCTCCGTGCTCCTAACTCCGAAGGCTGCCAGTTCGATTCCCACATGGGCCAGTGGGCTCTCAACCACAAGGTTGCCGGTTCAATTCCTCGAGTCCCACAAGGGATGGTGGGCAGCGCCCCCTGCAACTTAGATTGAACACGGCAGCTTGAGCTGAGCTGCTGCTGAGCTCCCAGATGGCTCAGTTGGTTGAAGCGTCCTCTCAACCACAAGGTTGCTGGTTCAACTCCCACAAGGGATGGTGGGCTGCGCCCCCTGCAACTAGCAACGGCAACTGGACCTGAGCTGAGCTGCGCCCTCCACAACTAAGACTGAAAGGACAAGAACTTGAAGCTGAATGGCACCCTCCACAACTAAGATTGAAAGGACAACAACTTGACTTGTATCCCCTAAAATACATGTTAAAATCTAATCCCTAATATGATAGTATTTGAAAGTATGGCCTTTAGGTATTGATTAGGTCATGAGAGCAGAGGCCTCATGAATGGGATTAATGCCCTTATGAAAAAGACCCCAAAGAAATCCCTCAGCCCTCCCACTGTGAGGGGAAAGCGGAAAGATGGCCATCCATGAACCAGGAAGCAGGCCCTCTACAGATGGCGCCAGGATTTCAAACTTCCCAGCATCCAGAACTGTGAGAATTAATTTCTGCTGTTTGTGAGCGACCTTGTCTATGGCATTCTGCTACAGCAGCTCAAATGGACAAAACACCATGTAAATCACCAAAGTTACATAATTCCTGAAATGAGTAATCCTCCTAACACCTCAAGAGCTTGGTCTCTTTTTCAGCACTCCCATTTTACAGATGAGAAAACTGGGGCTCCAAAGTTACACATCCTGGTAAGGTGACAGAGCCAAAAGTTCTGAAGTCAGGATTCAAGTAGATTCATCTGAGGCCAAAGCCCATGTTCTTAACTATACTGGACAGGCTGTCTCTGCAACATCTGGAGCGGTTATAGCCAGCATGCGCTTTAGTGCTTACTATGTGATAACCCCGAGGCTGGTATTCTCTTCATGCCCATTTTTCAAATAAGGAAATTTACACAAAGAACAGTGAAGTGACCTGCCCAAAACCACACAACTAAGCTTTCATACTTTGAAGTTTATGGGTAGGAAATTAAAATATTCCAAAAGCTTACAAGGCAAAGACGGCAGAGGACTTTACAAGACAAAAGGTGGCACACTGACTTGACCTCCCCTGCTAGTAATGCTCTTTGTCTGTCACATACTGGGGCTCAAGTGCTGGGAAAGAAAAGCATGTAATACTGTGCTAGTAGAAGGGGTTCCTACAGCCTTGGTCAAAAGCTTATATACGAAAATAAGGTTGGAGAGAGGCCTGCTGGCTGCACAAAGAACACAAAAGGGAGTGATCATCTTTATGTTCCTTGGTGTAGGTCAAAGTGCCCAGTATTAAAATCAGATGATTCAGCTGAACAATTTTATGTACTTCTGAATTATCTGGCTTAAAAGTATATTTCCACAGGGAGGAAAGCAAAGGAAAAGGCACTCTTACTTTGCTAGAATTCTGTAAAGTATAAAAATAAAAAACAAAAATTGAATGGAATAATATAAAAACACCAATGTTTTTATATTATATCAGTGATCAGTACCAATAATCTTTAACTGTGGTTACATATTAAAATCACCTGAAAATGTTTTCAAAGCCACAGAATCTCTGAGTTGGGGTGCAGGCATTGGAAGGTTTTCTAGCCAGTGATTTAGTCTTTCTTACCAGGACAAGAACTAGCCCAGACACTTATCATGATACCAAAAAATGACTCCTCTAGAGCTGCCCTTGAAAAGGATGCCAGAAATACCCTTATTTCAGCACTGGTGACCGTTGTTTGACTCAGCACACAGAGGGCAGACCCGCTGCTCTTCAGTATGGCAAAGCACTGCTTCTTCCTTCCCTTCACTCATTACACATAAATAGCCACTGTCAACCTACAAAAGTCTTAGAATTTTAGAACACAAAAAAGCAGAATTGATTTACACCAAAAGACTGAAAGAAAAAAAAAAAGAAGCAGAAAAAAAGAAACCCCAAAGGACACATTATGGAAGTATTTCTCAAATTTAAAAACTCACAGGTCGGAGCCCTCAACCCTGATCCTCAGACCCCTATTTCAGAAATATATGCACAAAGCCTTCAACAGTCTGGCCCAGACCACTCGTTCACCCTCATTTCCCATGATTCCACCACAGGTGCCCTTTAAGCTTGGCTCGAATAGTTTTGCCAAATATGCATGCCCTGTGCACATTATTATTCCTCCGACTTTTCATCTCTCTCTCCCTGACAACCTTCTACTCAATTGTATAGAAGCTTTTGCACAACTGCCAGGAACACATACAGTCAATCATTTCAAACATTCTATGGCTACTCTCTTAAAAACTATCTATTACAGATGTTTCAACTCAAATACCGTTTATATGTCTATCTCTCCCAGTGTGGGTAGAGGTCATAATTAATTCACCTTTATATTCCTTAGTTAGCATGCATAAAAGGACCTGCTTTAATATCAGGTAATTCAGCTGACTACTTCAACTGTCTCAACACAGGAAAGTAAAAAATCTTTTATCATTATGATCAGATTAAATTAGACTGATTATTTTTTTAACCCCACATTATAAAAAGCAATATTTAGCTCTCCACTTAAGCAATACTTACTGTCATTTTGGTTCGGGACGTCTGACAACCCTGATCTAAAAACATAAACAAATTTAAATAAAATGAGACAAATATCACACTCATCAGAATTTTCTAAATCTGTATTTCTCATTAAATTTTAGTGATATTTTAAAATAATGACTAAAGAAAATATTTTAAGCTGTTTTAAGTCAAGGATATCAAATTTAAAAGCTGAAATACAGAGCTAAAGAAATGGAATTAACTCTTCCCATTTTGTTCCCTCAGAAAGCACACATTGCTTTCGGGGTAATTCTACGTTCTTAGATTTTACTCTTCAATAAGTCACAATTTCTAAAAGGTTTTTGTTTTCCTCCCAACCTATCCCAGGCACGTATCATTTGCTAAAAATGTTTTATATTTAAAATTGTCGATGACATGATAGGTAAGTGAATTTTTTAGAATTTTTGTTGTAATTCCGTTTGACTCCTCTCCACCCCCAACTAGACTCTATTTCTTCAACTAGCATTAACTTTTTTAAACAAAATAAAGAGCAACAGACTTATGGTAACTTCATACAGGGCACGTCCACCCAGAGAAACTATGAAAGTTGCTGTTAAACTATCTCCAAAATAAATTGTTCATTATCATTACTTTGAATTGTGATCTAAGAAACTAAAGACTGCTGTACAGGTTTTGCAAGTTGCTACCTACTTTGTGACATACCATAATGCAGGTTTTCAGGTCCTTTCTGAGTCGTCATGTTGGGCTCATTCTGCTGGCAATAGAAGCGCAATAAGCAGTGCTGGTCACAGAAATGTTTCATTTCCCCGCGCCACTGCACACGCTCTTTAAGAGTTCCTTGAGATTTACAACAGTCACACCTTGCAGCCTTAATAAAAAAAAGGAAGGTACCAGACATTTCAAATGACAAGGTTTAAAAAGTCAGATATGTATTTATAAAGATTTCTAAAATTTTGTCAGTGATTATTGCTAAATGTGATAAAACAATGTCTGATCAAGAAAAAATAAAATTACAATATAAATCATAAACACACAGTAAAACCCACTGTAAAAGTGGGAGGGGGAAATGTAGCCATTTCCTAGTTGTCAAAATCCCTTTCTATACTTACCAGAAGTTAAAGACCAGTATTACAAAGATGTGATAAGCAAAAAGAGTGAACATTGATAAACCAAATTGGTACAATATATTTTGAGTATTTTAAAATAATTTTGAAGGCTTTAATCATATACTGGTAGAAGTCTTCTACAATCATATTACATTGAAATCTCTGATTAATGAACAGATTTCCCAGGTTCAAGTGACAGCTCATAATAAATCAATTCATAGAAGTTGTAGCAGACCAGAATCATTTTGAAGCAAGCTCTTATGAGAAAATCATGTAGTGCTGAAGTATTTTTCTTTCTCAACAGTTTAATATAATAATTTTTCCCCCCTAAGGAGAGCACAGCTCACACTGGCCTATGCGGGGATTGAACTGGCAACCTTGGTGTTAGCAGCACCACGCTCTAACCAACTGAGCTAACCGGCCACCCCTAATACAATAAATTTGAAGAGCTTTAATTAATACACTGATTTAATTTTAACAAGAATGTCATGTTTTAAAGCACTCAATATTTAATTAATTTAGAAACAACTATATTTTAAGACAACAAATTTGACCTACAAATAAGAATACAGCCATAACTGGTCTATAATTTTATACGCAAAATAAAACCAATTAAAATTCATATATAAAAAGTTATACTTTTATGATGGTGAATCAATAAAGCATGGGACAGATTTTTATTTTTCAGAGATCCCATTTTCCCTAGATTGTTCCCATTTTCACTTTTTCTTACCATCTTGATCAATGAGTAGACCAAAAGATAAAAATGATTAATTTCAAATAGTTCTTTTCATAATTAAGAACTTCCTCAATTTCTGATCTAGTTAGAGTAGAAATAAATTACTATAATTTTTTAAATTACCCTTTGATTTAATTTACTTAGAAGTTGATAAGCAATAAAAATTAAGTATTTTGTAATACTTAATAATAATAGCTGTAGCTTTTCCTCACTATAAATTATCTAAAGTTTTACACTGTGCATTTTCAATTTCTCACTTTATGTCTCAACAGGCGTTCTATGAATAAATACTATGTCAAAATTCCTAGTCAGGAATATAACAAATGATTGTGTTGGTAAACAGGTTTTATATAACAAACATACCCCAAGGTTAGAACACAGGCTCTTTTTTGTCTCCAGGTCTGGTATTTCTCCTGCTGAATAAATGTTAAATGAATGAAGACTTGTAGTATAAATTATGACTATTAAGTGATGACTATCATATTGCTTGTCCAAAAATTTGTCAGCTCCAATTTCATGTTGCTGGTAATATGTGGTAATCTCAAGATCCACAATACTTTTTATCGACCAGGTCAGATTTTACTCAATAGTGAAAAAAAGTCCCTATGTAAAATTCTCACCAGCCAAAGACTGTTCTTTAAAATCACCATTACAGTGTTCCAGGTTTCATTCCCCACCCCTTTTTATATTTTATACTCAAAGAAAAGACAAAGGAAGGAATTGAAAGCCTAACATTCTATTCACTGAGTCTAAATAGTGCAAGAACGTGGCCAGGGTGAAGTTGGAGAAAACTACCTCATTCATTGAGAACCTGAGAAGTAAAAGTCCAGCACGTTACAGCTACTCTCTATAATCTTTACAATAGTGCTGGAAACTAAGGTCTGGCTAGGTGAAGTGACTAGTCTAAGGCCAAATATCAAAAATGCAGGACTTAGAGTAGACAATCCAAGTCAATAATCCAGGGCATTATTTAGCACACCAAGTAATAAAGACAAAGGAAAGACAAAACGAGTTAATATGAATAATCAGAGAATCAAGATCCTAATAGATGTTAAAATGCTCCAAGAAGGTTCTCAATGTAACATCCAAAACCCAAATCACTTTGTATAAAACTTATTCAAATCACTCCATGTACTATGCTGACCTAGTATACAGTAATATTGCCATTTAGAAAGCCAGGGGCATAAAACCACACGCCACCCAAAGAATCTGAACAATAAAATCACTTCATTATTTTGTTGATTATATTGTATTTTGTAGAAACAATACTTGAAGCTCCTTTCTTCCAGGAGGTTCAAAACAAATGTAGGTGCTATCTCTCTATCTGAAGAAAAGGGAGCAAGATTAATGCCAATTTGCAAATGCAAACAAAATATGTATATATTTTTCAGGGTGAGAATAATAACAGAACTCAGTACTTCAAAGTTTAATGCCATAATCAAAAATTTTAAGATTGTGAACCTCTTTTTGTTTATCTGTTTTACAGCCACTCACACCAATTCCTGGTGAAGTGCTTGGAATTAAACTACAGACAGGATGGCTAATCTGCAAACATCATTAATGGCCATCATTCCTTACTGACACGGACACCACCATTCCCTGCCAACCACAAGAGAGCTCTTAAGAAAACCTGACACTTCTATAGCTCAAAAACTGAAGTGTGGCTCAAGTCTCTGGTTTAAAAACACTACACCATCATCTACTTAGTGGTTTTCCTGTCACTGTGGAAAATCAAGGATTATTTATTATGGGGGGTGGGGAGAGAATAGGCACGGATTTAAACAATCTAAATAACAGACAGGTATTAAATTCTTAATTCAAAGTCCTTAATCCAATCTCTCAACTAATACAGGAACCTCTTCTTCAATAACTGACAGACCATCACCCAGCCTATACTGATACAATACCTTACATTTATTGCACAGCTTCAATGTATATATTGGGTGATATATAGATATTCTTGTAACTTTCCCATCCACTTGCTCCCCATTACACCAATTGAACCTAATTTTGCAGGGGGGCGAGGGAGGGCAGACCATGAACATAAATGAAGTAGGGAACTTCTACAGTCATTTTAAAAAGGAATTCTTTATGACTCCCCAATATATCTTTCTGAGTACAACAGAGTGATTCACTTTTTAAAACTGTAGTGATAAAAGAGTAGGTGATTGGATACTATGCAAAACATTAAGTGATAGGGATTATTCAGTTACCCAAAAAGCACAACATTAAAGCAAGAATATTAGATTATTCCTTTTCTGAAATTAATTTCAAAAACAAAGAATAATTTTTGTGGGGGAAAAAAACAATATTTTTAGCAGTTTAGACAAAAAAAGGAAAAATTTAAAAGCCCAATATTTTTCATTCACTTGGATAACTAAAACATTAAGTATTAACTTTATTAAAGCCCGTAAAGTCATACTGTTAAAGACTATTACAGGACCTTTGCATTAAAGAATTTAATATTGCCACTATTCACCACTAGTTTGTAAAACAAAGTAAAACCTGTGTTAAAAAATTGTAATTTGAAGTAATAAAGTTTAAGAAAAGCTTATTAGTTCTCTTAAGAAGTACTGTGTAGTATTCTTGGAAAACAGTGGGCCTTCTGACACCTGGCTATTATTCAATTACAATATTAAATCCTTTTTCTCCAAAACTTAAGAGATCAAAACAACTATCCTCCCACCTGGTTTCATATATGCCTGGAAACAATTACTTTGAGGAAAAGTAAAATCTACTTCCTTCTAAAGAGTAATCTGGGAGAAGAAACATTAATTTTATTCTCAGCATTTTTTGATTACATGATTCAACAGATTTTGTATTCCAATTTAGAAAAGACAGGATTTAATAAACCACTATTTTCATCCCAAAGAAAACGATTATAAAGACGAGAAAACAAAGACATTCAAAATGTCTTGTTAGTAAAAGACACACAAGCAGAAGTTTTAAAAGCATAATATTAAATATTTAAATTAAAATACATGAAAATGTAAAGTTATCTATACTCTAGGTAGTCTGTCAAACAGAAGCACAAACATAAGAGGTGAAAATACAGTGTGTGCGTTCCTCTGTTTAGGCAGCAAATGCTCAGGACTAAAGGTGAGCTCACCACTGGAGTGGCTCCCTGCTAATTTCAAAGATTCCTTGATGAGGCACTTTTTTGGGGGATTATTTTTCTAATAAAAGTTGGACTGACTAGTAAGGATCACATTTTTAATGGACTAAGATCTAAATTTTTGAGTTCCTAAATTTAAAAAGTAGAAGGGAAAAGAAGATCAAAAAAAAAAAATCACAATTTGTTTGGGACTCAGTCCCATTTTCAAAATGATAGGATAGTAGCGGTGCAGTAGGGGCTCAGGAGAGGTGTAAGGAAACAGTGTGATTCTAGAAGCACGTGGTTACTGCACTGGCCACCAGGAAGGCCAACAAGGAGGCAGGAGGGGCAATTCACTTCCTCATTTCCAACATGGTGATCCTACTGATTGTATACAAAAATCATCATTTTTACTTGCTTTACAAATTGCTGCCATGGGATAAAATGCTCTTTTATTCCTCAGTTTAGTACAGCATGCAGTAATGCTACTGTGCTACTGTGTGTATTATACAAAAATGTGTTGGGTTTATAATAAGATAAGGAATAATCATAAAAGTGTGTTTAATGTATAGAATACTGACATTAAACACAAACAGATAATTATAACTGGTTATTTAAGTAACATTCTCATATATTCTGAAATGCGCTGCCTCACTGAAATTTCATCATTGAACATTACATAAAAATAAAAACATTAGATACAATTATCCTTTAAAATAAATGGCAAAAAGGAACAAATGCCAACAAATAGTGTGGTCTTTTGCCAAAGAATACTTTTCTTCCCAAAAGACAAGGAAAAAAAAAAGATTTCTCTATTTGAATTGCAAGTAATAAAGAAAACAGGAAGAATTCATTCAAAGAAGCCAAACAGAGAAACACATTCAGTGTGCTGTGAACAAAAAACAAAATTCTCCAAGAAAGATTATTTTAAAAAATTAAAGTTTTGGATTCAGAATTATATAATTAAGCAGAAATTTGTATATTAAAATAATGACAGAGAAATCATCATTATCACATGGTAATAACTGTCTCAAACAATAACACAAATGATGAAAAGATTAACAGACAGTAAGAATAAAAGGGGATTTCCACATTGTAACCTACTAAACACTTTTACTGTTTGAGATTATCCAAAACAAATTTTCAAAAATAAAACCTCCTAAACGGTGGAGAAAAAGTATATTTGTGTGTGCTAAACTAAAATTGAGCATTTAACACCATTAAAATAACATTTTTTGAGTGTTTTTTCAAAATTGCTACTGTCTATAATAGAACAAGACAACTAAAAGGAATACACGAAAGAGGGTGTTAGTATGATTGTCCTATGTTGCTGAAATTTGAACCTTAATTCTAAGGCTTAAATTAGTCACAAGTAAATTAAATTAGCAACAGTAAAATAATGAAGTAACTTAAAAAGTGCACCAAAACTCTTAGCCTCGAAAACCTCTGACAACCTGTAAATCTGAAGTTACTTGGAAAGTATCTTCCTTTTTATTTAAAAAATATTAGTTCATATTTTGAGGTGTAGATATTTAAGAAGTTCACAAAAAATTTCTGCAAGTCTCCTAAGTAATGTCATTTAACACTAGTCACTTTCATTAAGTGAACTAAATAATTATCTATGTATTTCAACCATTCTACTGCTTGTTTCTTTAGCAGTATTTCACAATTCTGAAGTTAGGATGATGTCTGTCTTCTCATGCTTTAAAGGCACTGCATACAGACAAAGAATTAATAACTTTTTCTTCAGTGATATCTAACCAAAGCCCAAATTTACACTCATTTTCTTATCTAGAAAGAAACGAATGCAAGGGACAAAAAGGACTTATCTTCACTTTTTTACATATAGATTTTTTTTTTTAAGTTTTTTATTGGGGAATATTGGGAAACAGTGTGTTTCTCTAGGGCCCATCAGCTCCAAGTTGTTGTCTTTCAGTCTAGTTGTGGAGGGTGCAGCTCTCTGGCCCATGTGGGAATTGAACCAGCAACCCTGTTGTTCAGAGTTCGAACTCCAACCAACTGAGCCATCTGGCCACCCCTTTACATATAGATTTTAATCACACACACACACACACACACACACACACACACACACACACAGTTTCAAATTAAATGTTTTTGGTCTCTATTGATCTCCAGTGTCTTTTCAATTTGAAACTCTCCAGAGACCCACAATTAAAAAGGCAAAAAAGAACAAAGTGGCTTTAAAGCACACCCAAAGTATCCAAAACAATTACCTGTGAATATCCAACACTGATTAAGTAATCATCAAAAATATTTCTATTTAGTGAAATAAAGACACACAAATTTTATAGAAATAATCCACTCTGTTAAGCTATATTGCTGAAAATACAGGTATATCCTAGTTTGGGGTAATACTTAAGCTATAAAACAAGTAAAAATGCTACTATAAATTATAAAGAACAAACTGAAATGACAAAAATTTTAATGAATTGTATAATCTGGGCTAGGCCTCATGCGTGTACATTTTTTACATAAATAACTTACCATATTTGTTAATGGCTTTTTAAAGACTGGTTAAAATAGTTACTGTGATAAAACTGAGTTACTTGCCTTATAGTACCAGTCCTGGAACTTTTTACAGCAGTCTTCACTGCAGAAGTCCCTCACAACGCCATCCAGTTCTTTAGTTGCTCCCTTCTTACATAGTTGAGAGCAATAGTTGCAAGTAACACACCGCAAGCCTAAACGTCTTGCAAAATCCTGTTTGTACAATAGTTTGCAGCCTGAAAAATTTAAAGTTTTAATATTAAAACAAAAAAAATGTCAAAAGCTCATTTTTGAGATGAGAGAGAACTTAGGGCTAATAAACAGATCATTAACTTTAGAAAGTGTCTATAAATTCACATATAAAGTTCGCTACCTCTCCTGATAAAAACTGTGATTAACACTAACCTATAAAAATTCAAACAGGACATAGAATATTATGTTAGATATCATGTCAGTTCAAATAATTAATGTTCTAAGATATTCAAATCTAATAATGTCTCAGAACTATTTTATTTGCTTTATTTAAATACAATCTTGCTTAGGTATCATAAACACACCACAAATAGGCATTTTAGTAAATGGAATAGTGTAGACCAGGGTGTCAAAACTGTGGCCCGCAGGCCAACTGTGGTCCACAATCCATTGTTAATTGGCCTGCAGCAAATTCCAAAAATATATTTAGTTTACTTAAATAAATCAGGTGAGGCAATATGTACTTCGCCTCGAATGAGTGGCCCGGCTGTTTGTGTATTTTACCGCATATGGCCCTTGGTAAAAAACGTTGAAAAAAGTTTGGACACCCCTGGTGTAGACCATTGAGAGGCACTAAGTAAATTTAGAGACTTATTCAGCTAAGTGGGAATTTCTGCTAAATTTTCTAGCCTTTTGGTCTCTGTCACCCGACATGGACCTTCAGGGAAGTAAAACTGGTCTACTGACTTGTACAGAGAAAATGTTTTGTTACTCTATTCCTTTAGTAAAATATTTTTTACCTACTATGTAATTGCATTATTTTAAATGTTTTTACACATCAATCTTATTTATTCCCTATAATACCTCTACGAGGATTAAATAATCGTGCATACTTTCACTCACTCCTATCTACTGAAACCCTACCTACCCTTTCACAAGGAGCTCACGTTACACGTCCCCCACGGACTGCCCTCATCAACCTAGTCTGCAATGGTCTTTCCCATCTGTGAACTCGAACTACAACTGTTTTATATATAATTTCTCTCGCAAATAATTATTTATATAATTTATTTGGCATTTAATCTATGACTTGATACCTGGAACCATATTTAAAAATACTTCTAGTATTTTTACCTTTATTAGTTTTATTTTTCTAACTAGATTTTGTTGGTAGTACCAGGTATTATGGTTTTTTTTGTTTGTTTTTTAATTTATTGGGGTGACAATTGTTAGTGAAATTACATAGATTTCAGGTGTACAATTCTGTATTACATCATCTATAAATCCCATTGTGTGTTCACCACCCAGAGTCAGTTCTCCTTCCATCACCATATATTTAGGTATTATGTTTTATTTCTAACAGGTTACAGCAGAGAACTAGGTGCAGTTAGTGAAAGCACAAAATATATTATTAAACAACAAAAAAGACACACATCCTTTTGAACCTTTGATTGCCCATCTAAAGTTATCAGTGCCCCTCTTCTGTCGTGGGCACAGCTGAGCAAGCATCGTTACAGTCTCCCCTTCCGCGGTTGTCATGTCTAAGTCAGAGTCTCTCAAAGAGCCCAACAGCTGCGGACACTCTTCATCAAAGGACTGTGCTTTGAAACAACCACTGAGAGTCTGAGGAGCCCTTCTGAGCAATGGGGAAGCCTCCCAGACTGTGTGTTGACGAGCGACCCAAACCCACGCGCTCCAGAAGCTTTGGGTTTGTCACCTATGTCACTGTGGAGGGGGGGTGGGTGCAGCCATGCAGGCAAAACCACACAAGGTGGATGAAGAGCTGTGGGACCAAAGAGGGCTGTCTCAAGAGAAGATTCTCAAAGATTTGGTGCCACTTCACTGTGAAAATGATTTTTTGTGGGTGGTATTAAAGAAGACACTGAAGAACATCACCTAAGAGACGATTTTGAACAGTGTGGGGACATTGAAGTAACTGAAATCCTGACTGACCGAGGCAGTGGCGAGAAGAGAGGCTTTGCTTTTGTGACCTTTGATGACCATGACTCTGTAGACAAGACTGCCATTCAGAAATACCTACTGTGAATGGCCACAACTGTGATGTAAGGAAAGCCTATCTAAGCAAGAGATGGCTAGCGCTTCGTCCAGCCAAAGGGTCGAGTGGTTCTGGAAACTTCAGTGGTGGTCGAGGAGGTGGTTTTGGTGGGAATGACAACTTTGGTCATGGAGGAAGCTTCAGTGGTCGAGGTGGCTTTGGTGGCAGTTGTGGTGGTGAGGATATGGTGAGTGTGGGGATGGCTCGAATGGATTTGGGAATGATGGTGATTACGGAGGAGGTGGCCTGGGCACCCTGGAGGAAGCAGAGGCTATGGAAGTGGTGGACAGAGTGATAGAAACCAGGGCAGTGGCTATGGCGGGCGTGGCAGCTATGACAGCAGGAACAACGGAGGAGGCGGAGGTAGCTTTGGCTGTGGTAGTGGAAGCAATTTTGGAGGTGGCGGAAGCTATACTGATTGTGGCAATTACAACAATCAATCTTCAAATTTTGGACTCATGAAAGGAGGAAACTTTGGAAACAGAAGCTCTGGCCTCTACTGAGGTGGAGGTCAGTTCTTTCACAAAACCAAAGTGACTATGGTGTTTCCAGCAGCAGCAGTAGCTATGGCAGTGGCAGAAGGTTTTAATTACTGCCAGGAAACAAAGCTTAGCAGAAGAGTCACAGAAGTGACAGGGAAGCTATAGGTTACAGCAGATTTGTGAACTTGGCCAAGCACACTGGTGGCAGGGCCTAGCTGCTACAAAGAAGACATGTTTTAGACAATACTCATTTGTATGGGCAAAAAGCTCGAGGACTATATTTGTGACTAATTGTATAACATAACTGGTTATTTTAGTTTCTGTTCTGTAGAAAGTGTTAAACATTCCAACAAAGGGTTTTAACTTGGTTGTTTTTTTTTTGCACCCATGCTGTTGATTGCTAAATGTTATAATAGTCTGATCATGGCACTCAATAAATGTCTTATGAATGAATGAATGAATAAGGTTAAAAGTCCCTCTGACTGAAAACTATATTCTTAAACATCAGTTATCTACTTGCTGCTACTTGTCTATTCATTTTAGTAAAATCCACATAATCCAAATGGTAACAAGGTCACTGATATATATGTTAGCCGTCAACCAATACATTCAGACTTATTAATCAGTAAGAATGTCATTGCACAAAAATTCAGGTGTCAAAAGAGTTAAATTAACTCAGAATCAATCTTTTCAATGAAACACTATGTCACTTTTCATTAGAGCTGTTATCACAAGAGTAAACATGGTTACCTTTTATTCCAGGTAAAACATACCAATTAAACTATAAAACTGGAATGCCCTGTTTTATAAGCAGCACCCTCTTAAATATATAATCTTTACGTAAAATGTATAATGCATAAACAGAAGCACTAGCTGAAAGGACTGGTAATCTTTTGGTATTGCTATCATTCCTACTGCTGGCATTTAGGATTTTTCAATCTTTTTCTTGCCTGTACCCAACAGTAGAAATCCATAGAAAAAGTGGATACAGGAGGGAAAAAACTAACTGAAAAGTAATAAATAAAGATAGCAGACAGGAAAGCTGGGAGTTTAGTGCCTGGGGCCAAAGAAAGAATAGAAAGTGAAAGCCAGCTTAGAGCAATAATGTGACATTTGGGGAAAAGTAATAACAAGAGCACAAAAAACACAGCTACAATCCTAGTTCCTACCTCTGGAGAATTAGAATGAGGACTGGAGTTCATTTCTATAATCTGCTGCCTGGCACCAAAGCAGCAAAAGTGTAAACGAGAGGTAAGATAATTCTTGAATGTACTACAACAAAAGGCAGTGTTTTTCTGGCATCCTAAAATGAAAACTTAAAAGTATTTTCCCATTATAGTAATGGCACGTGTAATTTTCTTTCTGGTACACTGGAAACCTCTAGGTTAGGCAGTACACTGGGCAGCGAAGTGGATCCAATGGAAAAGAATTCTAGTCCACTTGGAAAATCATGTTTAGAAATGGTATAGTGTAATAATGCTTTTATTTTATTCTCAAAACTTCCTTGTAATGAAAAACAGGTTACCAAACTTTTAGAGATAAAACATCTTGAGGCTCAGAAGTCTACAAATATATACAACAAAACAAGTCAGTAGAAAAGCAAACTCCATTTTCTTGTTCAGCTACAGTAACATTGTACAGCTCCTCTGGACATATGGAATTATATAGTTGGAAAATATATTGGCAAAATAATTAGTATTAAGTATTCGTAAGTTATGAACACCATTGTATATACACTTGCCTTCACTACAGAAGGGTCTCTTAACACCAGAGAAATTCACTGTTTCATGAAGAGTCTTCTCCTCTTGGCAGTACTCACAGTACGTAACTATGCAATGCAGCTTCTTATAGTCGTCTGAACAGGTCCTGCTGCAGAACTGGTGCACTTTGTTCTAGATGTACAGTAGGAATCTCGGTGAGTATAGGACAAAGACCTCGAAAACAAGTGTAAGAAATAAACAAGCCACGTTTGCAGAAACTAAGTTAACTCATTCCCCTACTTAATGTTATAATCCTTAGGGCTACATCTCCGATACAAGGCACCTAGTTTAACTAATCTGCTGCTTTATTTCAACATAGATCCACAAAATTCAGTACCATTAACTAGCTGAAAATTACAGTGAAAGAGCACAAGTATCACTAAAATAAGATGGCAGTCTGATGTTGCTAACAGAACTGGTGAAATGGGAAGAAAACAATAAAAGCTACAATATGGGTAAACTACAGAATATGAGAATTATGACATTAATAATATTTTCACTTAAAAAGAAGTATTCTTTATTGAGTGTGTAGTCAGGTAGGCTCAATCCCATTCCTATCACACAGAAGAGTGACAGACCTATTGTGGGGAAGGAATTCAGTCTGCAGCCATCACACAGTGCACTGTTGAGCTCGAGACTGAGTTGGTTCCCTTGAACAGAGCAAGGTTAGTAATTATTTAGTTATTCCTGGCCCCAAACAAGAGTCAGAAATACTTTTCAAATATGCAGCCAAATAGGAGCAAGTTAAAACCTTCAGGGCAGCAGCATTTCCTGTTATTGTGGAGGACACAGACTAGGTCTTAAACCACCTACCTAACAGTAGCAAAGCTACCTGAAGACCAAGATAAGGAAGGTAAGAGAGCGCAGGAAGCAACTTAAGTAGTAAGGTGATCCACAGCGGGAAGGTGTCCTACCATGAGCACACAATATACAACAAGACGCAACGGGCCCCTGAATTCTATCACTTGAGGGACGGGTTCAGCTCTCACTCAGTTGATGGTGTTTCTTAACTCCTTCCAACACTTTTGTACCATGTAAACAAAAGCCGCATACCAACAAGGCTGCAAAAGCAGGGCAGTGCTAACATGGAGATGGTGGAAAGGACCTCATTTTCATCTGCTATTTCCAGAATTCAGTTTGTGCAGGGTCTTCATTTCCTAGAAGATACCACTCTATGTGCTTGTTTGTCGGTTTCTTTCCTACTGGGCCTTCAACATTATTCCTGCTATGACTTAAGGAAGGTTTTAATCACTAAAAATCATCCCTGGGGGCCAACATCAGTCTCAAAGAATGATTGGTTTAAATGTTCTTGAGACTCTACCAAACAAAATAACAAACTAAACAATTTTCTAGGGACTAAAGTGTTAAAAATAATGAAGTTTCAGATTTCCAAAGCCCTTTAGGTATCACGCAGTCTGGTTCCGGGGATCATTTTTGCCTAAGACTGCCAACAGTCACTAATAAGTGTGGCTCATGAGCAATCTGTTGTTGGTTCTACACCTTGTACACTGTTTTTATATCCTCCAGCCCCTCAAAAAAGGTGGAAGGAAGAATGGCCAAAGCTGAACACTGCTCAAGGAAGCAATGTTCAGACAGGGCCACCTTATCCATGCATCTATCTACCTATTACTTCTCCCCTTATTGACATAAAAATTAATGATCAGAGTTTTTGTTAATGGAAAAGAGATATGGCAAAGTAAATTAATTAACTGGTGAAGGCAAAGTGATGAGGAAGAATAAAATCAATTTATATTAGGTTTATTAAGTACAACATAGGGAATATATTCAATAATATGGTAATAACTATGTATAGTGCCAGGTGGATGATAGACTAATTGGAGGATAACTTCATAAATTATATAAATGTCTACCCACTATGCCGTTCACCTGAAACTAATAAAAAATATTAGATGTCAACTGTAATTGAAAAAAATTGTATTAGGATTCTTTTATTAAAACACAATTATAAAAGGTTAAATGACAACACAGTAAATGACTACCAAATTGTATTTTACAGGTAGCAGGGCATACAAGATACTAAGAGTTCACAGAAAATATTTATAAGGACAGGAGGAAATGAGGAAAATGCTGTACAAACAGATGCTTCACGTATGTAGCTAAACAAAGTGACTCTCCATACACTATTATGAGCATAATATATAGTAAATATAACTTCAATAATTTTTTTTTACCTAAAAAGAAACAGATCCTTTGTTGATGCCACTCCCACATAAGTAAATAATCCAGTCATCACAAAATCTGAAAAACTAATCCTTCTTCACTCAGAAATAGATTCTCAGATGGAAATGCCATAGTAATCTTACTAGACTTTCATTTGAATGCTAGACAATATACATAACAAAATGTGACTTGCCTCCCATTCCAGGATTTCTGGCTTTGAACAAAAGGAATTTTTGCAATAGTTGCATTTCAATTGAATATCACTTGGGGCTACAAACTGGCCATTTGGAGATGACTGCATACTTAGAGCCTAAAACAAACAAACAAACAAAAAACATACTGACTTTGACATGGATTTTAGAATGTTTATTTGTGACAACTGTCAAATATCGACTATATCCAGAAAACAGGACGTATTTTGCTTAAATATTTATTCAACACATAAAAGTCCATTCTGAATTTTGTTTTTAAAAAGTATACTAGTACATTCAGTAAGTTTTATGAAATTGAAATTCATTTTTACCACAGGATTACCACTACTAATTTTAAAAATACATGAAAAAGGGGGAATCATACCAATCACGATTTTTTTCTCTTTAAGAAAATGTAAGCCAATAATAGTGAGGTTGTTTAACCAAGTTCTGAAGCAGTAAATAAACATTTTAAAAATCTAGCTCCCAGCTCCTTTAATAGCTAACTCACGGTGGGGAAATGTCCCCCTTGCATTGTTGCATCATTTCCATTCCAAGTCCATCAGTGAAAACAGCCTATATGACTTTTTAAATTGATCATTTCTTAAACCAGGTTGGAAAAAAAAAAATTTATAGGCTGGTACTGATCCCAGGAATTTATTGCAATTTTATTACATTTTCAAAAGTTAAAACAATTTACAGAATAGAAAAGGCTATAAGCATACATGGGCTTTAAAATGTTTTGTTCTAATCTGAGCAAGTCCAGTGATATTTAATTTTCATTCTTTAATCTATATTACATATAACATATAATCTTCTGAATGTATGAAATTGTTAATAAAACTTTTTCCAATGTAGCAGTGGAGGGAGGAAAAAAACCTTTATCATTTTTAAAACTTCTACATATTGTTCAACACAATTAAAATTTTTGAAAACATAAAACATGCAGATTTAAAACAGTAACTATCCTATCAGGTTAATAAATTTTGAAAATAAAACCACCAACACTAATTACCTTTAGTGTTTCCAAATAATTGAAGTCCATTAAAGTTAATTTTTTCAAAACAAATGAAAATCTATCCTATTATCTTACTTTGAAATGGAAAACATTTAATGAACACAAAGTTTAAAATTTATGGTTTGCTTTAAGATAAAGAGAAAGGAAAAATGCTGCTTTTCTATTTGTCAACCTTGTATTACTTTTATACAGAATCACAAAGTGATGAGGCTGCCTTTAGGTTTATCTGGACACAGTCCTCAAAAGCAAGAGTCTAAATTAAGTGTTTCTTTAAAATATACAATATACATATACAATTGTCTCGTCAAATCATGGGCAATACGAGTTTCGATTAAAAGAAAAAGGCAGTTAAAATATTTTCAATTAATATTTCAGTTTACCCACCATCAAAAAGGAATAGTTACAGGTGACAAGCAGCACGCCAAAGACACTGGTCCCTCACTCATCTACTTAATCCTTATTCCTTGATTTCTGGTTTGTAAGAAGCCAACAAGTCAGAAGCTGCATTTATCATTCTAACGATGTATCAGTGGCCATGATCCTAACTTCCAAAATAAAAGTTTAGTCTTGAATGTATTACCTAAGCTCAGTTGAGGATAAAACTATGAACACTGAGCTGGCTGAATTCAAAACCACCTCAGGTGAAATGCTAGTAACTGTTGGAACTACTGCAGCATAATTAAGAGACTGTATTTTCGTTTAAATAAATTCACATAGAGCGCAGTGCCTGCAACACAGTAGAACTGTTGGTCGAATTAACTCACGAAGCATGGCTCTGTGCACTAGTTTGAACCTTTGCCTAATAGCCTGAAATGTTCGTTCACACACAGCAGCTAAACTTACTTTTACCACTTAACTAATGCCAAATCCCCTCTAAAATGTTCTTCCTGGTGGTCAAAGAGCTTAACGTTTGAACACCTCCTGTAATGCTATCTTCTCAAACTATCCACATGCCACCTCTGAGGAACGAAAAATGTCTCCTTGAAACTGATCTTGTATTAAATTGGGTGCTACTTACTGTAGCAGGTCCAATCCCCTTTTTACCCGGTACATTTCTAACATCTGAAGAAAACATTTATACTTATCACTTCCAGGCTAAATATACCTACGCCCTTCATAAAATAGAATTCTCCTTAAGAATCACATGATGTTATTCAAACCACCTAAGAAAATACACATCAGGCACTGAGCTCAATTTAATTTTCTTCCCATATCATAAGTGCATTTAAAAAGTCAATTAGACTACCTGGGGTAAGTAGATAGCTGACTCAGCTCTGTCTACTGTGACTCTAGAATCTCCACCTACCAATCTGACCCTCAACGAGCTGTAAAAATTAGCACCTTAAGTAAAAACAAAACATACAAGTTTATTTTCTATGTATGCATATTTTATGCATGTATATTTTACTAAAGGGACGGATATGCAAAATAAGTAACAAACCTGAAATTTAGCCACACAATTGGAATTACAGAAGTTATACAGTTTTCCATCAGGCATTGTGGCTTGATATTGAGGTAAAGAGTTTCGCTTACAAAAATGGCAAATAATTCCCAAACCTAGGAGAGAAAAGGTATATATTTGATTTGTTTATAAAGTAAAAAAAGTGTTTTTTTAAACATCTGAATTGACCTCAGAATAGTTTATTAATGGAACTTTCTGTAAACTATCCTTTTATTAATTTCCAAGATTATTCACACCTTAACAAATACTGTCATAAAAGAGTCTGATATTATGGTCTCTAAAATACACAAAGATACACTAAACAATCTCAGAGTCAGATGATGTTTGGAATGAAAAGACAGTTTTAGCTAATAACACAGATATGGAAGAACTTCACCAATAATTTAAAAATTAAAAGAAATATGGAATGACCAAAACCATTAAAAAGTTTTCAGTAAGCAAGTTTACTGAGATAATAAAAATAGATCATGCAGTTAAAACAAGCATAAAAATGAAGTTAAAAGAGAGAGAATACTTAGGAAATGAGTCATGTTATTAAAGTTTTTTAACTTCCCAAATCCCTGAAACTTACTTTGTGATTTTGCATATTTTGTCTTGTGACTGTTCATGCAAGCAGTTGAACAGTATGGCTCCATATATCCATTAGGACCTATACACTGGGTCATATCAAAAAACCTGCACTGTGTTCGGCAACCAGTACAAGTGGTCAGTTTTCCGTATTTCTAAAATTTGAAACATAAAATGATATTAAGAAAACCACAATTTAACTAGAAAAAAATTATCACATTTTTCATTACACCTCTTCTCTCTGCAAAACAATTCTGTTAATCTTGAATCAGATTCAGTGAGTCAGAGAACTGTTAAGTGCAATGCAGCTGAATCAGGTTCAAACAAAATGTAATCTTATCTAACTCTCAAAAAGTGTATGTTCTCTATTTAGTTTAATGGAATCCCTTACATATAGGTAAGTGAAAACTGAAAATTAAAGAACGGCAGTGTTTTCTGTTTACAATAATGATACTTATTTGACTTTTGACAGAAGAAATTAAATGTACCTAAAAATGTAACTTTTAATAATCAAGTGAATACAGTCCTTCAGAGAAATAATTTGAAGCTGTTAAATACTTATCACATTGAGCTACTGTTGCTGCAAGCACTTCTGGAACATCTCTTAAAACTAATTTATCACCTATTTACTACATATAGAACCTTATTCAACAACAAAATACAAAAAATAATTAGTATTTTTAATTTCAAAAAACATCATTCAAAATGATTTTTTGGCTATTAACTAAAGTTAATAATTAGTTAATAGATAATAATGAAGTCAATTCTTCTACCAAGGGTAAAATTTGCAAACACTGACGTAATTCAAAGAAATGAGATAAAATATATGAAGACAAGGAGGTACACTTTGAAAATTACTAGACAAAAGCAATATCACTGAATACATAGTCTTACAAAAATACAGTTCAAATGAACTGGTATGTTTGTATTAAAAAATTTACTTGATAGTCACAAGTAGAAACCAAACAAGAAAAGGCAAGCTTTATAGAGCAACTTTTATTTGATCGCTCTTCTGAGCAGTTACAAAACTGTCGAAATTAGTTAAATCAAATATCACGTACATTGTTGCAAAATAACTGTATCCATTTTTCCACCTGATGCTGAGATCATTTTATTTAGTCACCTGCATCTAATATAATATGATGATATAAGAAGGCCTCAAAATGTTCCATGGAAGCAGTGTGGAGGTTCCTCAAAAAATTACGAATAAAATTACCATATGACCCAGCAATCCCTCTCCTGGATATCTACCAAAAAAATCTGAAAACATTTATCCATAAAGACACGTGTGCTCCAATGTTCATTGCAGCTTTGTTTACGGTGGTCAAGACATGGAAACAACCAAAATGTCCTTCGATAGATGAATGGATAAAGAAGTTGAGGTATATATACACAATGGAATACCATTCGGCGGTAAGAAAACATGATATAGGAACATTTGTGACAACATGGATGGATCTTGAGAGTATAATTCTAAGCGAAATAAGTCAGACAGAAAAAGCAGAGAACCCTATGATTTCACTGATATGTGGTTTATAAACCAAAAACAACAAAAGAACAAGACAAACAAATGAGAAACAAAAACTCCTAGACACAGACAATAGTTTAGTGGTTACCAGAGGGTAAGGAGGGAGTGGGGGGTGGAAGATGAGGGTAAGGGGGATCAAATATATGGTGACGGAAGGAGAACTGATTCTGGGTGGTGAACACACAATGGGATTTATAGATGATGTAATACAGAATTGTACACCTGAAATCTATGTAATTTTACTAACAAATGTCACCCCAATAAATTAAAAAAAAATGTTCCATGGATGAATAACAGATGTCAGGAAGATGACAATCAGGCCAAAAATAACAATAGGGTAAACTGTGTGGATAAATTTCATGAATACCAAGGGATTTTAGACAATAAAGGTAATAAATTGAAGGTAAAAACAATAACCAAAAATGAGTAAGTAACATCATAAAATAAAAACATCAACTTTCTAAGCATACAACAAATAGAACAGGTATGAGAAAACCCAGCTATTTATGTGCCAGAAAGGAGTGTTATATTCATCTGGTAGCAAGGAAAATAACCCATGCTGCCTATTTCTCATTTACTCAAACAACACTTAATGGAAACCCTAGTGTTTTATTTTGAAAGTGGAAATCAACTGATTATTCAATTTCTAGTAGCTTCCAAAAAGAAATACCTATCAATAGCCAAAGAATGGTAACAAGGAAGAAGAATAGGCCTGTTAAGTTGAATTTGAGTCTCCTAGTGTTACCAGGACTGCAGAGGAGAAGGCTCTGGTTTTAGTTTAGAATGACAATACTTTTTCCTAAGGCCTATATTATAATTTAAATTTTTATATTGGGAAAAAATCAAAGAAAACACATCAAAAAAACAATGGAAGATAAAAGAATGTTTAAAATCTGACACCACCATACAAATTAGGAATACTAAAAATATCAGGACACCTGCCATTGTATATATAGCAGGATTACAGAGAGAAACACAAAGCCACTCCCAGTAGATGTATGCATAAAATTTCCACTATAAAGCTTTTTTTTTTTTTAAAGATTTTATTGGGGAAGGGGAACAGGACTTTATTGGGGAACAGTACTTCCAAAATTTTTTTCCAAGTCAAGCTGTTGTCCTTTCAATCTTAGTTGTGGAGGGTGCCGTTCAGCTCCAGGTCCAGTTGCCATTGTTAGTTGCAGGGGGCGCAGCCCACCATCCCTTAAAGGAGTGGAAACGGCAACCTTGTGGTTGAGAGGACGCGCTCAACTAACTGAGCCATCCGGGAGCTCAGTGGCAGCTCAGCTCAAGATGCCGTGTTCACTCTTAGGTGCAGGGGGCCAAGCCCACCATCCCTTGCAGGAGTCGAACCGGCAACCTTGTGGTTGAGAGCCCACTGGCCCATGTGGGAATCAAACTGGTAGCCTTTGGAGTTAGGAGCACGGAGCTCCAACCGCCTGAGCCACCGCGGCGGCCCCCTATAAAGAATTATTTTACCAATAATTCAATAAATGAAGTCCAACCATCTAATCTAATGTTGGACTAGATTTTTAAAATTTATTACAAACATCCTTCAAGTTGACAATGATTTTATGGGCAGAATGGTTAAGTAGTAAGTAAATTTTAAGATGTACTAATAAAAAGTAGACCAGTTGAACTGAGTCAAGTAAATAAGGAGCTAAATAAGCAACTTGGTGCATACTGATAAATACTTTTATCTGAAAAGAAGGAGAAAGTACTACCAGAAAGATAGAATTATTAATATTGAAAATATTTGAACACAGCTACTTTCATAGCTACCACCACTTCAAAAACAAAAGGACCCATTTAATGGAAGAACATTAGCAAAAAGAGAAATAAATGTTAGTGCCATGTTTTCTCTGCTTCATAAGTAAACAATCAGAATAATATTTAAATTTCATGCATCCTATAAATATGCACTATGTGATTTAAAGGAATGTAATTAATTGTGTAAATTCACGACTAATATAGTCCCCATTCAGGCATGGGGAAAAATAAACCTACTTTCAAATTCAGTGCAAAAAAATGAGGTAGAACTGATCGAAACAAGATACTGGTAAGGTAAAAGGTAAATATAATGTGAGTTTAGGGCAAATTCAGTCTACTCATTGAAAAGAGGTGTCTTACATTTTAGTCAATTCCACATGGATATCAAAACTGACAATCATGTGATTTAAAAACTTTCTCTAATTTTTCCTTTTACATGTGAGTAATACATGTCATTTAGCACATTTTGACCTAGTGAGTGGACAACATGAGTAGGGGATCCAGAGATAAAAGTTTCATGTCAAAAAAAAAAAAAAAAAAAAGTTTCATGTCCTTGCTGCTACAAATCTAATCTAGGAAATGGACACCAAGATCTAGCCAGCATGGATCCTACTTCCCAGCTGCAAATACAACATGAACTAAATTGGGTCCATGGCATTCCGTGGAAAAAATATTACCTTTATATTCATCAACATCTAACTGAAATGTGGCATTTTCTTTCATTCAGATTGAAGGCAACAAACCACATTAGTTTTAGCAGAACCTGTGACTTGGTCAAAAATAAAAATCCCCGGCTTTTTATATCGTACTGGCAGATAGCTCAATATATCATTATGTTCAACATTACTTCAGGGGGGAGGGGGGTTCACAGTGTGAGGGATATAAATGATGAACGTCTAAGTATTACCTTGTCTTGTACACCTGAAACTAATAAAAAAAAAAAAACATTACTTCAGAAAAGACTGTAGTTATTAACCACACTATCTTATTAGTGCATTCATAAAATAGATATATTACGTTTGAAAAAATTTTTTAAAGTTTTACCATTTTGATCGATTCTAGTTGTAATCATAGGTATTTTATTTTCTGCATTAAACAACATTCTGAGAACTGATCTACCCATATTACCAAGGGAGTCAAAAGCACAAAAATAGTAAAGAATCCTGATTAGGGGAAGTGGTCATAAAACTTCAACAATGACATGATATTGTACTAATTTTACACTAAGTGAAGATTAAAAGATAAATTCAAATAAAAATTAATTTATTCAATAAAACCTTAATAGTATCTCTTTATGTTACAAGATGTTTATGCAGAGAAAAAGTCTGAAAAATTCACACAGTTTTACTTTTCTTCGTTATTGTATAGTCTACAATTTTTCTTTTAACATACATCTACTACCTCTAATTTTTAAAAATTTTCTGACAATGGATGCTAAAATAGTGGTTAAAAAGTCTGCAAAGCAACAGGATATTTACATAGCATAATATATCCCCCAAAAAAATATCTTAATAAATGCAGAGGGAAAAAGACAATCTGACAGATACCTCCTTAACCATGTGAGCCAGGTTATCATACAGTTATGAGCCAAAAGACATCATGTGCTTCCTGGTGGGTGCACAGAACAGACACAGTATCACTCATGAGGTACTCATGCCAACAAATGCACTACCTCAGTCTCATCCTGAGAAAACATCAGACAAGCCCAAGCTGAGGACACTCTACCAAATGTCCTGTAGTATTCAAAAGGTCAAGGTCATGAAAGATAAAGAAATGGAGAACTGTTTCACATTAAAGCAGACAGGACTTCCACCCCCAGCCATATTGGAGTAACAGAGACTAGATAGATTTAATCTCCCACCTTTCACAACCAAAACACTAAACAAAAGATATGAAACAATGGCTTTTAAACATTGCACAAAACACAATACAACTTGTTATATAGAAATAAAAACCCAACCTGCAGAAAAAGATCTAGAAAAGACGGATATGAAAGCAGTAGACAAAGATGTTAAAGACCTATGATAAATATGCTGATATATTCAAGAAATCCATAGAGGAAAACATGAATATAATGAGGCAAGGAATAGAAGATATAAAAAAGACCCAGATGGAACTTCAAGAGATGACAAATACAAGAACCTGCAATAAAAGAAAAATATACCCCATTTTATTTGATGAGGTTTATTTGATAAAAAAAGATTAGTAAAATTAAAGATTCAACAATAGAAATTCTCCAACAGGAAGCAAAAAGGAAAACGAGACAAAAAAAAAAAAAAACACCAAAAAAAAAAAAAAACACCAATAAATAATAGAGGCACAGTGATTATAGGATAAGAGCAGGAAGTCTAACATATCTGCAATTGAGATCTCAAAAGAGGGTAAGGAGGAGACAAAAAAAATTTTAATGATATAAGGACCTATGATCCTGGATTACATGGGTCCCAGATAAGTTGTAAATTTTTTTCCATTTGCTGTGAGGGACATTAATGGACAAAATATGTATAAGGTCTGTAGATTAATCAGATAACATTATTATATCAAAATAAAAATCCTTATATTGATCATCGTACTGTATTTACAATTATTCCTAACTGTATTCATCTTTATTCATGTAGTATTCATCTATATTAATGGGAATATAGATTTGGAAATGATTTTGAAACAAAGGATTTTTTTACCTTTCAAGTAGGCACAGAAGAGAGGCACTTTTATATCCTATAATTAAGTGCCTACTGTGGACAAAGTACTGTGCGTTAAAAAATTGTATCTGAAAATAATTGTTTAACAACATAAAAACCTAAAAGCAAATGAGCTTATCACAAGAAAATACATGTAAAGTTTAGTGAAATAACAAAGATTGTATATGTCTTAGAAGTAAGAAAATAATTATCTGATATTTTTTAAGTTCACAAATTTTACTATACAGGCATATCTCATTTTATTGCGATGTGCAGATACTGAGTTCTTTACCAATTGAAGACTCCACCAGTGAAAAGATCACTGAAAGCTCAGATGATGGTTAGCATTTTTTTAGCAATAAAATAGTTAATTAAGGTATGTACTTTTTTTAGACATAACGCTTTTGCACACTTAATAGACTACAGTACATTGTAAACATAACCTTTACATGCCCTGGGAAGCCAAAAAATTCTGTGACATAGTTTATTGCGATATTCGCTTTACTGCAGTGGTCTGGAACCTAACCTGCAGTGTCTCTGAGGCGTGCCTGTACTTCAAAATGTACATGATTTTTCAGATACATAATAAAAACACTAGCAGTGCATGAAATTACTTAACCCCAGCTACATTCCTGCTTACCTCAGGCTGCATTAAGAAAGAGTCCTGCATGTGATCTCGAACCTCCTTCAGGAAGCTTGGATGGCTACCTACCTAAAAAAAGATTTTCAAACACTTTATAAACACATATTAAGAAAGGCTGCTAGACTGAAAGGCAAATAAGCAATCTGTAAAAGTTGATTCTTAATTACCTGTTTGTGAACTACAAACTAATTCCAACTTTTAAAAATGCCTATCTGTCCTATCCCCAGGGCCCAACTTAGAGAAGAATTATTAAATATCCTATAGAAAACATCATTTAATGATAAAACAACATAATAATGGTGCAAGGAATTAAAAATACACCCTTAGATATGACTCATTTATAAGTAGGCCTTGCAAAACATCATTTATTTCTTTTAGATGACAATGTACTCTAAGATCTCATTAAAGTCTATTAATATTTATAATGATAACTCAAAGCATTCTAAGTTAAGTGATTTGGACATTATGCAGTTAAAATTTTCATCTGCAAATGGGTTGTTTTGGAAACTCATTTTAAAGCACTCATGACAGCTTCCAGTACATATGAATTTACATCCTTACTCTTTGTAGAAAGCATCTTGCTTTCCACGAAAGTCAACACTATGCAAGAAAATAAAAAAATAATTGAAAGGATTAGTCTCCACTGCCAGGATCTAGACTATTAATGACCTGTATCAGTATACTCCAGAAACTAATTGAGCAGTGGCAACATAAACAACAATGGCAGTCAAGTTCAATGTTAGAGACAAAGGTCAAAGGGGGAGGGAAAGGCAGGGAAGAAAAGATCACCATATGATTTAGTTCCCAGGCTACAGGAAAAAAAGGCATTCAGTAGAGCGTCTTCTGTAGTGGTCTCCAAACATGTCACTTTATCAGTAACAATATACGCACATGGATTCCCATTTATTTACTTATAAATTATTAAAATATAGTATATGAATTATGAAACATGAAAATATTTTTAAATGAAAGATGAGACTATTTTAAAATAATTTTTATTAATAAAAGAACAAAGAAAAATTTTGATATCCACTAGAGTGGAATCATTTGGTGTCAGCAGAGACTATGTGGGGAACAGTAAGAAGGCACCTTACTCCTCCTGCTCAGAGCGGAATCAGCCACAGCTCAGAGAGGAACCAGAACTCCTATACCCACCCACCCAGCAGTAACAAGGAGCAACTCCTCCTTCCACGGGTGTCAACAGAGGCCATGTAGAGAGCCTGAACTTCTACCTCTAATGGGCAAAAGAGAGGTGGCACCTGCCTTTCCCTGCCAGAGCAATGTCAAATAAAACCAGCTATAGCAGAAGGTTTAAATAACATTCAGAGTATTATAACAAAATACCCAAAATGTCCAGGCTGCAATAAAAAAAGAAATCACTTATCCTATGAAAAACCAGGAAAACAACAATTTAAATAGAAAGAGACAATCAACAGATGCTAACACTGAAAGTACAGAGATGTTAGAATTAACTGACAAAGATTTTTAAAGCAGCTATAATAAAAACACTTCAACAAAAAACAAAAGCCACTTAACAAGGAAAAAATTTAGTTTCTCATCAAAGAAACAGAAGATATAAGCAGAACCAACTGGAAATCCTAGAACTAAAAAAAATCTGTAACAGAAAAAAAAGAAAAGTCAATGGAAGAGGTATGTCAAAAGAACACAGGAGCCAAGTCAAAGTGCTCCCAATGGCCAAAGGTAGAAAATTGCAAGCAAAAAATTAAATAAAGCACAATTGAATTATAACCCAAAGTATAAAATAAATATCCATGAGTCCCTACTGATATTAATAAATGACTGAATAAATTAATTAATGTAGAAGAGACAAATTGCCTATGCAGAAAATCCCAGGTATCTACATATAATCTCCTCACTAAACAGGAGTGACAGCATTCCCAAGAGTATAATGTGGGAATGGGGAGAGGAAAGGGAGACTTCATAATGGAAAATCCTGACAAATACTACTTCAGCAAGGTGATCAACATTAACAGTCATGAATCATGCTGATAGATGTACCTTTGTTATGTGATGAAAATGGCAAAAGTGTAAAAGGTAAAACACCTCGGGTGATCTTCCTTCTAAGAACCCACAGCCTCAGTGTGTCTAATGATGAGAAAAACATCAGACATTCTAATAGCAGGGCATCTTACAAAATACCTGATTCCTAACTGTCAAGGTCAAAGAAAAAAAAAGGGGAGGAGTGAGGAATGGGTAGGAAAAAAAAAGTCACCAAGAGCCTAAGGTAACATCAATACTGAATATAACATGACAATCTGGATGGAATCCTAAAACAGAAAAGGGACATTATGTAAAAATTAAGGAAATCTGAATGAACTATTATTATTATATACATAGTAAGTATATATCAATATCACTTCATTAACAGTAACAAATGTATCATACTAATTTAAGGTGTCAACCAAAGGGCGAACTGAGGGGAGAGGGTTATAACATGAAAACTCTATGCTACCTGCTCAGTTTTTTTGTAATACTGAAACTATTCTAAAAAAAAAACAAATCAAGCATTAGTAAAAACTAACAACAACAAAAACCCCAATGGGTGGTACTAATAGCACAATGGAGAAGGCAGAGGGAAGAATCAGTGAAGGAAAAAACAGAAATTATCCAATCTGAACAACAGAAAGAAAACAAAGTTGGAGAGAAAAACTTTTTAAAAATAGAGCCTCAGGGATCTGTAGGACTGTAACAAAAGATGTCACTAGAGTCCCAGAGGCAGAGGAAAGAGGACAGGGATGAAAAATCACTCTAAGAAACGTGTGAAAACATTACAAATTAGGCAAAAGACAGAAACCTACAGATAGAAGAAGCTGAGCAAACCCTAGAAAGGATAAACTGAAAGAATCACCATAAAGCATCACAGTCAAATTTCTGAAAAAATTTTAATAATTTGAATAAAAATAAAGACAAAAAAATCTTGAAACCAGCAAAGTTAATGGAGAAATACAATTGGAGTAACAGCCTAGGAAGACAAAAAACTTTCAGACAATAGCCCCTCCACTCCATCCAAACACCACAGAAAAAAATGCGGCACTAATCCTACCCACACCAGCAAAGGCCAAGTGGAGAGCTTAGACTTGCACCTTGGCCTGGTTTCCAGGCAATGCCAGGCCCCAGCCACCCAGTTAGGGTGTTGTTAGAAAACACCAAATAGAAAGCCTGAACTAGAGCTACCCCATCAGGAAGTATCAAGGTACCCTATCACCTACCCCCTCAAGATGAGAACTAGTTGAAAGAATCAGGACTTTCGCCAACAACCAGCAATAACAAAATTACAATTACAGAGTCTGAGGAGCAAAAAGAAAAAAGAATGAAGAAAAGTGAACAAAGCCTAAGAGACCTGTGGGACCGATCAAGGGGGCCAACACGTGTACTGAGAGTCCCAGAAGAAACACTGAGAGAACAGGCAGAAAGATTATTTGAGGAAATAGTGGCTGAAAACGTCACAGATTTGATGATGGACACAAATGTGAAAAAATAAGAAGCATAACAAGTTACAAGTAGGATAAACTCAAAGAGACACACAACCGGACACATTATAGTCAAACTATTTAAAGACTCTTCAGCAGCAAGTACAAGGAATCCTCAGTAAGATTTTCCACCAATGTCTCATCAGAAAGCATGGAGACCAAAAGGCAGTGAGATGACATTATGTAAAAATGCTGAAGAAAAAAAACCTGTCAAACAAGACAGCAAAACTATTATCCAAAGATGAAAAAGAAATAAAGACATACCCAAATAAAAGCTGAGGGAATTCATTACCACTAAACCTACCTTATTAAAAATGCCGAAGAGTCAAAAATCTATGCTGAAATGAATGGGAACTAGACAGTAACTTCAGCAGAATGAAGGAATAAAGATATTTACTGTAAGTAACTTAACTACAGGGACAAACATAAAACGCAGTATTATTATATTTTTAGTTTGTAAGTCCATTTTTTATTTCCTACATGATTTTAAAACAAATTCACAAAAAATAACTGTAAATCTCTGTTATTAGGCACACAATGTTTAGATGTAATTTATTACAATATAAGGGGAATGGGGCTATATAGGAGCAGAGTTTTTAAATGCCAATTATAATAAGTTATCAAGTCACTTTAGACAGATATAAACTTAGGATGTTAAATGTTAAATGTAATCCCCACAAAGACAACATCTAAAAATTATACACAAGAGGAAATGAGAGAAGAATCAAACAAGTCACTACAAAAAATCTACTAAATAACAAAGAAGGCAGTAATGGAGGGAATGAGTTACAGAACAGGTATTAGACATGCAGAAAAACAAAACAAAAAGGCAGAAAAAAAATCCCTATCAAGAATAACAAACTATAAGTAGATTAAATTTTCCAACCAAAAGGCACACATTGATAGACTGGAAATGAGAAGTAACCCAACTATATGTGGTCTACAAGTGATTCGCTTTACCTACAAGTTCACAAATAGGTCAAAAGTGAAATAATGGAAAAAGATATTCCAGGCAAATAACTAAAAGAAAGTGGAAGCAGGTGCTGCTATACTGATACCAAACAAAATAAACTTTTAAAAACTTTATCAAAAACTGATATGAGACAAAGAAAAACAATATGTACTGGGGTAAGAAGGTCAATTCATCAAGAAGATATAACAATTATAAACACATATGCACCAAATATCAGAGTCCCAAAATATATTAAGCAAACATTAAGCAAACAAGCAAACATTAAGCAAACAAACCTGAAGGGACAAATAGACAATTCTATAATAACAGTTGGAGAATTCAACAAATACACCACTTTTAATAATGCATAGACCATCCAGACAGAATTTCAATAATTACAGGATTTGTAAAACTGGAACTAACAGACATATAGAGGACTCCACCCAACAACAGTAGAATAAATATTCTTCTCAAGTGCACATGGAACACTCTCCAGGACAGACCATACATTAGGCCATGGAAAAGTCTCAATAAATTTATAAAGAATGAAATCACACAGAGTATCTTTTTCAGTCATAACAGAATGAAACTAGAAATGAACAAGAAGAAGGAAAACTGGAACATTCACAAATAGAGAGATTAAACTACACACTCTTAACCAGTGGGTCAAAGAACTCACAAGGGAAATTTAAAAATACTTAACAGACTGAAAGCCAAACCTCAAAATACCAAAAGTAACGGGATGCAGAATAATCAGTGATCAGAGCAAAATTTATAATTGTAAATATGTATTTTTTAAAAGTTCTCAAATCGATAACGTAATTTAAACCTTAAAGAAGTAGAAAAAAAGAGAAAACTAAAACCAAAGCCAGCAGAAGGAAATAATAAAGATTAAAGTGGAAATAGAGAATAGAAAAAGAGTCAACAAAACCAAAAGTTAATCATTTGAAAAAAAGTTGACAAATCTTAGACTAAGAAAAACAAAAGCTGCAAAGAACAAAACAGAGAAACAAAAGAAGGGACAATACTGTGGACATTCCCATCCCCCTCAAAAACAACTGATTAAATGCCACGAACAATTATACACCAACAACTTGGATAACATAAACAACATAGACAAATTCCTTCAAACACACAAACCACCAAAACCAACTCAAGAAGAAATAGAAAATATCAACAGACCTGTAAGAAGTAGAGATTAAATCAGTCATCACAAACCTTCCAATAATGAAAAGCCCAGGACCAAATGAGTTTACTGGTGAATTCTATCAAACTTTTAAAGAACACAAAATCTTCTCAAACTCTTCCAAAAATCAAAGTAGAATGGAACGTTTCCCATCCCTATTCTATTAGACCAGCATTACCCTGATTCTAAAGACTGATAAAGACATCACAACAAAGAATATCACAGACCAGTATCCCTTGTGAATATACATATAACAATCCAGAATAAAATATTAGTAAACCAAATTCAGCAACATATTAAAAGTATTAAACACCATAACCAAGTGGGATTTATCTCAGTAATGCAAAAGTGGTTTAGTGTAAGAATAATCAATGTAATATGGCACATGAATAGAATGAAGGTAAAAACCACATGATAATCTCAAATGATGGGAAGAAAAAGTTTGACATAATCCAACATCCTTTCATTATGTTAAAAATAAACCACTCAACAGGCAAAGACTAGAATAAACTACCTCAACATATTAAATGCCATATATGAACAACCCACAGCTAGCATCATATTCAATAGTGAAAGATACAAAGCTTTTCCTCTAAGACAAGGATGCCTACTTTTGCCACTTCTATTCAACATAAGTCAAAATTTTAGTCAGAATAATTTGGAAAAAAATAATAAAAGGCATCCAAATAGGAAAGGAACTATAATTATGGTTATTTGCAGATGACATGACTCTCCATAGAAAAAAAATCCCAAGGGATCCACAATAAAGCTACTAAAGCTAACAAATGATTAACAAAGTTGCAGGGTACAAGATCAACTATCAAGTATCAGTTACATTTCTAAACAATAACAATATACAATCTGAAAAATTAAATTAATGAAGCAAATCTATTAACAACAGTACTTAAAAAAATTAAATACCTAGAAATAAATGTAACTTATGACTGAAGACTTATACACTGAAAACTACAAAAGATCACTGAAAGAAATTAAGGAAGACCTAAAAAATGAGAAGGCATTCCCATGTTCATAGATAGGAAGATTTAACACTGCTGCAAAGTCAACACTACCCAAAACAATCAATGCAATCATTATCAAAATTCTAATAGCCTTTTCTGCAGAGATGGCAAAGCCAATCCTCAAATTCATATAAAATTGGAATGAGTCTAAAATATCCAAACAATCTTGAAAAAGAAAAACAAATGTGGAGGACTCATTTCCTGATAGCAGAATTGAGAGTCCCGAAATAAACCCCCTCATCTATGGCCAATTAGTATTTGTCAAGTATGGCAAGTCCATTCCATTGGGAAATCAGTCTCTTTAACATATGGTGCTGGGACAACTGGATCTCCAGACAAAAGACTGAAGTCATAAACAAAGATTAATTCAAAATGGACTAAAGACCTAATATAAAAGTTAAAACCATAAAAGTGAGAAGAAAAGAAAAACCATAAAAGTGTTAAAAGAAAATATAAGGATAAACCATCTAGACCTTTGATTTGGCAACATACTCTTAGATATGGCACCAAAAACATGATCAACAAAAGAAAAATAGAGGTAAACTGGCCTTCATTCAAATTAAAAACTTTTCTGCATGAAATGACTTTATCAAGAAAATAAAAAGACAGTCTACATATGGTAGACAGTAATTATCTGTAACCATGTATCAGGAAAGGGATTATCACTCACAATATATAAAGAATTCCTACAACTCAAGAAAAGGAAAAACAACACAATTCAAACATGGGCAAAGGACTTCCATAGATACTTCTCCAAAGAAGATACACAAATGGTCAACAAGCACGTGACAAGCTCAATATCGGTAGTCATTAGGGAAATGCAAAACACAACCACAAAGCGATACCACTTCACACCTACTAAGAAGAACTGTAATAAAAAAACAAATTTTTAAAATGGAAAATAAGTACAGTAAAAGGCAAAGATGTACACACAGTAAATGGAATCCTCATATGTTGCTGGTAGAAATGTAAAATGATATAGTTGTGGAAAACAGTTTGAGACAGTTTCTCAAAAATCTAAATGTAGAATTACCCTATCACTCAGGAATTCCACTCCTAAGTAAATACCCGTAAGAACTGAAAACAGGGACTCAAACTCATACTCATATGCCAATGCTTGTTGCACCATGATTCACAAAGGCCAAAAGGAGGAAGGAACCCAAATATCCATCAACAGATGAAAGGATAAACAAAATGTGGTATATACATACAGTGAGTATTATTCAACCATAAAAAGTAATGCTATGACATGGATGAAAACGAAAACATTATGTTAAGTGAAATAAAGCAAACACAAAAGGATACTGTATGGCTCCACCTATATGAAATATCCAGAATAGGCAAATTCACAGAGACAGAAAGTAGGCTAGGGATTACCAAGAACTAAGGGTAGAAGAAAATGAAGAGTTATTGGCTTAATTGTCACTTTTGGGGTCATGAAATAGTTCTGAAAATAGAAATGATGGCTGCAGTTGCACAACATTATGAATATAATGCCACTCAACTGTATACTTAAAAATGTTTAAAATTGGAAATTTTATGTTATACATACCCATTCAGCACAGTGAAAATTATATTATACACATATATATACACACTCATATATATGTATACATATAATTTTCACTGTGCTAAGTAAGTATACATAACATAAAATTTCATATGTGTGTGTGTGTATATATATGTATATGTGTATACACACACACATTATTTTCCTACCTTTTTATGCTCTGGAATGGTTAAAATAGCATTGAGATTACCTACCTGGTTTAGATTGGGTGGAATTTGAGCCCAATTTCTTTTTGTGAGGTAGTTCTTTAATAATAATCTCTATTTCTTCTATGGAAATTTCTCTGCTTTATTGTATCTGCTCTGGAGTCAATTTAAGAAAATTATATTTTCATAGAAACTTACTCATTTAATCTACCTAGGTTTTCACAATTTACATAGGTTTGTACAATATAGACCCTTATGATTGATTTTCAGCTTTCTGTTTTGATGTGTTAAGTCTACCTTGTCATTTCTTATTTTGTGAATTTGTGCATTTTAAAGCCTCTTCTCTTGATTAGATTAACTATTGGTATTATTTCCCCTTCTAGTTTTTAAAAGACCTGATTTTTCATAGAAGCAGAATTTTGAATTGTTTTAGTACTGTTTTTATTTCCTAACACATTAATTTCTACCTTTATCTATTTTTTTCTTCTCTTTTGCTTTAGTTTATTTTGTTTTCTATATTTTTGAGTTGAATATTTAATTCATTTATTTTCACTTTTACTGTTTTAATTAAGCATATAAGAATGTTAATTTTCCTGAGCATTTTTATAATACAACGACATCACTGATATCTTAAAGATTGTACCAAAAAGGAAACTAAAGACCAATATCACTTATGAGTACCAATGGAAAAGTACTAATAAAATATTAATAGAAGTAAACATTTAAAACACAATAATGACCTAGTATAGTTTATTCTAGCAATACAGAATGGTCAAGTAGATTAGAAAATCCATTAGAATCTATTAATAGATTTAAAGGGAGAAATCATATAATCACCTCCACAGACACTGAAAATATCTTCAAAACTTGACACTCATTTCTGGTAAAAAAACACTTCTGGATACTTCTTTAATATGATAAAATATATTTACCTCAACCCTAAAGCCGGCATCTAATTTAATGAGGAAATACCAAAGGCATTCTCAGGGGAAAAAGAAAAAGATATTTACTAATTCCACTCTTTAAAACTGTATTGGAGTTATTAGGAAACACTGTCAAGCAGGACAAAATACTGGGAATGAGAATTGGAAAGGCAGATCTTAAACCTTCCCTATTTGCAGATAAGACGATGGTTGAGTTACCAAAAATAAATCCCAGAATCAGTTAATAATGATGACTTAGTCAGGTAACAGGTATTTAAAAATTAATTAAAAACGCATATACGGGCCTGGCTCCATATACCGGCCCAGATCAGTGGCTCAGGTGGTTGGAATGCCGTGCTCCTAACAGCGAGGTCGCCGGTTGGATTCCCACACGGGCCAGTGAGCTGCGCCCTCTACAGCTAAGATTGTGAACAACGGCTCTCCCTGGCGCTGGGCTGCGGTGAGCAGCCGGAGGTCGGTGTGAGCAGCCGTGGGCTGCTGTGTGCTTCCATTAGTGGCCAATGGCCAGTGTGAATGGCCGGCAGCCAGCATGAGTGGCCGGCAGCCAGCGTGAGTGGCTGGCAGCCGGGGATTGCTGCCATGAGCTGCTGTGAACAGCCGACTGATGACCGGAGACCAACTGCTTTAGCCCAGGGGAGCGCAAAGGTCATAATACTAGACTGGGCCAGGGAGCTGTGACCTACACAACCAGACTGAGAAACAATGGCTTGAACCGGAGGGGGGTGGGGGGGGGCAGAAGAAAGGGGGAAGAAAAAAAAAGGTATTTCAAAAACAATGCAGATACACGTATGTATACATACACACACCAAATAATGGAAGAGAAAAACCTCATTTAAAGTAACAAAAAGAAAATATTTATGAATAAAGTTAACACGAACACTGATGTAACAAGCAGAGTGAAATCCTTTGGTCTATGATAGGACACTATGACATCATAAAGATGACGATTCTGAAGGTCAGTCATTTGGAAGCAGATAATATTTGGCCCATAACTCAACTGTGTACCAGAATAAATTCCAAATGAGTTAAAGATCTAAAATTTATATGAAGCCTTACAAACATTAGAAGAAAACATTAAAAAGTATTCCTTTGTAGCCTAGGAGGAAAGTATATGAAACAAAATCCAGAAGCAATAAAACTGTAAATTTGACAATATTAAAATTAAAAACTTTACATGACAAAAATTTAAATAAGCATCCAATCAGTTTTATGTAACATGGATGAACCTCAATACATACTAATGCCATTTACATAAAGTTTATAAGCAAGTCAAACCCTGATGTCAGAAGTCAAAATTAGTAGTTACCTTTGAGGAAGTGGAAGAGGATAGCAATTAGGAGAGAGCACAAAGGGGCTGGTGGAGAAGTGGTAGTGTTCAGTTTCTTGCACTAAGATCTTAAAAATCAAGGTAAAAGACTTAGATTTGATTTTTTTTTAAGAATACTATGAGACAGGGAATACTATCCCACAACTTCACACATGATGAAACAAGGGACAAGGGACGTTAGTTTGCGTGGGAAAGAGGTGCTAAGTGGTGGGGCCAGGATCCTAACCCAGGCCAACTAAAGCCAGCACTCTTTCCAGACCTTCTAGGTTACCACTCTTACCATACCTTCTCTCACCTATCAGAAGACAACAAAGATAGCAACATCATCAACATCAAACACTATACTGAGTCCTGGAGATTATAATTAGTCTGGACCTTTCCATCACCAGGTAGCCTTCCTTATATTAACGGATTTGAAGTATGCCACCCCAATGCAAATCCTATGAAAGCAGGAACTCAGTCTACTGTACTTTCCATAGTACTATTCCCAGCAACTAGCACAGTACCTGCACATAGTAGGTGGTAAATAATAGTTTCATGAACAAATTACCGACACATTTTGCTCATTAAATATTTGATTTAATGTGAAAAAATTTTGAGATGATCATAGCCCAAACAAAAAAACTGAGTAAAAGATGTAAACAAATAGTTCACAGAAAAGACAATTAGCTCTGAAATAGGAAAAACTGTTCATCATCATTCCTAATAAAAGGCATACAAATTACGTAAAACTATACTTATACATATAACATGCCATTTTTACCAACTTAAATGATGTGTTAATATTCTCTGTTGGAGAGGCTATTGTGAAATAGGCACTTCCAAAATATTACTAAAAGGAATGCAAACTGGTACAACTCTAACACACAGGGAAAAATGAATTATATCTAACAAACTAACACATGTGTTTACCTTTGGCCAAACAATCCTGTTTCTAAGAATCTACCCTGAAACCATACCTCTGCAAATACAGTTAAACATCTATGTGCCAGGGTATTTGTAATAGCCAAAGACTGGAAATAAATCAAATACCATCACCAGCAGTGATCAAATAAACTACCATACAGCCCAGTGTTATCTTGTATGTGGTTAACCACTAGCTCTTGGGAGGTAAGGGAATCCACCACAATTTGTAGCATCTGCCATGAAAATATTCCCATTATAGATAATTTCAGGCTAACAACAGAAAACTGAATATGAAATTGGGAAAAGATGCACAGAAGTACACCATTATGGATAATATCTCCATCATACAAATACAGTAGGTGGAAATAATCTTAAGAGCAGACATAATACAATAAATGTAATAAAATATTTAGGAAGTGATAAGTTTTGAACATTTTCTTTGTTTTCAATATTGTTATGATCTGAATTGTGTTCCTCCAAAACTCGTATCTTGAAGCCCAACCCCCAATGAGACTATATTTAGAATAGAGCCTTTTGGGACACAGTTAAGGTTAAATGAAGTCCTAAGGGTAGGACCCTAATCAGACAGCACTAATGTCTTCTTATAGAAAAGGAAGATACCAGAGAACAATATATCTAACTTTCTCCCTCTGTCTCCTTTTGCACAGCAGACAGACCCTGTGAGGACACAGCAAGAAGGAAGCTATCTGCAAGCCTGAAAGAGCAGCCTCACCAGACACCAATCCGAAAAACACCTTGATCTAGGACTTCTAGCTTCCAGAACTGTGAGAAAATAGCTTTCTATTGTTTGAGCCTTTGGTCTTTATTGTTTGAGCCTTTATTGTTTGAGCCTTTGGTCTTTGGTATTTTATTATGGCAGACCTAGCAGATAAATACAAATATAATTTACCTATAAGTTTCTATCATTTAATTTTTAATAATGGGTGTTTTTAACAACCAGCTCACAAAATTCATGAAAATGTATCTTTCGCAGCCTGACCATAAAAAGGAGGAAGGTCTATAGATAGTGATAGAGAATAATTTCCAAGACACACTGTGAGGTGAAAATTGGAAGGTGCAGTATGGTATATACAATATGCTATCTTTTGCATAGAAAAACAAGGAACTAAAATTATGTATTTCCTTAATTTTTGAGAAAGAACAGAAAACATAAAATAGTAAGAACTGAATAGGGACACCATAAAGGATGAATAGGATCCAAGAGAAGACAGAAATGGGAGCTGGACTTCTCTGAGTACATCTTTTTATGTACATTTTACTTTGAAGCCATATATATAAATTCAAAAATAAATTAAATCAAAAAGACTTTGAAAATGAAATTAGTCTTAAAATCAAAAAATAAATGAAATAATCAGTCCTAACCTAAGCTTTAAAAATTTAAAAAATCGTATTTGCAATCCCTCCATCATCCAAAAAGGAAAATTCAAAAGAGGAATCATTTTGGTAGCATTTACCCTTGTGTGTAAAAGCAAAAGTTTATTTCTAATAATCTACATATATTTCAGTATTCACTTGAAATAGGTCATTTCCAAGATGTAAAGACAACAATGAAATTAAATGAGATTCCAAGATAAATCTGGTTAATAAATGCTGTTAGAGTAAAACTATTAAAGCAATTCAAAATATTCAAACGAAAGTGAGGTTTTGATTAGATCATGAATTACCTGTTTGTATTCGCTGACACAACTCTGGCAACAGAATCGCTTCTGCTGACCATCAACCACCAGGACACTGTTCCCGGCACCTTTGCTGGGCAGGTACTCTCCACACTGTTCACAGCAATTCATTATCAGACCATTGGCCATTCTGTATCTATTAAAGCAATGGTCACTGCACAGCTTATGAGTCATATTTTTAAAGCTAACTTCATGGCGAATCTAAAAAACAAAATGTTTTTAAAAACAAACAAGTATGTCAAGTAGACAAATAATGAGGTATTCCAAGTAAAAGAAAATGCCCCAATCTTTCTATAGAAGGCTTATTTAAGGAAAGAGGAAAGACAAAGCACAATTCATTATTCTTTGAACCACATGTATACCCACAAGGAATACATGTGTGGTGGGGACCCATTGATATCACTACAAATTTCTCTGGAGGCATCTAAAAATGAAACAACCCAGTTTGGATAGTGTTAGTATAAAACTTCTGGAAATCTGTAGACAAATTCAAAAGGAACTATAAATAGGTGCACTACTTTAGAAAATGGAGAAGAGAGAGAACCAATCTTATAAATAATTCAAATGAGGTATGTATACACAGGTTTTTTTTTTCATAACATGCAAACACTTTTAATACCATATTAACGTGAAGTTACCAAAATATATTCCCTCCACTTGTTCTACTTCTTGTGTGTGTGAGTGTGTGTGTGTGTGTGTGTGTGTGTGTGTGCTTTATTTTTTACCTTTGTTTTGTTTTGTTTTTTTAAGGGGAACAGGACTTTTATTGGGGAACAGTATGTACTTCCAGGACTTTTATCCAAGTCAAGTTGTTGTCCTTTTAATATTAGTTGTGGAGGGTGCCGTTCAGCTTCAAGTTGTCCTTTCAGTCTTAGCTGTGGGGGGCGCTGCTCAGCTCCTGGTCCAGTTGCTGTTGCTAGTTGCAGGGGGCACAGCCCACCAACCCTTGTGGGAGTCAAACTGGCAATCTTGTGATTGAGAGGACGCGCTCCAACCAACTGAGCCATCTGGGAGTTCAGTGGCAGCTCAGCTCAAGGTGCCGTGTTCACTCTTAGGTGCAGGGGGCCAAGCCCACCATCCCTTGCAGGAGTTGAACCGGCAACCTTGTGGTTAAGAGCCCACTGGCCCATGTGGGAATCGAACCGGCAGCCTTCGGAGTTAGGAGCATGGAGCACCAACTGCCTGCGCCACCGGACCAGCCCCTATTTTTCACTTTTTATATTAGTTTCAGATGTAGAAAACAACATAATGATTTACACCCCTCACAAAGTGATAAGCCCCCCAAGTTTACTACCCCTGACATCATTACAATACCATAAACTATATTCCCGATGCTGCTGTACTTTACATCCCATGACTATATATATATTTAATTATAGTTGACATCAGCTCCAGGTGTACAGAGCAGTGGTCATGCATCTACAGTCTACGAAGTGATCCACCTGGGAAGTCCAGTGCCCATCTGGCGCCCTACAGAACCTATACATTACTGCTTATATTCCTCATACTGTATTTCACATTCCCGTGACTATTTTGTGACTACCAATAAAAACAATGGTTAGATGCCACGAAACAGGTGATAATACCTTAACCACATGCACGTTGTTAGGCCAGCGGGCCTCTTCCATCCTTGTCAAGAGGAATGCTAACCTTCTTTCATATACACTGTTCTACTTCTTAAGCAAGACTGTCTTCCTTATGTAGTCAGCCTATTTGTTTAAACACTGGTTTTGTCTGTGAGAACACCTAACCTCAGGAAAAAATAGTCAATTCATAATATATTTTAATTTTTCCTAAATCATTCTCCCTAAAGGAGAATGAGATTACATAATGGGATACTTATCAGATCGAGTCTATATATCCTCACTTATAAGGAAATATACACTGATAACAGTATGTTAACAAAGTTGAAAATATTTCCATTAGTTGGAACAAAGTGATAAAAAGCACAAAAGTACAAACCTCTGTTAGTTTACCACAAATTGTACATCTTGACTTATTGAGTGCTCCTTTAGTAGGATTCTGTTTGTCTTCATAGAGAGACAAACAAGACGTGCTACAGAATTCCTGGAACGACTCGCTTGAGTCCACTTGGGCAACAATAGTTCCTTTCATTGTAGTTATATCTCTGAAAATAAGAAGAACAACTTAAAGTAAAATACTATTTTAAAAAAGCAAACATAAAAAAAAAAAAAAAAAAAAAAAAAAGCAAACATAAAAGTAATAACTGATATTTTTAATTTCCATAGAAGCAAAGCTATTTTATACTATTAAATCCACTATCTAATAATATACCCTCAAACTCCTTAACAAGGCTTTCAAATACTGGAAACATTAAAAACAAAAAAGCTGCTAATATTTATATTACTTATATAGAGTTTAATGCCAAGGCCCAATTTACTGAGGTATAAATTTACAATACCTATTCAATTCTACTTCCCTTGGGTAAGTAGAAAGCATGAGATATCTAGGTCACAGGAACATGATGTACATTCTAAAGAGGAAAACTGAACGTGAAGACACCCCCACAAACCAAAATAACCCCACTACCATTCTATACAGCTCTCTAATTGTAATTAGAAATGTTAGGAAATGACAATACTGATGACCTTTGAAGTATTTCCTTTAATTCTGAATTTTGAGATCCTATATTGCAGCATGCAAGTCTACTACTATAAAGCAATCTAAAAAACGTACAATTGTTCCAATATTTGAATTTATTAAACTCGTACAGAGCACTAAGCCATTTCCAAAGTTCTAAGATCAAAAACATCTTCACAAACTTGGGCTGTTCCAAGAGATATACACACAAATCCACCTGGTTTGATCTTGCACATAATATACCAGATTCCACTTATTTTTAACTAGTGAAGCCAGACCTAAAAATTTGCAAAAGAGAACATCCCATCTCTCCAAGGCTTTCAAAACACTGGGATCTGTCTTGAACCAGTGAGTATTCTAACGACTTAATAGTCAAAACACACATAAAATCATGTAAAATGCAAAGACTTGTCAATTTTAAATAATCTTAATATGAAGACAGTGTAAAAGTCAATCTATTTTAATACAGAACTAGTCATATAAATTGCTTAACAATTTTATCTGGTTAGAACTAAATTCTTATAATTAATAGGTATATGTGTTTTTACAAATTCAAGGTGTCTAATGGAGATTACAGATAAACTTAATTACAAGGGCCTAGTATTTCAGTCAACAAAAAGCCTATCCAAATAGGAAACCTTTTAGTCCTAAGCCACCTGGGCTTGATAGAGAAACCTAGAAAGTCATTACAAGTTTGAGTTTGTCTTTAAGGTTCAACCAACTAGCTTACCAATTTTTAAAACACAGTGATTCACTTCTAAGACCCTAATAATTTTCCTAAAATTTTATGCCACCAATATTCAACTATATGGAATTATGTTAAAAAGTAAACCTTACTTTTTACACATAACACAGAGTTTCTTTGGAGCAGGTTTGTGAGAGAATGAGGAAAGGCAGCTGGTAGAACAAAAGAGGTGAGCCGATCCTTTTCGTTGATAAGCTGTCTGTCCCTTCTGTAAAGGCTTTTTGCAGTTTGCACAAGTGACTTTAACTGGTTTGGTGGGTTGCTGTTGGGCTGAAGGCTGGCAAATCTGTTTAGGAAGCGAGGCCACTGGTGATAAAGAATCCACCCCTGGCTGTTTCTGATTACGGGGAAATGATGCCGACTGGGAGATCCAAGAATCTTAAGAACAAAACACAAGAAAAAGTCAGGGAACAGATCTTTACACACACTAAAATTACATCAGAGAAACAGTTTTAACTTCCCATTCTGTACACGGTGAAAATATTAATAAGCAGCAGCACAGCAGAGAGATAAAGGACACAAGTTTTGTAGTAAGAATGGCTAGTTGGCATTCAGGCTCCATCACTTACTAGACCTGGAAGTTACTTAAACTCTGTGCCTAACTCTTCTCTAAACTGGAAACGGTACCAACATCACATGAATGATAACATTAAATGAAATAATACATGTAATAAACCATAGTGACTAGCACACAGGAAGCATTAAAAAATATTAGCCATTAGTTATTAAAGGAATTAATTTGCAGAATATCACTTTAAGTGAGGAACACATACATCAACATAAACATATAATAAAACCTTAACCAACCAGAACCTTTGACAGATATAATACAGGTCTATTCAAGTTTATATACAATTATATTCAAACACCTTTTTAAGAACAGCTTTTCCATGTATTCGTATAGTTTCGTAGCTTCTAAATATGCCACGTAACCCCAGGAATTTGGAATGTCCCACAGAAACGACGTTAAGCCGGCACGTAGTCACCGATGCCGTGTACTGCTGTAGCCGCACCGCCAGGGCCCAGCGTCGCACAGCATGGAGGCAAAAGCTGACGCAGTCCTCAGCTTTTCTCTAACAGTGAGCTTCTTTGGTTCTCAGCTGCAGTCCCCAGCTGATCGCGTTGTCACTGTCCCACAGACGTCACTACACCACCAATACCATAAGTTTTTCTCATTTTGCAACTTTTCAGGCCACTGCTTCTAATTTCTACCATTTTGATCTCTCGTAATTTTTTTCCATTTGAGTTTTTTCTCAATTTTGAACTTGCGTATGTAAGAACTGCCCTTCCACATTCTGAATGCCTTTTATTCCTTCCACAGTAAGTGAAAAGAGATTCAGAGCTCAGGGAAACTTCTTTACTACAAAAACCTAAAGAGGGCACCTTCCTAGTGCTGACCCGGATCACAACCTAAAGGTCTCAACAGGCTGTATCCACTGCTATTCAGATTTTACCTTACTCCACAGCCAACCACCAAATCTACATAGAGTAAACGGAGTACATTCTGGAATCCTCTTTCCTGTTATCATCAGGGTAACTGAACATAAATCGGTGACGATAGCAATGAAGAGGAAAAAAGTAAACCACTGAAAGAACAAGCAATCCATTTTCTGAAGGGCCTGCCATCAAAAATTATATTTGAACATATGCTAGAAGTAATAGCTTTTTGCAACACAAATGCTGGCTCTTTAGGATTTTCAATTTTGTAGGCTTATCATTTGCATACATACTTAAAGGAACCTATTTAAACTTAAGAGCATCAATTAACCGATTTAGAAAAAAATGACATTTTTCAATTTAGTGTTAGGCTCTGTAGAAATAATGTAATCACTCCCTTTATCTATATCTCAGGCCTTACATTTCTCCTGCTTTCAAATTTTCACCTCCTTCAACACCAAAATACTTTTAGAAATAGAATTTTATCTAAACCCTCTATTTTATACAAGGGACATCAAAGTATAGCAGCTTAATCAATCCAAGAGCCAGTACAAATAGCCAAGATTTTATTACTCTATTACAAATAAAGACAGCACATAAACATAGGAGCTAATTCATAAAACACAAGAGCAGCAGGTGTGTCTGTTTAATTTTTCTAATGAGTACTTCACATTCCCTCGTATAAGAGTTTGAGTAAACAGGAACACAATTCCTTTGATCAGATGTCCCTTTGACCCAACGACATTCTTATAGAAATAAGCATCCCAAGACACATTTGTAAGCATATTCTTAAGAGTTATTTGAATAGTAAAACCTGGAACCGAGCTAAATAGAGACTTAACAAAATCAAACATATATCCTTGATACAGTCAAAAATTTAATATCTATCACTAGGTATTTAAAGGGGTAGTTGGAGGGAAGAGTTTGCAAAACTACAACTATCCTATGATCTCAGGTAAGAATTAAATGCACCGTTCTCAATGGTAAGACTGAATGTTATTTTCTGTTTCATACTCTTATTTTTTTTTTTTAACTTTTTTTAAAATTTATTTTAACTGTGTTTTTCCAGGCCCCATCAGCTCCAAGTCAAGTAGTTGTTTCAGTCTAGTTGTGGAGGGTGCAGCTCACAGTAGCCCATGCGGGGATCGAACTGGCAACCTTGTTGTTAAGAGCACTGCACTCTAACCAACTAAGGTAACCAGCCGCCCCCATACTCTTATATTTTTATAATACATTTATAATTACAAGAAAGACAAAATAGCCATTTTAAAACTGATTTGAAGATTATCATATCTCAAACATTAATGTGAGCTGGAAGGTTACAATGAAAGAGTAATACACAGCTGGTAGTAATATAAATTGGCAAAAGCTGTCTGGAAAACATATGACAATATTATTTCCACAACCTAAAAACACGCATACATACAATCTCTCTCTCTCTCTCTCTCTCTCTCTCTCTCTCTCTCTCTCTCTCTCTCTCTCTCACACACACACACACACACACACACACACACACACACACACGGAAAGGGTCACGGGAGGCATGAAAAATTTTCAAAACTGAGTAAAATAAGAAACACTTTTCTTTCAAAATCACTATAAACTAAATATAGTTTTTATAACAAAAATCTTTAGGGGGATGGGGTAATGATATCCTTTAGCCCAGTTACTTCACTTCTAGGACTATATCTAAAGAAATAATCAGGGCAGCCAAATGCTCAGTTGGTTAGAGCACGAACTCTCAACAACAAAGTTGCCGGTTCAATTCCCACATGGGACGGTGGGCTGTGCCCCCTGCAACTAAATATTGAAAACAGCGACTGGACTTGGAGCTGAGTTGCGCCCTCCATAACTAGACTGAAGGACAATAACTTGGAGTTGATGGGCCTTGGAGAAACACACTGTTCCCCAATATTCCCCAATAAAATTTAAATAAATAAATAATATCAAAAATTTGAACAAAGATGTTTATCATAGACCTACAATAGCAAAATATAGGAAAAGCCAATTATGGGAGTGGTATATTCACACCCATTGTACAGCCATTAAGACTTTTGTGTATAAATAATGTTAATGGTATTAATACAATGTAATAATAAATGGGGGGAAATCGGAAGCAAAATTATAAAGTGTTGCATTTCAACCAAGTTAAAAAACAAAAAGGAAAAAGACTGAAAGACAACCATTCAAAGCATTCATCTTTAGTTAATAATAGGGGACTTTTCCCCTCATTTTTTAATTACGAATTTTCCAAACATTCTTTAATATTAGACATAACTCATAACCAAAAAGAGAATAAGCAAAAAAGAAAAATGACTATCATTTCACAGGGCAATCTACACTGCCTAGGGTTTAGTCATTTCTTATTATTCTCCACAATTCCCAAGCTGACAAAGTTGCTAATGAGACTGAAATGATGAAAGAATGAGACAGACAGAGAGAGCGGTATATGAGGCACAGGCAGACACAAATACTTGGGAGCAGGTGAAAGAGAAAGGGACATATACAGACATGGTGATGAGAAAGCCAGAGTTCTTATGTGCCCACAGAGCAAAGCTGCCTACAGAAAAAATTTTCAACCAGTCAAAAAATTTACCAATCTTCAAATGTAAAAAATACAATAAAATGCTAATAAGTAAAAATTAAAATCAGATAGAAGTCAAAATTAAACAGACAGTAAAAACAAATCAAATGCAATTATTATACATTATATTGCTCCTTAAGTGTGTTCTTTATCTTTTTCTTCTCTATTTACACATTAAAACAATACAACTAAAAATGTATTAGCAAAAAGTGAGCACATGACACATAAGGTGCTAAACTGTTAGATTTTAGTGGTGGTAATTACAAGGAGTATTTTTTTTAATCCTTTAGACATAAATTTCTGTGACTAATTTTCTAGTAATTGTGGAAAAATACTATACATGGTTTTACATCTCTTATTAGCTAAGATTTCAAACTCAGAAGTCAACAGAATTAACACATCTTACATAAATAAACTAATGAAAGTGGCACCAATTACTACAATGAAAAAACAACCAGCCAAAGTTTAATTCATTTACTTGGGGTAGAAGACCACTCACAGCTTACCAGGATTATGATGAGTTGCAGATTCTCCATTCTGAAATACATCTCCTGCCACATTCATTCTACCAGGATTAAAAGGTCCTACTCCAGTCTTGGTCTGTGAAGTTAAAGATGGGGTGTATGTTTGTATATTAACACCAAAATTACTTGACTGCAGTCCGTTAGAGACATCTCCCAAGCTGGTATTCTGCAGTGATGTTACATGAGTAATCATTAAGTTCATATCTCGCCCATCATTCACAGAGCTCACACCTGTCTCTAAGGTTGTAACATTAGCAATCTGAATTTCAGAGTCTGGTTCTGTGGTGATACCGCTATTACCCATTCCTGCATTTACCTTACTTCTTGAAAGACTGGAAGTGGAGAAATCCACATCATTGGTTCTGTTTTTAGTTTCAGGGGGTCTCCGAGGTTCAATAAAATTGGAGGAATTTTTCTCTTGCCCTTGATTTGTTTCTATGTCCTCTTCATCATCAATAACAATTGTCTCACTTACACTCCCCTTCTGAGAAGCCAACTCTTTTGAGGAAGAAAGAACTGTGGAATCATTTCCTTGGAGTTCCTCATGTTTTGAAGATGTGAGTGTTACGGTTCTGTGATCAGCTACCACCGGAGCAGAAGGTGGGGGAGGCTGTACAGGTTCAATAAAAACAACATCGTCATCGTCTTCCACCGATGAGTTCTGAAATTTATTAGATCTAGAAACTAAAGGCGTAGGTGGACCACTAAATGAATTCCCAACATTTGTGAGACTAGCTGCCATCGCCGTGCTCCCTAACACAACAGGAGTCTGATCAGTCAGTTCCAATCCTCCCACTGCACCTGTGTCCATGCCCAGCAACCTACGAAGGAGACAGAAAGAAGGAAAGAACACCAGTGTCAGCACATGACTTTTTACGTTACTCTAATTCAAAGAATCTTTAAATACTTTCTTTTTTATTCTAAACGTGAATGATTCTTATCCGATATCCAGGAAAATTTTGGTATCCATTCTGTGATCTTCTCTCATTCACTAACCGTTTCTTATAGTTTACATGGGAACTTCTTGCAGTATAAAAAGCTAATTATCCAATTTTCAGTAGTAACATGCAGTATATTTCTACCTCCACCACCCTACTTACACTATAAACACTGAAAACAGATAAATCTTCCTACACACATTTCAACAGGAAAAATAACCAAAATCTGACAACAAAAATCCCTTGTCTGCATCTTTATCCCATATAATAAAATATGGTCAAATCCTTAATTTCCCTTACCTCACCTTTTAAATCCCTTCTTCTCACCCTCCTTAGCTCCCATGTAACTGTAGCTTAAATCCGTCTGAAAATCTGAATGTTTCCTGACCCACCCAGAACCCTTAAATCCTTATTTGCCAGGCACTACACAGTGCACCTTCTATCAATGTATCAGTCTAATAATGACACCAAAGACATCAAATCCTGGAGCCTGTAACAATTACCTTACGTGGAAAAGGGGTCTTTGCAGATATGATTAAGGTTGAGGATTTAAACAGGAGATGACCTGGGTGGGCCCTAAATGCAATCGTAAGAGTCTTTATCAAAGGAAGGGGGAAGGAGATTATAAACCTAAAACGTGTGACGGAGTGGAGGAGAGCGAGAGGCAGCCAAGGAATGCCGCAGCCACCGGAAGGGAAGAGGCGAGAACAGATTCTCCCCAGAGCCTTAAGAGTGAGCATGGCCCTGCTGACACCTTGATTTGAGCTCAGTGTCACTGACTTCCAACTTCTGACCTCCAGAACTGAGAAAATAAATTTGTTGCTTTAAGAAAATTTGTTTACCACCAAGTTTGTGGTAATTTGCTGCAATACCACAGAAAATAAATACAATCAACTTTTCAGTTACATCTTCAAAACAGCTCTTAATATAGCCACAATATTTGCTCCAATTTAATGATTAAGAAATTGTGGCTTAAAGATACCAACTAACATGCCCAAGCCACACAGCTAGCATGCACACCCCGGTCTTTAAAACTCAATAGTCCAAACGCTTCATCGCACTGCTATATTCAACTAGTATTTTCTGAGTACCTACTACGCATGCAGGGCTGTGCTGATGCCGAAAGCAGCAGAGAGCTAGCAGTGAAGAGCCAAAAAGAAATAAATCAAGTTCCTGAGCAGATGGAGAGGACAAGGTCACCGCATGGACAGTAGTAGAACTAGTCCTAAACATGAATCACTTTAGTCTCGGAGTCTAAACATGAGAAAAACTAGAAGAGAAAGAAAAATGAAGGGTGAGTCTAGATTGTGTGAATATACTAATGTATCACTTTGGTGGGTGACAGGGAAGGATCTCTCACTTATTTTTAAATTTTAAAGCTAAATTAAATTTTTTAAAAAACAGAGTGATAACAGTGATAAAGAGATAACTACTTTGGTGACTAAAGAAGACCTCTTTGAGGGCAGGTGACAATTACAGTGAAATCTGAAATGCCGAGAAAGATTCAACTGTGGGAAAACTGGATGAAGGACATTCCAGTTCCTGCAAAAAGAAGCCTAAAGGGACTGAGGTTGGTGTATTCAAGCAACAGAATAAAGCCAATGTGGCTGGAACAGATAGGCAAGGAAGAATAGTACGACATATAAAAACAGGCACAGAACAACTCACCAAAGCCAACAAGTTCACTCATTAATTGCATTCACAAAGATTTACAGAGCACCTAGCATGCACAAGACACTTGGGTAAAATCAACAAACAAAACAAGTAAACAGCCTTGCTATCAAAAATCATGAATTACAAAATAGGCGAGAGTTTGGATTTTATTGTAACAAGAAAGATTGCAGCATTTTCACCAAAAAGTTAACAAACAACATAATCTCACCTATGTTTGGAATAGACCACTCTGGTTGTGTGGGAAATGGATTATAAGAGGAAGACTGGAAGCAAAGAAACAAACTAGAGGGTGAGACATGATGATAGCCGAAATAAGGGTGGTGACAGATGAAAAAAAGGAAACAGATCAGGGTTAGGTTTTGTTAAACATGAAAGGATCTACAGATACACAGTTAACTGAAAAATAGTTACAGAACACAGAGTATTACCACTATATTATGTGTTCCCGAAACACCCACCCCCCCCCCCACACACACACACAAGTATTTTTCCCAAAGTACATTTTTACGTAAACTCATGAAAAGAAAACTTCTGGAAGGATCACACCGTACTGACAGAGTAATTTGCTGGAAGAATCAGGGAGGTTTCAACAAGTTGCACTTTAGATTCCACATTGATTTACAAAGAATTTTAGGCAGCTAAGCAGCTGAATAAATAATGGGCAAAACAGAAGATCATAGGAAGTTGACAAAGCACTCCCCGGATGCAAGAGGGATACAGGATAAGCACTTTTCACAGGTATTAAATGGGGGGATACCAACTTTATATGAAACACTGTGGGTAGACCATAAGTAACTTGCCTTCTCATCGACTGTTTAGAGCCGAAAACAGTGCCTGGGCAGAGAAGACACTCAATTGTCCCAAATATTGACGGAAAAGCCAAAAAGCAAAAATCAGTATGTTCACTTTAACTACCAGAATCATTTTAAAGTAACATCATTATTTAATTATCAAGGTTTGTAATCTAGTTCCTTATTTTATGTACACTATGTCGTTCTCTGAACATTAAGCATCCTGGTTAAACCAACTTCTAGTGGCCAGAGGGTACCATATACTATTCATTTCAAAATGAAATGTATTCAAATAACTTATACAGTATTTTATAGGAAACTTTTATTTTCACTTAACTGTGACAATGACCCCTTTGAGTTAAATACAACGGATATTAAATTTTTTCTATAATAAAACAGTAGCTCAGACACATTAATTAAAACTACCCAAGGATCCAAACACTATGTACAAAGCTTGATTCCAAAACGAATCTTCATTCCTCTTAGAGCAGAAGCTGTGCTGGTGTTGGGATGGAAGACATGCTAATATTGGAAAATGGGAAAAGATAACATTTATATCTGCTTTAAAGAAAATGGATAATTCTATTTAAAAACTTAAAGGGTGACGGGACTATTTGCTTTAGCCAAAGATCTACCTACCAATTACTATTCCACATGTTAAGACACTTTAACTATATTTACAAAAATTAAAATATGTACACATTACCCTAAAATAGCTCCTCAATAAGGAAGACTTCTTTATGGTAAAACAATAGCATATGCTAGGAGAAATCTTCATATAAGGTCTTCACTTAATTTTAAGAAAATATGAAAAACATTTTAACAGCACAGCTACAGAAAGTTTTAAAAGTGGAAATAGGCTGAATAACATTTGATTCAAAATTTTTACAACTAACTCAATTTTTTTTAAAAATACAAGTACATTCTTCCAGTCATAGTTAGCATTTGTTTAATGCTTATTATGAACCAAATATTCATGTCAGCTAAACATTAAAGCAACTCCATGTATGACATAAAAGCATTATCTCCCTTAAAACCAATCCTCAAAAGCAAGCAGCCCAAGACCACAGCCAGGAAGTGCCGTGTTGGTAACATGCCAGTCAGCTCCAACTCCGGGCTATGCTATAGGGATGGGTGATGTCCAGTGTCCTTTCCTCAGCCCTGCTCAGCTCCTGTAGACTTGTGCTCATGGCTTCTTTTATGGAGTCAATCCATCTCTGATTTGGTCTTCCTCTTTTCCTGGTGCTTTCTATTTTCCCAGCATTCTTGTCTTTTCCAAAGATCTCTGCTTTCTCATGATGTGCGCAAAGTAGAACAGCTTCAGTTTTGTCATTTTTGCCTCCAGGTTCATTTCAGGCTATATGTGCTCTAGGACCCACTGGATCCTCTTTCTGGTGTCCAGGGTATCCGTAGAGTTCTCCCCTAATACCATAGTTCAAAGGAATCAAGTGATTTCAAATGAATGATGTTGTAGAGGTCAGGATTTGCACATTCATAACTACTATGTAATATGTAATTAAGTATTGAACAATAAAATATAGCAAAGCTCTTAATTAAAAACAGACCATAGTCATTCAATAAAACAATAACCAAATCAATATTCAAAATACACATGTACCAAAAGGAAGAAATATCAAGCCCAAAGTGCCAAATTAAAGGGGGATTTAAAAAACAAAATGAAGTTGAACTTGCAGTTAATATTTACGTGCCACACAAGTTAAGAAGTATCCTCATCAATTTAATTTTCAGAGGAATGAGATATAAATCTACCGATGTTATGAAACGCATAGGCTTTTAATGCATTAGTTCTCTAACTCCTTTCTATGTTTTAGCTTACCTAAAGCAGAACACAACAATTTTCAGGACAAAAAAAGTTAGAAACTTCACAGTACTCTCTGGTGGCTGCTAGGTATCAAATCATCATTCTCAGAAGAAAACAGTGGAGCAGTGAATAGGACTTTCCTTATCACACAGTTGTCCGCAGTAATCTACTTCTCAAAACAGAGTAACTCCTCAATCATAACAGCTAGTTTCAAACCCTAGACTGGAAATAAATTTGGTCACTTCTACATATCATTGAGAATATATTTCTACCACCAAACACTTTAGTCCTGTAAAGAAAAGACAATCCAGTTAAAGGATGACCAATTCTACATTATCCAAATAAAATCTATTCTAGTTAGCCACTTTTCTACATCAAGCCAATTCTAATTAGCTATTTAACACTAAGCAAATAGCTTCACTGCTCTGAGCTTCATTTTCCCTAGAGTAAATGGTATAAAAAGTTCCCCAAGGGTTTTTTTTTAGAATTCCAGACAACTGGATGTAAAATCAATTAATACACTATTAACTCATAAACTATTACCAGGCAATTTTTACCTATACACCAAGAGTTCAACAAATTTCTAATGAACTTTTAAGACATTTGTTATGGACCAAATGTCTGTGGACTCCTAAAATTCATCTGTTGAAATTCTGACCTCCAATGAGATCATATTAGGAGGCAGGCCTGTGGAAGGTGATTAGGTCATGAAAGTGACGCCCTCGTGAATGGGATTAGTGCCCTTTTTATAAGAGACAGCCCAGAGAGCTCCTTTCCCCCTCCCACCACAAGGACACAGCAAGAAGTTGACAAGCAGACCCTCATCAGACACCTAAGCTTTGATCTTGGACTTCCCTGTGTCCAGAACTGTGAGAAATGAATGTTTGTTATCTATGCTATTTTTGTCATAGCAGCCCAAAAGGACTAAGACAATCATTATAAATTACAAATGCTTTCTTTTATTTGGTCTTTATTTTGATTCAATGAGAATCAATTAACACAATACTTGTTCTCATGAAAAAAAAAAAACAAAGAAAAGGTGTTAGTTAAAATATAAATATTGACACTTATAACAAGAAAGTACCAGTACTTGGTAAGAAAAGTTTATGCACACTCAAAGAAAATCACAAAGAAAGTATTTCAAAATGAGTCAAGAAAAACATTCATCATTTTCTCACTGATAAGCCTAACACCTTTCTAGGTATCATAAGAGTTACAAAGAAAGCCAAAGTGAATTCTTCTCTACAATATATGTTCATGGCACTTTTAATAGTTCTGAGTCAAAATGACAAATTAAAAATTTTAAGAATAAAAATTCTCTGTACAATAAGAATAGATGAACTTATACATATAAATAATATATAACACCAAACCAAAAGATATCACTGAACTTAATATTAAAAGCATTATCATTAAAATAAAAAATAAGACAAAGATATACTTTATTATTACCATATAACATTGTTCTGGAAGTACTAGCAAATGAAATTATATGAAAAATGATATAAAAATTTGAAAACAGGAAAATTATAATTCTTTGCAAATTATATTACTCTTTAATTCAACATAGTACTGGAAGTCTGGCCAGAGCAATTAGGCAAGAAAAAGACTAAAAGGCAACCAAACATCAAACAGAAAAAGCAAAATTATCTCTACAGATGACATGACATTATACAGAAAACACATAAGCAAATTTACCAAATAAACAACATGCAAAAATCAGTTACATTTCTATATACTAATGAACCCTCCAAAAAAATTAAGAAAACCGATTTACTATAACATTAAAAAGAATAAAATACATAGAAATAAATTTAACCAGAGGCTGAAAGACTTGTACAATTAAAACAACAAAACATTGCTGAAAGAAATTAAGGACACAAAAAAATGGAAAGATATCCCATGTTTTATGGATGGGAGGATGAATATTAAGATGACAACAGTACCCCTAATGCAATCTGTAGATTCAATGTAAATCCTTCTTAAGACCCAAAGGGTGATTTTTGGCAGAGAGAAAAACTTATCCTAAAATCCATTTGGACTCTCAAGGGATGATAGTCTTGATAAAGAAAAACAAAGCTGGAGGGGTTTTATGCTTCCTCATTTCAAAACTTACTACAAAGCTACAGTTAATAGAAACAGCATGGTACTGGCATAAAGATAGATATACAGACCAATGGCACAGAATACAGAGCTCAGAAAGAAATCCTCTGATATTTGCTCAAGTGATTTGACATGGGTTCCAAGACAGTTAAATGAGTCAAGGACAGTTATTTCAACAAAAGAATTCAGTTGGTCCTTTACCTTACACTACACACAAAAATTAACTCAAAATAGATCAAAGACCTGCATTTAAGAACTTAAACTATAAATATCTTAGAAGAAAACAGAGGAAAAGTGTCATGATATTGGATTTGGCAATGATTTCTTGGATATCACCTCAAAAGCACAAGCACAAAAGAAAACAGAAATAAACTGGATTTCACCAAATAAAAAACTTTTGTGCTGAAAGAAAAATATTGCCAACTAAGAATACTCTACCCAGCAAAGTTTTCCTTCAGAATTGAAGGAGGTAAGAGTTTTCCAGAAAAACAAAAGTTGAAGGGGTTCATCAACACTAGTCCAGCCTTACAAGACATGTTAAAGGGAGCTGTTGAAGCTGAAACAAAGGACACTAATTAGTAGTAACAGGAAAACATATTAAAGTATAAAACACACCAGTAAAGCTGAAAAAAATTTAACTTTTGTGCAAAGAACACTGTATCAAGAGAATGAAAACACCACCCACAGAATGGGACAAAATATTTGCAAATCATATATCTGGTAAGAGACTATTATCCAGAATATATAAAGAATTCTTACAGTTCAACAACAAAAACAAAACAAAATATAGGCAAAGGTCTTAAAGAGATAATTCCCCAACCCCAAAGAAGATATACAAATGACCAATAGGCACATGAAACGCTTAACATCATTAGTCATTAGGGAAATGAAAATCAAAACCAAAAAATATCATCTCACATCCAGTAGGGCAGCAACCGTCAAAACGAACAGACAAAAGTAATAAGTGGTGGTGAAGAGAGATTGGTTGGTTGGTTGGTTGGTTGGCTGGCTGGAAAAACTTGACCCCTTGTACACTGTTAGTGGGGATACATAAAAAGGTGCAGCAGCTATAGGAAACAGTATGGAGGCTTCTCAAAAAATTAAAAATTGAATTACTATATGATCCAGCAATCCCACTTCTGAGTATTTATCCAAAAGAATTGAAAGCAGAGTCTCAAAGAGATATCTGTACATTTATGTTCACAGCAGTATTATTCACAATGGCCAAAAGGCAGATGCAACCAAAATGTCCAAGGGCAAATGAATGGATAAACAAAATGTGGCATACACATATGATAGAATGTTCCTGAGCCATAAAAAGGAAGGAGATCCTATTACATGCTACACCATGGATGAACCTTGAGGACATTGTGCTAATTGAAAAACCACAATGTTGTATGATCACACTTATGAGGTATCTAAAGAAATCAAATTCATTCAAACAAAAAGTAGAAATGGTGGTTATCTGGGGCTGACGAGAGGAGTAAATGGGGAATTCTTATTTAATGGATAGAGTTTGTTTCTCAAGATGAAAAAGTTCTAGAGACCTGTTGCATGATAATATTTAAAAATGATTAAGATGGCAAACTTCATGGTATGTGGGATTTTTTTTTTTTACAATTAAAGATAAAAAATGAGATACCACTTCACAACAATTAGGATGAATGTTATTTTATTTTTTTAAAGGAAAATGCCAACTACTGGTGAGGATGTACAAAAATCAGAATACTTCTGCGCTGCTGGTCAGAATGTAAAATGGTACAGGCCCTGTGGAGAACAGTATGGGGGTTCCTCAAAAAGTTATATATAGAATTAGCATGATCGGTCAATTCTACTTCTAGGTATATACCCAAAAGAACTGAAAGCAGGGACTCAAATGAATACTTGTGTGCCAATGTGCATAGCAGCATTATTCACAATGGTCAAGGGGTGGAAACAGCCCAAGTGTCCATCAACACATAAACGGATAAACAAAACGTAGATATATACATACAATGGAATATTATTCAGGCCTAAAAAGGAAATTCTGAAACATGCTACAACATAGATAAGACTTGAAAACACTATGCTATGTGAAATAAGCCAGACACAAAAGGGTAAATATTTTATGGTTCTAATTATTTAAGATACTTAGAATACATAAATTCATCGAGATAAAAGATAGAATAGAGGTCACTGGGAACTGGAGGTAAGGGCTCTTGGGCATTAGTGTTTCATGGGAACAGAGTTTCAGTTCGGGATGATGAAAATGTTCTGGAGATGGACGGTGGTGATTTTTGCAAAACATTTGTGAATGTACATCATGCCACTGAACTGTATACTTAAAACAGTAAAACATGGTAAATTTTACAATAGTATATTTTATCAGAATTTTAAAAAATAGAAGATATAAGGGCGGCCCAGTGGCTCAGGGGGTTGGAGCACCGTGCTCCTAACCCTGAAGGCCGCCGGTCTGAATCCCACATGGGCCAGTGAGCTGCGCCCTCTACAGCTAAGATTGTGAACAGCAGCTCTCCCTGGGCTGCTGTGTGCTGTGGTGGGCTGCCATGTGCCACCATGAGTGGCAGGTGGCCAGCATGAATGGCCGGCAGCAGGCAAGAGCTGCCATGAGCTGCCGTGAGCGGCCAACTACTGGCGACCGGCTGCCTCAGCCAGGGGAGCGCAAGGCTCATAATACCAGCATGGGCCAAGGAGCTGGGTCCTACACAACTAGACTGAGAAACAACGGCTTGTACTGGAGGGGGTGGAGGAAGGCGGAAGAAAGGGTGGGAGAAATAGAAGATATTTACATGAGGGAAAATATCACAAACACGATGAATAACTACAAAGAAAATATTTGCAACTCATATCCTAAAAAACTGAAGACAAAGGTCCTACAACCAATGAGATAAACCAACAACCAGAGAATAAGGGCAAAAAAAAAAAAAAAAAAGAACACAGTTCACAAGAAAACACAATTGGCTCTAAAATATGTGAAATAATTAAGAGAAACCCATATTTAAACTCTAAAGAACTACCAATTTTCTCTTACCACACTGACAAAGATCAAAAAGTTTAACTGTATAGTAAAAGTCTCATACTGATAATCAATGTGAGTTAGTACATCTCTAAAAGGCAACTCAAAAAATTTCTTGGGCTGGCCGGCCGTGCTCCTAACTCCGAAGGCTGCCGGTTCGATTCCCACATGGGCCAGTGGGCTCTCAACCACAAGGTTGCCAGTTCGATTCCTCGAGTCCCACAAGGGATGGTGGGCTGCACCCCCTGCAACTAAGATTGAACATGGCACCTTGAGCTGAGCTTCCGCTGAGCTCCCGGATGGCTCAGTTGGTTGGAGCGGGTCCTCTCAACCACAAGGTTGTCGGTTCGACTCCCGCAAGGGATGGTGAACTGCGCCCCCCTGCAACTAGAAGATGGCAACTTTACCTGGAGCTGAGCTGCGCCCTCCACAACTAAGACTGAAAGGACAAGAACTTGAAGTTGAACGGCACCCTCCACAACTAAGATTGAAAGGATAACAACTTGACTTGGAAAAAAGGCCTGGAAGTACACACTATTCCCCCAATAAAGTCCTGTTCCCCTTCCCCAATAAAATGTTTTAAAAAAAGATATTTTTTGACCAAGTAATTCTACTTGTAGGCATCCTTCCTACAGATATATTATCTCATGATTTTAAGAACAAAATGTAAAAGGATATTTATTGTAAAGCTAAAAGACTGAAACACCCTAAATGTCTCTCAATAGACAACTGATAAAATGAATGAGGATAGACATACAGTGAAAAGCTACGCAGTCTTTGAAACAATGAAGCATCGCTAAAAGTACTAACATACTAACTAATATGAAACCACCTCCACACAAGTGCAAAAAGTGCAAACAAGATACAGAACAACTGACACATACAAAGAGAAACATACACACAACACATACATACACACACACAGGCATACACAGACTCTAGAAAATGACAACAGTGGTTTGCTTTTGGGAAGAGAACTGTGTGGATGGGAAGTGGAAAGAGTCCTCCTTCTCACTGTTTACCCTGTTTTACCTTTAAAATTTGGTCCCATATGCATGCATACACACTGGAATTTGATTGGAATTTTACTGAATTTAGAGATTTGGAGACAAAAAAATGACCACTTTTACATTATTAAAGTCTTCCCATCCAGACATATGTGTATCTTTCCATTCTGGTTTTCTTGTATGTCCTTTGGTTATTATTTTACAATAGCCATCATAAAAGTCTCGGATATTTGTTACAGCTATTCCTATTTCTTGCAAGAGTTAAATGGTTTTTCCCATGACATTATAAAATGTTTACATAGCAAAGAAAAAACCGTAAATAAGGTGTAAAAATATGCAAAATGAAAAATATATTATACATACATAGTTGTTAACAGACAGAAAAACTGATACCCATACTTTAGAAATAATACAAATTAAACTATTTGATACCGTGTTTCCCCGAAAATAAGACCTAAACAATCAGCTCTAATGCATCTTTTGAAGCAAAAATTAATAAGACCCAGTATATATTATATAATATATATTGTATATTGTTTATTATATATTATATATTATATTTAATACATTATATACTATACATTATATTACAAAGACCCAGTCTTATAGTAAAATAAGACCAGGTCTTATATTAATTTTTGCTCCAAAAGACGCATTAGAGCTGATTGTCCGGCTAGATCTTATTTTCGAGGAAACACGGTTGTACCCAGCATTGGCAAGAATGTGAAGAAATAGTAGAAATGCAGTCAGTCTAGTGGGTCCAGTGGAAGGCAGTTTGGCAGTACCGATTATACCATACAATATACATACACTGACTCAAAAATTCTATTCTCAGAATCTCTCCTAGAGAAAACATTATGAACCCAAAGAAATTACTACACAATACATGCTGTGCAGCATGATCTAAAATAAAAAAAAAATGAAAAAACTAAATGTCCATCAATAGAAGGTCTAAACTGTGTTAAGTCCATGCCATGAACCATCACCCAACAGTTTAAAAAGATTAGAGCTTTACATACTCAGAAAAATATCTAAGACATACAGCTAAGTGTAAAAAAGCAAGTTGCAGAAAGATACACATACGATATTGGACAATTAAGTTCGCGAACTCATCCTACAAAAAGTGCAACCTAGCTCATTACTGAATATCACTCTGGTCACCTTCGAAGTCCTCCCCTTGGGAAGCTATGCACCGACGCTAGCGCCTAATCCACCCTTCAAAGTAATTTTGGAACTCTTTTTCTGGAATGGCCATCAGAGCTGTCGTCATATTGCCCTTGATGGCCTGAATGTCATCAAAATGTCTTCCTTTCAATGTTTCCTTTATCTTCAGGTAAAGAAAGAAGTCACTGGGGGCCAGATCAGGTGAGTAGGGAGGGTGTTCCAATACAGTTATGTGTTTACTGGCTAAAAACTCCCTCACAGACAGTGCTGTGTGAGCTGGTGCATTGTCATGATGCAAGAGCCATGAATTGCTGGCAAAAAGTTCAGGTCGTCTAACTTTTTCACGCATCACTTCCAAAGAGTAAACTTGGTTAACTGTTTGTTCAGTTGGTACAAATTCATAATGAATAATCCCTTTGATATCAAAAAAGGTTAGCAACGTCATTGCAACAAGTCTGCGAATGTAACTGTCAGACCTCGTAGTAGACATGTTTTTAAAATGCACACACAAACTTACTATATAATTTTTTTTAATTAATTTTATTGGGGTGACAATTGTTAATAAATTTACATAGATTTCAGGTGTACAATTCTGTATTACATCATCTATAGATCCCATTGTATGTTCACCACCCAGAGTCAGTCTACTATATAATTTTTATGGGTACATGATAGTATTTGCACAGAAAAGGATCTGCACTAATACACACTAAATTGATACTATTAATCTCTGCCAAGGTGAGGAAAAGGACCAGGGATCAATGACAGATGACGTAACAGATTATGCCTCATGTTGCTTACAATCTAGCCACAAAATTTTCTTAACATATTTTTATCAGATATCTAAAACAATGCTACTCTAGTTTTAGAAGCTGATAGGAATCATTTAATTAATACACTAAAACTTCATTTAAGGGTTATGATAGTCTAAACAAATATCCCTTTTGATCTAACAAATAAATGAATAAATCAATTCATTCAGGTTATCTTTAGGGCACATTTCTAGGGGTAAGGAATAATTCCTTCTTTCCCATAGGAACAAAATTTAATGTAAGGCACTCAAGTGATTTTAACTTCCTTTGGGGATCTCATCCACCCCCATGATTTTAAATAACATCTCGATATACTAGACTCCATAATATTTCTCAATCAAGATGTTTCTAAGGCCCCAAACCGCCTATTCCAAGTGATTTTAACTACTCTTTCACTCTGTTTCTGTACCTTCTCCAGTCTTTGTCACCTGGGGTGTTATGTGTCTAGTTACTGATACTAGAAATCTAGAGCTGATCCTTAATTCCTTCTCCTTTCTTTACGTACAGTTATGCTATCCCCAAGTCCTATTCTACTTCCAAAATAAATCTTAAAACTGCCCATTTTTATCCATCTCTTCTGACACCCCTCTAACCCTGAAATTAACCATCATTTTCCTGGTGAATTACTAACATTCCCTACTAGACTCCCCAGAACATCTAAAGATCTTTTTTAAGATCACCAATCACTTGACTTTCCAGAAAACCTAAGGAGAAAACCTTTCTCCTGACTTAGAAAACCTAAGACTACTCTCCCCGGACCAGTAAGATTCTGGCCCGATTTGATTCCTGCTCAATTTCAGCACGACTGTTCCCCACCCTACTCATTAGGCTTCTGCACTTAGCAGCAGCCTTCTTTTAGATCATGGAAGGGTCCAAGAGCCTCCTTATCTCAGGGGCCCTTTGTACATCTCTTCCTCTGCCTGAAAGGTTCTTTTCTGAAAGTCTTTCTATTTTCGCCTAAGTGTCACTCCCTCAAGATCCTCCCAAACACTTTACTAACCAATCCATCCACGCTCTAAATTAGATCTCCTTTGTTATACCCTCACATTATCACACACATTTCCTCAGCAGCACTTACCCAATTTGTAATTATGTTTACCTGTAATCTGCATCCTCCATTAGTCTGTATGTTCCATGAGGGCAAAGACCTATGTTCTTATTGCCTATCACTGTATGCCCTGAACATAACATAGTTCCTGGGCAATAAATATTTACTGAATAATATTTTCCCCTAATAAAGGGAGATAATAAATAACTTTTCTGGGTTTTGGGAGTTTTTCACAGCTAACTCCACTACCACCACAACTGAATTCAAGCTCTCTCTCTCCCTCCCTTCCTGTGTGCGAAGAGCAATCACACCTGAGCCTCAGTTTCCCCATTATAAAACAGGAAATTAGGATAATTTCCTCAAAATATAAAACAATAAAAATATCTCTGCCCTATGTCTTTGATCATGATTTTTTATCACTTCTATATTCAATCTATATAATTAGTAACATGGCCTGACCTCAGACCCTAATGAAAGGTTACCATATCCCATCCTTTTTAACCCTTAACCAAGGAAGTTAAATGAATCCACACTTCCTTCTCCGAACATAGTTTAAAAACTTATGAGCACAAGTAGACTTCAATGATATACGTTAATTTGGAAACATTCATTTATTCTTATGATACGTGGTATTCAAATCTATAACCTAGTTTAATGACTGTTTTTGATACCAAATTCTCCCTGGTGTTTAAAAATAGAGTAGAGGGCTTTAAAAAAAACAATATCTTCCTTATATGAGTTCAAAAATTACACGACTAATACCTCACCTAACCTAATGAAACAATACTTGCATCAATAAACCAATGAGACCACAGATTCAAAAACGCTAAACTTCAGGTACTAAGAATATATTTCTCCAATATAGATTATTACTAAATAAAAATCTATTGCCTCTGTTTCATAAGACTCGAAACTCATGACAATTTTCACCAGAATTCTTTCACAGATATATGTTCTTCAGATGTTCAATGATTGGTCTTAAAAATCAAAGGAACACAAAAAGAATATGGAATATACAAAAGAAAATCTGCGGTTTTTTTGTCCCTTAATAGACAAATTTCAGAAAGTACATAGATAATCCTACCTATCACTTACAATTCAATGAAGTTTTTTTAATTTTCTAGTAAATATTTAAACCTCTGAAGCAAAGGCACTCAGTGTCTTATTTCTCCCCTTTATTCATCCCCTTCATGACTTGAGTTCTATTTTTTTGTCTCTCAGTTTCACCACACATCTAATACAATAACTACCATTTATAAAAGACAAACTTGGTACCACACTCTTCAATGAAAACTACCTTAAAATGTATCTTAAAATAGTTAGCTTATATATACTATTACCTCATTTTGCAGACAAATAAACTATTCTGTTATCAAGTAGCTTTCTATGGCATACAGCTGGCAAAACCAAATTTATACCTAAACTCCACATACCTTTCATAATACCACATTATCTCTGACTCATATAGAACTGAGAGTTGTGAAATGGTCTGATACACTGACCACTAGAATTCAAACATTAATCAGCAAAAGACTTTTACAACATACAAAGATAGGGAAGGGATTAGAAAAGTATCAAATTTTTGCCAAAAATGCCAATTGTTTATAATAGTCTATATGCAAAATATTATTAGTATGATAATCATTGGACCTGAGCACCTACTACTGGCCTGTCACATACCTTGTATTATTTTCCACCTTTATCTCATAGCAATCTCAGGTAGGCAGGCGTTACTACACTCATTTATCAAATGAGTAAACTAAGGCTCAGAGGTTAAATGACTTACCAGAGATCACAAACTGGTAAACAGTAGAGCAAAATTGGGTTTTAACAATTTTATTGAGGCATAATTTGCATACAATAAAATTTACTGATTTTAAGTGAGAAATTTAATAAATTTTAGTAAATTTATACACTTGAGCAGTCATCACCACAACCTAGTTTTAGAGCACTTTCATCACCCCCAAAGTTCCTTCATGGGCAGGGCAGATCTGAACCACCTGACTGCAAATCCCCTAGCAACACTCAAGTGACAAAAATGCCTTTCTCTTTTCTTTTTTTTTTTTTTTTTTTGCATAAAAGCTGCAAAATTAAGCCCCACTAGTTCCCTTTCCACGTGAGGTATCAACATACCACTAGAATCAAACTCACATGCCATCTCACCAAATTCAAGTTTACTAAAATTTGGATATGCCTCATGTAAATACAGCAGTTAGAACACAGGATGCTATTACAAATATTGTGTGATACTTTTTAAATGCAAAAGGAGTTAGGAAAGGGAAAGACAAATGAACGCGTAAGTCCAGGAGGAAGAGACCAGGAGGAACACAGCTGGGCAAGGACATCAAGGATGGAAATGTGATATACGAGTGAAGAGAACAGGACTCAGAAGTCAAGAATTTGTGTCATGAAAGACAAAGACTAACTTGAACAAAAGCTTCTCTTTGATAAGCAACATAAAACTGTTTGGCGATATAGAATGGAATGACTTCCTAGGCAGGAGTTAAAACTTACTTGATTAAGAAACAGGACTGTACAATATTAAAACAGACAAACAAAAATAAAAATAGAAAGTGAGACAATATTCATAGTAATGATAGGTGTAAAGCTACAATCAGTTCAATTTTATAGTAATAATTTAATGTAACTAATTTAAAAAGGGCCAAATCTGTTACTTCAAAACACAGAACCATGAACATATAAGAACTCTGATACCACGTTAGGACCAGAAATAATTAAAATAAAATATGACAAGCTTCAAAGAAAAAAATACAAATCTAAAACAAAAGGATAATATAAAATTTTCATTTAACCTAAATTTTCAGTTCCAGTATAACATTTTCCTAGTTGTATAGGATAGGACCAAAGGCAAATTCACTAATCTAATAATCACTGGGCCTAACAAAAAATTTACCAATTCCAAATTAGGGTCCTAGAGTGCAGCATTATAAGTCTACACGAAATGCTCATGTGAACATAGTACTGCTAGCCAACTATTAAGAGAACACATCTTTTATGACTCCATGATCTACAGATGTTATAATATACAGTTGGTGAATAAGTGACTTTCACGGTGCCCTGACTGATTAGCCTGAACAATTCTCAGGCTGGTTCAAGAGACACGCTTCTTTCCAGGCAAAAAACATGCCTCGGAAATGAATGATTATAAAACTGTTCCAGCATTACAAGAAAGTTTCTTTAGTGTTTTTAAGTTAGAAAACCATAATTTCAGTTCCAAATTCTTACAAAAATAAATCCAGACAAAGTATGTCGGTAATTACAGTCGTGCCTCGGTTTTCGAATGTCTCCATTGACGAACATTTCGGTTTATGAACGCCATAAATTGTATGGATCTATGGTATGGTTAGATAGCAAAATTCATGCTCAATTTGCAGTTTTAGGGGTTGATTTTAAAAGTCTGGAATGGATTAATCCATTTTGCATTTCTTTCTATGGGGAAACTGCACGTTGGTTTTCGAACATTTCAGAACTCAATGGTCTTCCAGAAGGGATTATGTTTGAAAACAGAGGTACATCAAAAGTTATAGCAAAAGTAACATACACATGGCATTGCTATAAAATAAAAACACTGAATAATTTCTCATTGAATTAGTCACATTTTATAAACTCTCTTCTGTCTGAAACCTCTAACTGTCCATCACGTTTTTACTTAAAATAGCCATTTAAGTATTTTTCCCATCCAATCTAAGTGGTTAGAAAGTTTACTGCAAGAATTACAACAGATCTTGCACAGAAGTTGCAACAATTAATACTATTCCTAGTAAATTCATCTTAAATTACAATTTAACATTAACTTCTAATATCAGAATACTAAATATCAGAATTATCAGAATACTAAAATATTTTTTAAAATTTACATTGATATACAATAATTGATATATAACACTGTATTAATTTTAGGTGTATTTTTTAAACCTTTAAACTATAAATTCACAAAAACAAATTTGACGTCAAATTCACTAGGAACTCTAGGGGAAAAAATCTAGAACCTCTGGAGAAGAGAAACTTAATCCCTGGCAGCCTATCAATATTAAGGAAATGGTTGAAATTCTCTAACAATAATATGGTAACTCTTCAACGAAACCACAGTATAACATGTAACAATGAAATAAATATACAAGCTTTTATGAACCAGATCTACTAACTATTCATTACCTTTTTATCCTAAAATCAGTTTACTCTTAAATCATCTCTTCAAATAGTAAACATCAGTACTTACAAGACATTGATCAAATCAGTAAAAATAAAACCCACAAGTCATAACCTCTTTCAAATTAAAGACCATAAATTATTCTTAAATTTTATTACTTCTGATTTTCAGTGGACTGCTTTGAAATTAAAGCAGAACTAGAACAAATCCCAATTAGTCATGTGATCAAGAGATTTTGCAAACCCCTCTACACAACATTTTTTAATCTCTAAAATTGATTTTTCAATGGTTTACAAATTCAATTCCAAATTCTCGCAAAAATAAATCCAGATAAAGTATGCAGGTAACTACAGCAAAAATAATATACACATGGCATTGCTATAAAGTAAAAAAACTGAGTAATTTATCTCACTGAAAAAGAAATAAGCACTCACATTCCAAAGTGCTTCAGGTGTTGTGTAAAACTTAATCCAAAAAATTAATACATTTTAAAATACACAATAAAACAACAAATGTGCTCAAATGTGTTGTAACGCAAATTTTACCACACTTTAAGATGACCACCTTATCTTGTTACCAAGTGTTTGGTGCTGGCCTTCATAACTCTCGTCCCAGCTCTACTTTAATAAGATTACAAAGTGACTTTTTTAAAAACAGGTTGCAAATACAAAAACTTGCAATTCCAACTATGTAAAACTTTTTTTCTTACTGTTATACAACTAAAATAGAACAAAAATAACAACTGTTACCCAGAGCCCCACAGTTCAGTTATGGATTTATCCAACAGCAATTTTTCTCACTGACAACTGTATAGATCTTTACATATTGCAATTGTACATAAGAACTTTTTACATTTGCATAGTTAAAAAGTCCTGTTCAATTCTAAAATCCCAATTCTATGCTCTGACAGAAATAGAAAAAAATTAAAAACAAAAAAACAAAGAAAGAAAATTAAACAATTGAAATAAAAAGTGGAAAATGCATGGAGTCAAAGCAATCTCTGTGTACTTGTTTCCTAACTTAAAATGCCCTACATAAAATACTGTTAGAGAATCCAATATGAGAAAACACTTGTGTTTGGGCTCACTGGCATTCCCAAACACACATGCAAGTTGAACATGTCAAAATCTTCTTATAATAAATGTTATTTAGTATAATCACATACATGTTAATAATATTGTTAAATGGGGCAGAGACAGATGTTAATGCCTAGAAAGATAAAAAACATAAAATTTCTAATTATTCCACACCTTTTGATAACAAAGATAGAGCTCCAGATCTCATACATATTCTTTCCATTACAGTAATACTATAGCATCTGATTAAAGATTCTTTGTCTCAAACAAGGGCAAAATATAATAAAACTTTAAGAATATGAACACTGTTGTACAAAGATGGCATGTCAAGCTCCATATCCATGCAAAAAATGAAACACTCATATGTTAGCATCCGTGTGATATCTGAGTGATTCAGGGTTGTCTCACCAAACAAGGTACAAAAGTCCAGCCCATGAGATTATATAAAAGTAAAAAATGGAAAAGTAGAGACTATCCTGCTTCCCCCCTCCAAAAGCCTAAAAGGATAGGTGGGAGGGGAGGATGACACATACTATTAACAATGCATTAAAGAAAGTCACCATGAATATGCAAAGTACTTTTAACTGCTAAAACAGTTCCTAAGTACATGTAGTAGCCCCTATCTCATATTAAGTACCCAATAAATGTAAGTATAATAAAGAACTTATTTAGTCAAGGTCAATTAAAAAATTGTCAGGTTATTTTCATCTTACTGTCGGTCACATTAAAACACCACTAACTGGTGTTTTTAAGTAACAAAAATCTGTAATTCTGAGCTAAAGCATTAAGCAAATCAAGTACTTTTTAGGGGGCAGCCAGATGGCTCAGTTGGTTAGAGCAAGAGCTCTGAACAGCAGGGTTGCTGGTTCAATTCCCATATGGGCCAGTGAGCTGCACCCTCCACAACTAGATTGAAGACGAGCTGCCTCCAAGCACCCAAAGGGGCAGCCGGATAGCTCAGCTTGTTAGAGCACGAGTTCTCATCAAGGTTGCCGGTTCAATTCCCCCATGGGATGGTGAGCTGTGCCCCTGCAACTAAAGACTGAAAACAGTAACTGGACTTGGAGCTGAGCTGCGCCCTCCACAACTAGATTGAAGGACAACAACTTGACTTGGAGCTGATGGGCCCTGGAGAAACACACTGCTCCCCAATACTCCCCAATTTTAAAAACTTTTTGTAAATAAAAAAAGAAGCACTTTTTGGTATTATTTGAAAGAACCATGGCTTTCTTTAGTATACATGTGTTGACATTACAGAAAACTACTGATTACACATTTTGTATGTCATCTTCAAATGTCTACCAACGACAACCAATCATAAACTGTCCTATCAATATCACAACTAAGAACCAAGAAAAGAAATCTGATAAAGGTCAATTTTTCTGAAAATATGTGGTGATAAAATAAGTATTGCCCATCTATTTGAAAGATTTGATCCTTGATCCATTATATCTGAATGATCTAATGCTTCAAAGGAGCTTTAAACCTATTAGAGAAGTCATAGTCATTCAAGTTGCAGTATGTAGGAAACAATTCGACTCTAAATTGTAGAAAGACACACTGAAAAAGAGAATATAGTATTTCTAATTCAAATAGAGCCTGTTAGTTTTGAAATAAGGTAGTAAAATGATCTAATTGATACCTCTGGTTCTATTATATTTTAAAAAGGTACTCTGTAAGATTCAAACCTTATATATTTCCTTACACACTGTTCTCTAGGAAAAGAACAGACTGAAAAGATTCTAACCTTGGATTTTTTCCCACTGTTTCAATTTCTAAATTTGTAAAACAAGCATATTCTTTTTTTATTAACTTTTATTTATTTTAAGTGTGTTTTTCCAGGACCCATCAGCTCCAAGTCAAGTAGTTGTTTCAATCTAGATGTGAAGGGAACAGCTCACACTGGTCCATGCGGGGATCGAACCAGCACTTGATGTTACGAGCATCCAGCTCTAACCAACTGAGCTATCCGACAGCCCCTACACAAGCATATTCTTAAAGCAAGATAGCATAGTTGCTGAACTTAAGCACTGTAATCAAACTACTTAAGCTTAAATCCTTGCTTCACCAAATCAGCCTATGCCTGTTTCTTCCTCTACAAATTAGGACTAAAAACAGTACCCATATCACTGGGTTTTCATGAGGATTACTTAACACGTTAAAAATTAGTTTGGACATGTGTTGATAATTACAGAACGCAAATGATAGGTACACATAGGATAATGAACCTCTTCTCACTCATAAATTTGAAAGTTTCTAAATAAACTTTAAAAAATACTTAGCTTGGAATTGTGCTGGCATACAATAGGGGCTCAATACGTGCCATTTTTATTACCCTGCGGTCTACTTGCTAGGATTAAAGGAAATAATACATAAAAGTGTCCTGCAATGGGCCTAGAATGCTATCTATTTAATAAAGCTTATTTAATAAGCTGCCATCTTCACATCATCCTTCACAATCAATATTCAGCAAATAATTCACAATCAATTAACTGTCTTTTGACCCATTTGGTAATTAATATTTAAGTATAAGCCACTATCCTTATGATTCACCTCTGCAGAGATCTAAAAGTTACAATGTCGACTGTCAATAGACTTGAGATACAATGTGTCCAGAGTGGACTCCAGAGATAGAATGTATTCAGAGTGTTAACTTCACTGATATTTTGTAACTAGTTTCAATTGATGGCAATTTTGACTGGATATGTTTTCTTATTGCCTAGCACATCACCAAAACCAACAAATTACAAGCACTAAACTCAACTGTAAAGGGAGAAAAAAATGTTAAAGATGGTTGCTTGCATAGCATTTAAAACGAAGTAACTTTAATTCCCACTGTGGAACTCTAGAGGGCACCAGAAATATGCCCTCCTCTCCAGCACCCCTCCTCCCGGGTAACGTGAGCAGCTGCAGGAGCCCGTCGTCTGGTTGCTGAGGTTGGTATTGCAGCAGCAGGAGCGATGTCTGCAGCGGTGCAAACAGCAGCGCCCACTCCCAGCTGTCTCCCAGCCATTACCCAGGCTTCGCCCCGGGGGCAGCTGCCACCCAAGGGAAAGCTCCTCCCCCTCAAAACAACGGGGACAGGCTAGTCCAATGGCTGAACCCTACAAACAACCTGACAACGTCTCTACCAGCAACAAATTAGGGGCAAAGGACTCACAATGGGGATGTTTTTCCTCCTCACTTTCTGTCAAAGATGTACCAGACAGGGTTGAAGGCGATTCCTGACCCTGGGGTAAGAAGAAAAATGAGAAATGGATCAAGAACAACCTATCCAGGTGGGAGAACCAAGCCCTTCCCACCAGGAGGAGGCAGAGAAGGGAATAAGAGGTCAAGAAGGTTCGACCCTTCTATTATCACTGCCCAGCCCAAGACCAACAACCCCACGTACGTAAAGCGGGGCAAAAAAGGCGTAAGATATGTATTTGGGACTAAAACCCACGTGAAATGCGAAATCTGTAGGGAGGAGGCGGAGGACACCAAGCCTGCTCCCGGGAAGGAGGCGGGGGAAGGGCGAACGTTGCCTCGACGCCAGCAAGCGAATGCTATTCCCTCCCAAACTGGCCCACCGGGCGTCACCCCCGTCACTCCGGTCACCAGTTCGAAGGTAGGGGCGGCTCACGTCACCGCTGGGCTGAAATCTCCCATATTTGCCCCAAGCATTTGCCCTGGGCCCAAGGCTTGTCCCCCCCTGCAGTCGGAGACCGGCAGCGCTGCCTCCCCGTCCGCCATTAGAGACCCAGCCAAACAATACGTGAGGAGCCAGGGCCGCGCAGCGCGATGCCGGGGAAGAGAGCGCACAGGAGGGGCCCGCGGCAGAGCAGACCCTCGCCCCCCAACACCTCGGGGCCTCGGGTTCCGGCGCAGCCGGGGGAGCCCGACCACGACCGCGCGCCCCTCCCCCACGGCCCCCCTGCACAGAAAGGGAAACACCCGCGACCCCCCCCCGCCCGGCGCCCCCCGCCCCGGGCGCCCCACGCCGCGTCCTCACCCGGCCCTCCCGACCTCGCCCGCACGCCCGCAGCCCTCGGGCCGCACGCGCCGGCGCCCGTGACATGAGCGGAGCCCGGAGCAGCCCCCGAGGCCCGACGCGCAGCGGCGACGGCGGCCGCGCCGCGGGGGTTAGTCCCGGGCCGGGGGGAGGCTCCGGAGGCCGCCCTCACCCATCTCCGCCTCTCCGGCCGCCTCCGCCTCCGCCTCCGCCTCCCGAGGCTGCGCTGCGCCAGCCACCCCCACCATCGGCGGACCCGGACTGCGAAGACAGCGGGGACGAGCCTCACCCGGTTCTGGCTGCGGCTCCGCGGAACGAACCTCCCCTCCCCCGGCCCACCCCCTTCGGCAACGCGCACAACTCCGCTCGGTCCAGTCCCGGGTTTAGCGCTGGTGAGCAGGAGGAGGCGGAGAAGGCGGCGGCGCGGCCGAGCCCGGGAAGGCCCCGCCCGCCGCAGCCCCATTGGCTGGCGGGGAGGGCGGGGCGAGGCGCCCGGGGCACGTCCATTGGCTCCGTCGGCCTTCCTTCAGGACCCCCTCGAGGGGGTGGTCCGGGAGGCTGTCCATCAGGCGCAGGGCACACCCCCGACGTTTCCAGTACCCTCGCCCCTCCGCCAGCCTGAGCCCTCGGCCGCGTCCCCTCCCGCCCCGCCCCCGCCTCCCGCCCCGCCCCCACCCGGTCCGTCAGGTCAGGCGGCCCGACTTTCGTTGCCGCCGCACCGGCCGCGGGCTCCGTCCCTTGGGGACGGGGGACTCCCCCGGGCCGAGACGCTGATCCCGGACGCCTGCCCTCGCTGGGGCCCGGGCGCCCAGGCCGCCGCGGCGGCTCCCAACGGCCCTGCCCGGGGAGGGACGCGGCCTCGATGTCCCGAGCGCCCTCCCTGTCCAGCTCCTTGAAGCCCCGTGCGGGCCGCAGAGCAGGGGGTGCTGCGGGGCCAAGTGAAAGGCCGGCGGCGGGCGAAGGCGTCCCCGAGTGTTCCTGGGGCGGACGCACGTCCACCCGCGCCTCGCCGGGTGGGGAGCAGTGGCCCCACCGCCCGTCATGGCTGCGGGAGGAGACGACGTCCTCCATCTTGTCGGGGCCGCGGTGGCGGGGGGGAACTTGGGACCCACTCGGAACCAGGCCCGTGGGGCTGGGCGACGTGTCCCGGGAAGTTCCCGCTGGGTTGCGCCGTTGGGCCGAAGGGACAACCCCGCTGTCGGCGTCGGCGCCCGGAGACAGGCGCGACGGGGTTGGCGACCCAGACGCCGCTCCCCGCCCCACCGGGCAAGATGGAGACGCTGCGGGCGCCCCTGGAGCCGGGCCCCTGCGGGTGGACGGGCCGCGGGCGCACGCGAGTCCTGAGCGACGTCCCCCACAGCCCGCCACCCTCTGGTGCTTCCCTGGTGATGGACCACTGTCCCCCCGATCGCCGCGGGGAGCAGCCCAGCGGCCGCGAGCCTCTCTTTTGTTCCCCGTCCACCCCGACGTCTCGGGCGCACGCTCCGCGGGTGCGATTCCAGGACTCCGCGGAAGGGGGAGCGGGCCTCCTGTCCCGCCCTAGCGGCAGTTGGCCAGTTGACAACGATGGAGTTGGGGAAATGGATGGATAATTTAGACTTCTGAGTTCCACCATTACCCACCACTGCCTACTAATAAATAGACGTGTGATGTTATCATTGAACGTACAACAAGATGATAATGAGCGTGAAGTTTGCAATGAAGTTAATCATCCATGAAAGTCTCAGTAAAGACTGAAGTTAAACACCATAGACGCCACTTACAGAGCATAATCTAGGAGAAATTGAGATTCATTCATTAATTTTGAATTAAAAGTCAAGTAATCCTTCCACCTATGGCGAAATGCAATAAATATACGCTTTAAGTTGAAGAATATCCAACATGTATTTCAACCAGCATTCTTAAAATAGTATCACTGTTTTATAACAGACTTTATTTCATAATATAATTTTTTTCAGTTCTCCACACAATGAAATATCCTTATGACTTTATAATACACAGTTCTGTTTTACAATGACATTCTTTTTTTTTTTTTTTTTTTAAAGATTTTATTGGGGAAGGGGAACAGGACTTTATTGGGGAACAGCGTGCACTTCCAGGCCTTTTTTCCAAGTCAAGTTGTTGTCCTTTCAATCTTGTTGTGGAGGGTGCCGTTCAGCTTCAAGTTGTTGTCCTTTCAGTCCTAGCTGTGGAGGGCACAGCCCAGCTCCAGGTCCAGTTGCCGTTGCCAGTTGCGCAGCCCACCATCCCTCGCGGGAGTCGAACAGGCAACCCTGTGGTTGAGAGGACGCGCTCCAACCTACTGAGCCATCCGGGAGCTCAGCAGCAGCCCAGCTCAAGGTGCCATGCTCAATCCTAGTTGCAGGGGGCGCTGCCCACCATCCCCCGCGGGACTCGAGGAACCGAACTGGCAACCCTGTGGCCGAGAGCCCACTGGCCCATGCGGGAACCGAACCAGCAGCCTTCGGAGTTAGAAGCATGGAGCTCCAACCGCCTGAGCCACCAGGCCGGCCCTACAATGACATTCTTGATGCTGCTATCTTCACAACAGAAATGCCCTCTACTACCAGATGAAGGGTAACAGTAATAATTCCCTGAAAACTTGCACTATCCCCTTTCTGTTGCCATGTACCAAGGCAATAGCTTTTCATTGAGCTTATGGTTAAAAAATACTATAATGTCATTTATTGGAATTAGAAATCTTCCAAATAAGTTTTGTCATAGACTTAAATGATGGATTAGATTACCGCATGCTGTTCAATTTGAGGAAACACCATACTGCAGCTAACTCATTGGAATTATTGCTGTTCTTAACAAAATAATTGCAGTTGTATATGTTATTCATATTTTGTATTCCTTCATTAAAATCCATTTGTCTGTGAAGATGTTGTCTTGGTAGCCTGCAAAATATTATGGAGGATTTTATTTGAAAGTTTAGAACCAGGGGAAAAAAATTTGTGTCATAATTTTTGCAAACTACACTTAATTTATATAAAAACATTTTTAAATAAATATTTGAATGTTCATAGCTGTTATTCATAATGTCCAAAAGGTAGGAATAACCCAAATGTCCCTTAACTGATGAATGCATAAAAAGTGAGGTCTCTCCATACAATGGAAGATTACTCAGCCATAACAAGGAATGAAGTTCTGGTACATCCTACAACATGGATGGACCTTGAAGACGTAATGCTGCATGAAATAAGCCAGACACAAAAGACCACATGTTGCATCATTTCATTTATGTGAATTGTACAGACTACGCAAATCTATAGAGACAGAAAGTTGATTAGTGGTTGCCTAGACTTGGGGAGGTGGGGAGTGATAACTAAAATGTATGGGGTTTATTTCTGGAGCAATGAAAATGTTCTAAAATTGATTGCAGTGATGTTGGACAATTCTGAATATACTAAAAATCCATGGACTTGTTCACTTAAAGTGGATGCATTGGGTTAGAGCTTCATGCTCCTAACCGAAGGATGCTGGTTGGATTCCCACATGGACCAATGGGCTCTCCACCCAAGGTTGCCAGTTCAACTCCTCGACTCCCGCAGGGGATGGTGGGCTGCGCCCCCTGCAACTAGCAAGGGCAACTGGACCTAGAGCTGAGCGACGTCCTCCACAACTAAGATTGAAAGGACAACTTGACTTGGAAAAAAGTCCTGGAAGTACAACCTGTTCCCCAATAAAAGTCCTGTACCCCTTCCCAATAAAAAAAGTGGACACGTTGTATGGGATGGAATTATAACACTCAATAAAGCTGTTAATAAAAATGTGTGTGTGTGTGTGTGTGTGTGTGTGTAGTTATTTTGTACTAATCGCAAAAGCATACTAAGCATTACAGGAAGGCAACATGAAAACTTGAGCAGAAGACTTGCATTTCAAATTCTTATTTGGCCACTCAAAACCTTGAGCAAGTTACTTTCTCTCTGAGCCTCAGTTTAGTCATTTAAAAAAATAAAGTAATACAGCTTTGTTTAAAGAACCAAATAACTGCTGTGAAATAGATATTAAAATGTTACAAGTTGCTAAGAGTAGATCTTAAAAAGTTCTCACCGCAAGAAAAGAAGTTGTAACTGTGCAGTCATGGATGTTAACTAAACTTATTTTGGTGATCATTTCCCAATTTATGCATCTATTGAATCATTTGTTGTACACCTAAAGTAATATAATGATATATGTCAGTTACATCTCAGTTTTTTAAATGTTAGGTATAATTGTATTTTTGGAAACCAAGAGTTCACCAATAACTGAGATGTAATATGTGTATAGCAGTTATTGTGAGAACAGTTAGGAACCAGACTGCCCAAGTTTGAATTCTAGCTCTACCTACAACTAGCTGGGTGATTTTAGGTATGTGTTAACTTTCTAAGCCTTAATTTTAACTGGTGTAAAATGTAGATAATAATTCTTCTCTTAGAGTTTTATGGCAGATTAAATGAGCATACACGTATAAAACTTGCACCTCGCACTTGTTAGCTGTTTAGAAAAATTCTTTATAATAGTTTGTGAGGAAAAGAAATACTGATATCTTGCTGCAAATACTGAGTTAGTGCATGAGACAAAAAACCATAGTAATAATCACAATAAACAGGTCAAAACTTGGAAGAAATCTACTTCAAATCAATCTTTTTTTTTTTTTTCTTAGAAGGGAGCTTAGTATAATCTATGTCATCCTCCCAGTATGAATGCTAAGAGACTAGAAGTTCAGATGAAAGAATTGTTTGGAGCTGGGGATTGTAGAGCTAACAGACTAGCATTTTCACTTTTGCCATTGTAAAGAAAAAAAGGCAATATTTTAACCATTGAAATACTGAGGAAGATTTTCTATGGGAGAAGGAAATTGTTCTGTGTTCGTTGTGAATAATGTCATTAACCTCTTAACTACTTTATGAAGTAGTTAATGTCACTGTCCCACTTTTACAGATGAGAAAACCGAGGCAAAGAAAGGTTAAGGAACTTATCCAAGGTCACATAGCTAGTGAGTTGTAGAAAGGGACTCCAGGACCTAGAATTCTTTTCTCTAGAGTCCATACTCTTAACCAGCTCATCATGCTGCCTCTCCAGGATACTCTTCTCCTAATTCTTAAAATTTAACTGTTAAACATATTGTCTTAGATAGTTTAAAACACCACATAAAATAATGCATTATGGAGCAGTGAACTCTTTTTTTTTTTAATTAATTTTATTGGGGTGACAATTGTTAGTAAATTTACATAGATTTCAGGTGTACAATTCTGTATTACATCGTCTATAAATCCCATTGTGTGTTCACCACCCAGAGTCAGTTCTCCTTCCATTACCATATATTTGATCCCCTTTACCCTCATCACCCACCCCCCACCCCCTTACCCTCTGGTAACCACTAAATTATTGTCTGTGTCTATGAGTTTTTGTTTCTCCTTTGTTTGTCTTGTTCTTTTTGGTTTATATACCACATATCAGTGAAATCATAGGGTTCTCTGCTTTTTCTGTCTGACTTATTTCACTTAGCATTATTCTCTCGAGATCCATCCATGTTGTCACAAATGCTCCTATATCATCTTTCCTTAACGCCGAATAGTATTCCATTGTGTATATGTACCACAACTTCTTTATCCATTCACCTATCGAAGGACATTTTGGTTGTTTCCATGTCTTGGCCACCGTAAACAAAGCTGCAATGAACATTGGCGTACACGTGTCTCTATAGAGAAATGCTTTTATATTTTTGGGGTAGATACCCAGGAGAGCGATTGCTGGGTCATATGGTAATTCTATTCGTAATTTTTTGAGGAACCTCCACACTGCCTTCCATAGCGGCTGCACCAGTCTGCATTCCCACCAACAGTGTATGAGAGTTCCTTTTTCTCCACAGCCTCTCCAACACTTGTTACTATTTGTTTTGTTGATGAAAGCCATTCTGACTGGGGTGAGGTGATATCTCATTGTGGTTTTCATTTGCATTTCTCTGATGATTAGCGATGTTGAGCATTTTTTCATATGTCTATTTGCCATTTGTATATCCTCTTTGGAGAAATGTCTCTTCAGGTCCTCTGTCCATTTTTCAATTGGGTTGTTTGTTTTTTTGTTGTTGAGTTTCATGAGTTTCTTGTATATTTTGGATATTAGCCCCTTATCAGAGGAACTGTTTGCGAAAATCTTCTCCCATTCAGTTGGTTGCCTCATTATTTTGTCAATAGTTTCTTTTGCTGTGCAGAAGCTTTTCAGTTTCATATAATCCCATTTGTTTATTTTAGTTTTTACTTCCATTGCCTTTGGAGTCAAATTCATAAAATGCTCTTTGAACCCAAGGTCCATAAGTTTAGTACCTATGTTTTCTTCAATGCAGTTTATTGTGTCAGGTCTTATGCTTAAGTCTTTGATCCATTTTGAATTAATTTTGGTACATGGTGACAGATAGCAGTCCAGTTTCATTCTTTTGCACGTAGCTATCCAATTCTGCCAGCACCATTTACTGAAGAGGCTGTCTTTCGTCCATTGTATGTTTTTAGCTTCTTTGTCAAAAATTATCTGTCCATATTTCTGTGGTTTTATTTCTGGGTTCTCAATTCTATTCCATTGGTCTATGTGTCTGTTTTTCCGCCAATACCAAGCTGTTTTGATTATTGTAGCCCTGTAGTACAAGGAAAAATCAGGGAGTGTGATACCTCCAGTATTGTTCTTTTTTTTTAATATTGCTTTGGCTATTCGGGGTCTTTTGTGGTTCCAAACAAATCTGATGATTTTGTGTTCTATTTCTTTAAAAAATGCCATTGGGATTTTAATGGAGATTGCATTAAATCTGTATATGGCTTTGGGTAATATGGCCATTTTAACTATGTTGATTCTTCCAATCCATGAGCACGGAATGTCTTTCCATTTTTTTGTGTCTTCTTCAATTTCTTTCAAAAATGTCTTATAGTTTTCAGCATATAAATCCTTCACATCCTTGGTTAAGTTTATTCCTAGGTATTTTATTCTTTTTGCTGCAATTGCAAAAGGAATTGTTTTTTCTATCTCTTTTTCTGAGATTTCATTGTTGGTATATAGGAAAGCAGTGGACTTTTGTACGTTGATTTTGTAGCCAGCAACTTTACTATATTCATTGATTGTTTCTAATAGCTTTTTGGTGGAGTCTTTAGGGTTTTCTATATATAGCATCATGTCATCTGCAAAGAGTGACAATTTAACTTCTTCATTCCCAATTTGGATGCCTTTTATTTCTTTCTCTTGCCTGATAGCTCTGGCGAGGACTTCCAACACTATGTTGAAAAGCAGAGGTGATAGGGGACAACCTTGTCGTGTTCCTGAACGTAGAGCAAAGGGCTTCAGCTTTTCACCATTAATTATGAGATTAGCTGAGGGCTTGTCGTATATGGCCTTTATTATGTTGAGGTATTTCAGTGAACTCTTTTTGACCATGACAATCACTAGGATATGTATTGAACATGGAGACCCAGTACAAACCCACCCATATGCAAACTACATAACTGAAATAAAAATTACACTGGAGAATTATTTCCTTTACTAACTAAGGTATATTTTAATATTTTATATTCTAGTCTATTTAAATTTAGTCTGTACTGTTTTCCTCCATTTTGTTGTTATTGATGTTTTTAATAAACAGTGTTTCCAACCCACCAAACTGATTTCATAGCTTACAAATGTAGTTTGAAAAACACGATTCTAGAGAAAACAAATCATGGATAAATTGAAATTCTAAAACAGAAGTAAAAACATGGTGATATCAGAAACTGAAAGTAATCGAGAATGAGCTGTAGGTAGGAAAAACTCATTTAAGAAAACAGAGATTTCAGTTGGCATTCTTCCTAAATATATGAAATACTCATTCCCTCCTAGAACATACTTTACACTTTATGAAACGAATGCAGCTGATCAGCAATGTCTCTGGAAAAATCATGCTATGATTTGGAGGAGTATCAGGGAGTTGACATTGACACTAATTCCACTATCTGTTAGTTTTGTGACCCAAGACCTTCATGAGCCCAGTTTCTTCATAACTGAAATGAGGGAATTGTATATAATACACTCTTGATGGAAAATCCCCTTCTCTGTCCTTATAGTCTTCTCATCCCTTGGGATCCCAATGTTTTCAAATGACACTTTCTCACTTTTCCAGCTTATTATGAACATTCCCTTCCTCTCACTTCCTGTGGCTTTTTTATTAAATAGGAAAATATGTTTGCCACTAGAGTCTTAACAAAGATTGTTCTTCACTCTTCATTCCTGGTTCACATGGAATGTGGGTACCCATAGTGCTCCTCATTTTACCTCCCATGCAGCAATGTCCACCCAAGTGCCTTCTAAGCTTTAGATGTACTCAGTGGAAAGTAAAAGCAAATATTAAAAGAGAAACTTATATTAGGTGATTACAGAGGTCCTTACCAGCAATTAAATTTTATGACCTCATAAAATCATTAGCTGAAAATAATGATTTAAATCTTAATTTTTGTCAATTTAAGGGTTTCTTATAACCTTTTTTTTTTTTTTGAGTTTTCTGTACTAGGTAGCTATTATCTAAGAGATTAAAACCTAAAATAAAGCAGATTTAACAGTTTTGATTTAGCATACTTAAATTTTTCAATATATTTTCTACTTTTATAGGTAATAAATACACTCAGTGACAAACAAAAAACAGCAAACAAACCTTGGAAAACCTGAAAAGTGCAAAGGAAAAAAAATAACAATAATCCTTGCACACAAGGATGACTATTGTTAACATTTTTTTAACAGGCCTTATATTTTAGAGCATTTTTAGGTTCACAGCAAAATTGAGCAGAAAGTACAGAGATTTCCCGTACACCCTGCTCCCCATGCACAGCCTCCCCCACTGCTGATATAGTTCAGGTCATACATTATATAGCCCCTTCAGATTGGCTTCTTTCACTTAGCAATAGGCATTTACATTTCCTCCATGTCTTTTCTGACTTACTTGATAGGTCATTTATTTTTACCAACAAATAATATTCTATTGTCTGAATGGATCACAGTTTATCCATTTACCTACTGAAGGACTTCTTGGTTGCTTCCAAGTTTTAGCAATTGTGACTGAAGCTACTATAAACATTTGTGTGCAGGTTTTTGTGTGGACATGTTTTCAATTCATGTGGGTAAACACCAAGGAGTACGATCGCTGAATCTTATGAGAAGAGTGTTTAGTTTTGTAAGAAACTGCCAAATTGTCTTCCACAGTGAAATTTTGCATTCCCACCAGGAATGAATGAGGGTTCCTGTTGTTCCCTGTCCTCAGCAGCATTTGGTGTTGTCAGGGGTTTAGATTTTCACCATTATAATAGGTGTGTAATGGTATCTGTTTGTTGTTTTACATTACTAACATTTTGATGTATCAATATTTTTCCACAGAATAATTTTAAAACATTTAATCACCCACAAGAACTGTGTCTTGCTTATTTTTTTATAACATAAGTGAAGAAGAGATTCTGGAAATAACAGACGATATCTATAAGATAAAACTGTCACTGAGAATAGGGTCATCATCTTCATTTTGCTATTGTCAGATTGGTAAAAAGAGTTTAAGAAGAGATGCATACAGTGGAGACTAATATGTAGCTATGATAAGAATTGCACTTTGGTTCTTTTATCCCTAAAACATGGGTAAGAAATCAAAGTCTAAGGAATTGTCAAGCTTGATAAGTAGGAAAAGTTTTATCAATTAATGCTTAGTGGTGGAAACAAAAATTAGTGATTGTTAGCAGAGTGTGGAACTTTTATTTAGATCTTTGTTGTTTATTCACTCCACAAATAGTAACTGAGTGTCTTTGTAATGCCAAATACTAGGATAAATACTAGGGATAACCGTAAATAAGACAGATGCGATCTCTGCCATCATGATTGAATGTATATTCTGGACTAGGCTAGAAAGAGTCAACAAACAGGGAGTCCACAAAATGCATAAAATAATTACTTCGGTTGTAAGAAGGAAGTAAACAGCGCATCCATATAGAGAATAACAATAAGACCTATGCTAATGATCATAGAAGACCCCTCTGAGGAAGTAACACGTAAAATGAGATCTGCCTAAGGAGTGCCCATTAGAATAACCAGGGGGAGATTGTTCTAGACAGCAGGAAAAGCAAGAATTAAATTTATGCTAGGAATTAGAAGATTAATGGGATAGAGTACTAGCTGGAGGAAAGAGTGACTCCAGATGAAGGTGAAGACCTAGGCAGGAGTAGATTCAAGTGGAGCCTTGCAGGCCGTGCCAAGAAATTTGAATTTTATTCTAGTGCATGCAGGAGCCATAAATAGGATTTTAAGTGAAAAAGTGACACAATATGATGTAAATTTTAAGCAGATAATTACTCCCACTTTGTGGAGAATGGATGGAAGGTAGCAGGTATTGACTTCAAACAGAAGTCAGCCAGGTATTCCTTCAGCAAAAAGGATTTATTTGGGGGTGGGGGGAGACAGCAACCCGGTATTTGCTGCCATGTCAAGCCCCGCGCAAGACTGAGCAAAACAAAGGAGAAGTTCTTTTATAGAGGAGGAGGAGGAAGTGGGGGGAGAGAGGGCGGAGGGACTGTTATAATACAGAGTTCTTCCTGTAGGGCTTTCTCCGACATTGGGCGTGAGAGCTCCCCCTACGGGCCCTCTCTATTCCTGTCTTAGTTAAATCCTGTCATTAATTTTGACTCGAGTAGTATTAGGGAAGCTGTTTAGTTTAGGAAAGAATTGATGTTGGTAACCTCAGCAATGGAGGTGGGAGAAGTAATTGATTGGATTTAACTATTAAATTAAAATGGCTGAACAAAAGAGGGTCACAAAATACACAGTGAAAGTCATTTTTAAGATTTAGAGGCTAGTTTAAAACTTAGACAAAAAACTTTCTGATAATATTAGCAAATCTGACCAGTTCAGTTCAAGAAAAGATAGGAAAATTCAAAAATATAGAGACTGTTTATCAAGAGGGAAGCTGATAGGAGGTATCCTAAATAGGATAATAAATTAATCTTAATGTGAATTGACTGAATTATTGCAAGAAATACAGTCTAAAAATTTATAAGTAAAACATTACTGAGCGTTTTACTTATGAATGCTTCTTACACAAACCTGGAAAACTAGCTGATAAGAATACATTAATGTTCTGAATACAAATAAATAATTTGATTATTTGTAACTAATTTCAGAGCTGTCTAAGTTCTGTGTTTCTAATTTAATTATTCTCATATAATACCATAGTAGTTCTTTTTTTTTGTTTTTGTCTACAACATTTGTTTATTTATCAAGAGAAACTATCCCTTTGCCCAAATATCCATGTTTCCTACTTCAAGAACACAGGTCAGTGACAAACTTCCATGGAAGTCAACTCAAAGAAATTTTTTACACTTCAAAATCACTTTGCACTCTGAAATATTCCAGCCTTCCGCATCTCCTCAAAATCTTTCATGGAATCATAATTTCTGTAGAAATCTGTATAAGCCTTTTTCCTTGGTTCAGGAGCAGCAAACTTATAGAATGCTGCAACCCCCAGAGGAACAATGACTGCTCCAACAATACGAAATTGCAGATGCTTGGCCAGAAGGCCACGCGTCTGAGGTTTCGCCAAAGCACTGGAAGACATGGTAGCTATTTTCTCCCTTAACACCAACATCCTTCCGGATGGAGAAATGGACCATAGTAGTTCTTTATAACATTAGTTATAACCTTTGACAGGGTCTTCTTTTATTTTGTTCTTGTTTTATGTGTTCATACACCAGCGAAATCACCTAAGGACACATTTCGCAGAATGTGTCCCATGCTTAAGTGGTGCATGATTGTAACCAGTTTCCAGATCCTCAGTTGCGCTCATTACTAAAACTGACCTGCCTGAGAACTCCTTAGTGTAAAGCTGCTGCTTTCACATCCACCCTTCTCTCACTTTAAAACAATAAGCAGGCATGGTGCTCATCAAAAAGACAATTTGAAATACTTGTGCCAGTTTTAATGTAAATGAATGATTCTTATGATTGAATAATGCTAACTTAAAAATAAAAAGCCTTTCAAAGTGAGAGGCAACAAGCATTTCTTTGAGATCAAAGAATAGCTATTGGGATGCACTGATTCAGGCAGAAGGCCAAATAGTGTTCTGATTAAGAGACAAAGATGATGATATTTATGAGAAGGGGAAGGGAAACAATTGTATCAGTAGAAGGAAGGCATTGCTAGGAGTAGATTATGTGAGAATGATGTTAATTGAAAACGATGTCTTTAATTTTCAGTCTAATATTGTCATCAATCCAGTAGTCATAATTATCACTTTCTTGTTATGTTTGAAAATAGTTCTTTGAGATGTGATGTTGCCTTAGGCTCCGTCAAAGGTTATTTTGCCTGGTTTTTTGTTTGTTTTGTTGTTTTTATTGGGGACTATTGGGGAACAGTGTGTTTTTCCAGGATCCATCAGCTCCATGCCAAGTCGCGGTTTTTCAATCTAGCTGTGGAGGGCGCAGCTCATTGGCCCATGTGGGAGTCACACCGGTGTTGTTGGTGTTATGAGCACCACGCTCTAGCCACTGAGACAACCAGCCGCCCTATTTTGCCCTGTTTTAACATCCAAGGTTTCAGGCATAAGATGTGCCAGGCCATTCTTCTAGCATGGCAGCTCCAGCACCATTTTAAAGTGTCTCCATTTATATTATGGTTTACAATGGTATCTATGTTCAATTCTTTGTTTTCAACAAAATTGAAGAAAGACTCAATTAGGATGTCAGCTGATAGGTCCTTAAAATAATTTTTGATAATAAATGATGTTGTGAGTTGAAATGTGTCCACCCAAAACATGTATTTTAAAATCTTAACCCACAGTACCTTACCTGTGACTTTATTAGGAAATCACGTCTTTACAGAGGTCATCAAGTTAAAAAGACTCCATTAGGGTGAGTCCCAATCCAATCAGACTGGTCTCCTTATCAAAGAGAAAATTTGGGCATAGACACAGACACACACCGAGAAAACAACAGCACTCCTCGAGAAGATGACCATGTGACTGGAATAGTGCATCTACAAGGCAGGGAATGCCATGGCTTGCCAGCAAACAAAAGCTGGAAGAGGCAAGGAAAGATTATCCTGTAGAGCCCTCAGAGAGAGCTTGGCTCAACTGCCAACTTAATTTCAGACTCCTCACCTCCAGAATGGTAGGACAAAAAGAATTTGTGTTGATTTAAAGCACCCATTTTGCAGTGCTTTCTTACAGCAGCCCTAGGAAACAAATACACACCGATTTCTACGTCACTTTTATTTATTTATTTATTTATTTATTTATTTATTTATTTATTTATTTAATTTTATTTTTTTCTACGTCACTTTTAGTATGGAATTCCCATAGAGTTCATAATAGTGGAGAGATAGCATTAAACAAAACTCCTCCTACTTTCATCTATCTATTTATGTTAACCGGTTTTCTCAGTTTTCTCAGTTTGTATTTACATCCATAAAACAAAAAGAGAGAAACAGGATCTGGCTCATTCCGGCAAAAAATAATATTCATCCTAAGATCATGAACTGTTTTTACAGTTACTTTCTATTCCATCAAGTGAAATAGTTCTATAAAATTCCACTTGTCATAAATTGTTAATTAGAATGTGTAATGCATTGTGTTGGTTTAATTAGTTTATAATTTAATCCATTTTTAATTAATAAGAAATGTTTAACACAGGTTTAAGGGCATAGAAATGTTTCAATTTAAAATTCTGATTTATTTACATATTTTTGTTGCACAATAATATCATCAGATGATCATTAAAAGACTTTAAAGGTGGTGGCAGGTTAGCTCACTTGGTTAGAGCTCGATGTCCTTAACAACAAGGTTGCCCGTTCCATCCCCACATGAGGCACTGTAAGCTGCGCCTTACACAACTAGATTAAAACAAGACTTGACCTGGAGCTGATGGTTCTTGGAAAAAACACAATAAATAAATAAATAAATAAATAAATAAATAAATAAATAAATAAATAAATAAGTTTTAAAAAATGACCTGTAAGAATAAATATACGTCACACTAGGGTAAAATCATATGGAGGAAGTGGAATGGAAAAGAAGTTCAAATGAGTAAAGGAATCATGTAAAACTTCCTATTACTGAAGAATTTTTTATTCATGTACTTTTTGAAAGAATGATGGTAAGTGCCAAATCAATATAGTATTCAGATGCCAATGACTACATTAAATAAAAATGATTTAAGATTTTTATTTTTTAATGTACATATTTTCCTTAAACAGAAATTATGTCACTTTACATTGTGTAAATGGATTTATAGTTAATCAAAATCTTTCTAGAGAGTATGTGAGCACAAGTTTGAAGACCGTGGTTTGAAGGTTTATCTAAAACACTACTTCCTTTGTAAAGCATTTCTGTTCTTCCTCAGAACTCTTTACAGTTTGCTACAGCACATAAAATACTATAACACAGGCTTAAAGTTTAGTTGTTTATAACTCTTCTCCCTGTTCTCTTGCGGTGCAGAAATAATATGGTATTTATCTTTATACTCCCATGCCTGGCATAATTATAGGTGCAGAATATATATGTACTTACTAATTTCTATTATATGCTTCATAAAAATTTTCTCAATATAGGTGATGTCCTAGAGTTTACAGGGGGAATAGGTTATAGTATTCCTCTAGAAAAATATACAATTTAATCCCAAAATGCACTGAGAAAATGTCTGGTTCTACCTAGAGAAATTTATTGAAGCCAAATAAATGGTCCCAAGCCATTTAAAATATAGTCCAGTGGGTCTCTCTTACGGAAACAACTAAGAAAAGCTCTTACAGAAAAGCTAAGTAAAGATGTTAGAGAGTTATTTGGGACTAATTGATTCAAGAAACAAAATTTTTTGCTGTTGTTTTCAAGGAAAAAAAACTCAAAAAACTGGAGGCTAGTATTCCAAATAGACAATGGAAAAGTTGGTGTGATAGTTACCAATGGAATGATTGCACAACAGTGTGGATGTACTTAATATCCCTGAACTGGGCACTTAGAAATGATTAAAATGGTAAGTTTTATGTTCTTTATTTTACCACAATAAAAAATATAATAGAAATAAAAATTTTCTGCCTTCAGGATATTTATATTCCATTGAAGAAAATTTGGATTTGATTCTAAGAGCAATGAAAAGCCATTTCTGTGTTCTAAGTAAATAGATTATCAAATCTGATTTTAAAATACATACATGTATATTATATATAATTATATTTATATAATATTATATACATAAATAATTATATATAATGAAATATATATAATATAATTATATATTATATCAGGATGTTTTTGTAGAGAACTATTTGTAAGGGAGCAAGAATAGAAGCAGGGTGAGAGAGAAACCTGGTTCACCTAGGAGGGCAACAGTGGTGATGGACAACAGTGGGTATATGGGGGATTTTAGAGAAATGGAGCAGACCTACATTACTCTCGGGGGGGGGGGGGATATCTCGAAGATGAACTGTTAAAAGAAAAAAAAACAAGTTGCAAAACAATACAAGGAGTATGATACCAATTATGTCCAAAAGAAATGTACATGTGGTTGTGGTACATATACACAATGGAATACTATTCGGCGTTAAGGAAAGATGATATAGGAGCATTTGTGACAACATAGATGGATCTTGAGAGTATAATGCTGAGTGAAATAAGTCAGACAGAAAAAGCAGAGAACCCTATGATTTCACTGATATGTGGTATATAAACCAAAAAGAACAAGACAAACAAAGGAGAAACAAAAACTCATAGACACAGACAATAATTTAGTGGTTACCAGAGGGTAAGGGGGTGGGGGGTGGGTGATGAGGGTAAAGGGGATCAAATATATGGTGATGGAAGGAGAACTGACTCTGGGTGGTGAACACACAATGGGATTTATAGACGATGTAATACAGAATTGTACACCTGAAATCTATGTAAATTTACTAACAATTGTCACCCCAATAAATTTAATTAAAAAAAAAAAGAAATGTACATGTGCTAAAGATTTCTTATAAGTACATATATACAGAGGGTGCCAAAAAAAAGTATACACATTTTAAGAAAGGAAAACTATTAAAATTGTACTACTCAATATATACCAATAACAAAAGATGAACACAAGCCACATTTGACTTCTGCATTTACAAGAGGTGCTCAAAGTGGTTGCCGTCAGCGTCCAGACACTTCTGATGACGGCGAACACTGTTTGGTAGATTTCTGTGGCAAGCGTGTAAACTGCTCCAACACCACAGCAGAAGCAGCAGGACTCGTTGCTGTGCGCGGCCTCCTGGATCTTTCCTTATGCACATCACATACAGCACTACGCGTCTCAAACTTATCACGAATGCGTGCAATTGTTAGCCGTGTTTGAGGTTCTGTTGCACACTCACTCCTCCATTGTTGTTGTACTTCCACAACGTTCTCGAATTTCAAGTACCACTTCAAAATGGTCTTGGGCTCCTCAAACGAAGTCCTGCCTGTCGCCTGGTGACACTAGCATTCATTTGATTAACGCCATCTTTTGAGCGAACGTCATACCACACATTGCTACTGTAATTCAATTCAACTTCAAAAAGTAATACATAGATAACATCTCTTAAAATGCGTGTACATGTTTTTGGCACCCTTGTTAATGCACTGGAAATTATTTGGTGTTCTAGGAGGAAATACATAAAGAAAGTATATGGTAGGATTAGGAAGGTGTTCCAAAGTACTTTATCTTTTGCATAAAAGCATTTTTTAACAAAGAAAATAATTAACATATTGAATGTATAAATAAATTAAAGAAAACTTCAGAAAGATTTTTGAGAAACTGATGCCAATGGTGGTATCCTTTTTTATTCGGTCTACGTCCCTCTTAAAACCACACACAGTGTTTGAAAGAATGAGACAACAAGTCACAGACTTAGAGAAAATATTTGCAAAAAGACATACCTGATAAAGGACTGTTATCCAACTATACCCCCAAAAAACTCTTAAAACTGAATTTTATAAATGAACAAACCAAGTTAAAAGTGGGCAAAAGCAGTAAACAAACCTTGCACTGTGGAAAGAACAAAACTGAACTATTGCTAAGTGAGAATGGGGTTTCTGTTTGGAATGATAAAAAACTTGGAATTGGATATTGTTAATGATGGGACAATATTGTGAATGTAATTATTGCCACTCAACTACACACTTTAAAATGATTAAAATGGCAAATTTTAAGTTAAATACATTTTACCACAATTTTTATAGGGTTAAAAGAACACCTAATCCTCAAATTAATGAAAACAAAATTCGTACACAAGTGGTACTGAACATATGTCAAAAATGTATTTGAATCATTAATGTGGAAACCAGCAGAATGACCACACTGATTCACTGTGAATGTACAATGAAACCTGGGTTTATGTAAACAGTGATAAAAAAGAATGCTGTAATGTGACGACTGGATTAAATACCTATAAAATTGGTCAACGTCCCAAAAAGAAATAAAATCCTAACCTTTAAGGTTATAGTCTTTACCAAACAAACAAACAAAGCATCACATTGTATTATTCAGCTTGGGTTGCCAAAACAGATAATCACAGACTGGGGGCTTAAACAAAAGAAATTTATTTGTTCATAGTTCTCAAAGCTGGTAATCCAAGACGAAGGTGCCATAAGGATTGGAGTCTGGTGAGGTCTCTTCCTGGCTTGCAGAGAGCTTCCTTCTCACTGTGTCCTCAGCTGGTCTCTCTGTGCCTGGGGGGGGGGGTGGAGGGGTCGGGTTGGGGGCTCTCATGTCTTTTTCTCTTCTTATAATGACACCAGTTGCATTGAATTAAGGCTCTACCCAATGACCTCACTTAATTATTACCTCCCAAGGCCCTTATCTCCAAACAGAGTCATATTGGGGGTAAGGGCTTCAACATATGAATTTGGTGGTGGCGGGGTGTGGGGGAGTGTGGGGGGGTATGTGTGTGTGTCACAATTCAGTCCATAGCACACATCTTACTGGTTTTCTACAAATTAACTTTTAATATTACAATAATGTAAAATGCCTGGACGTAATCATTTGTAAACAGTAAGTCAAGTTATATATCTGGGAGACACACAGGCTAGGAAAGTACTATAGTAGGATATAAAATCATGTGATCCTCTTTTTTTCCGTTTCCAAATTTTGGAAAATGTCTCTAAACAAAATGAATTATGGATATCCCTCAGAAAGACCGCCCCATAAATTCTCGAAACTAACCAGCTAAATCTCTCTTGCCAGGAGAGTTAAAGATTTAAGCAGGTAATGACACAGGACACAAAGGAAAAGGGGGTCCAGATAAAACAGGGTCCAGTGCAGACACTGGGTCAAAAGATCTCAGAAAGCAAGCATTCACCTCTTTTAACTTTTCATGAAAACAACAGAAGGTGGCACTATAGAGCTGTAAAATTAGAAAGATAGTACCGGTATTAAATGACACCTCCCTTCTTAAGCCTCGGAAAACTAATTTAATGTAATGTAAAAATAAACAACAGAAACGATCTTATACAATGTTAATATTTTTTAAAAAATAGAGACAATAAGAAACCAGGTAAGTTCCCTAAAGAAAATAAAAGGACACCAGGAAGACATACTTACAAAACAGATGGAAACAACAGCCTAATATTCCAATAATTAAAAGACATTAGTAATTATAAAGAATTGATAAAACAACATAAATAAGAACCAGAGTAAGTTAGAAAAGAGGTAACAGAATTCAGAAACGAATCACTTCAAAAACGAAAAAAAAATGTGAACACACAATGGGATTTATAGTTGATGTAATACAGAATTGTACACCTGAAATTATGTAATTTCATTAACAGTTGTCACCCCAATAAATAAATTAAAAAAAAAAACGAAAAAAAAACACTAGAAGAAATACAAAAGTGAATAAGCACTGTAAAATGTCCTAAGAAGAAAAGGAGGGCCGGCCGGTGACTCAGGTGGTTAGAGATCCATGCTCCAAACCCCTAAGGCTGCCACTTTGATTCCCACATGGGCCAGTGGGCTCTCAACCACAAGGTTGCCGGTTCAACTCCTGGAGTCCCCCAAGGGATGGTGGGCTCCGCCTCCTGAAATTAAGATTGAACAGGGCACCTTGAGCTGAGCTGCTGCTGAGCTCCCGGATGGCTCAGTTGGTTGGAGTGCACCCTCTCAACCACAAAGTTGCTGGTTCGACTAGCGCAAGAGATGGTGGGCTGTGCCCCCTGCAACTAGTAATGGCAACTGGACCTGGAGCTGAGCTGCGCCCTCCACAACTAAGACTAAAAGGACATCAACTTGAAGCTGAACGGCACCCTCCACAACTAAGATTGAAAGGACAACTTGACTTGGAAAAAAGGACTGGAAGTACACACTGTTCCCCCTCCCCCCGAAAAATAAAAAAGTCCTGTTCCCCTTCCCCAATAAAATCTTTAAAACAAAAAAAAAAGAAAGAAGAAAAGGAGAAAAAAATCAAACAAATGAAGAAAGAGATAAAAATTATTCAAGAAAAAGAGCAAATAGAGAAGACAGGCAAGAAGAATGTATATATATATATATATAAAATAAGAGTCACCAAAGAAGGAATCAAAACAAGGAAATAAAATAAATATTTAAAAATATAATTCAAGAAAATTTTATAGCAAAATTTGAAAATGACAAGGTCAGGGCGGCTGGATGTCTCAGTTGGTTAGAGCACCAACTCTGAGCAACAGGGTTGCCAGTTTGATAACCACATGGGCCAGTGAGCTACACCTTCCACAATTAGATTGAATATAGCAAGCTGTTGCTGAGCTGCCAGAGGGGTGGCCTAATGGTTCAGTTGGTTAGAGCGCAAGCTCTCAACAACAAGGTTGCCGGTTCAACTCCCACATGGGATGGTGGGCTGCTCGGATGGTGGGCTGCTCGGATGGTAGGCTGCTCCCTTCAACTAAGATTGAAGAACAATGACTTGGGCCCTGGAGAAACACACTGTTCCCGATTATTGCCCCCGCAAAATAAATAAATAAATAAATAAATAAATAAATAAATAAATAAATAAAATAAAGGAAAGGTTACACTGAATTTCTGGGAAAATTGGCCCTAAATGACAAGCACTGTAACATTTATTAAATATTGTTGCTATAAAGCCTTACTTCCAAATCTAGTAGAGAATTATTTTGGGGCAACCACAATGGCTGGAATGACGTTGATTGACATAAAGACAGATGGTGAGCACTGAATTTACATGTAGAACTAAGAATATATTTAGGATACAAGAAAGAGAGGGTAGTATATAATGAATATAAGTTCTAACAAATTAAATACAAGAAAACTATAGAAACAATGGTTAAAGGAGGACATAAGCAAACATATTTTTTTTAAATTGCTTTCAGTAATTATGTTGGTATCAGTGCTGTTATTGTTATTCTGAGTCTATTTTACGCATAATATGGGATGCAGTGTATAAGGAATTATATCCTGATTATATCACTCATGGTGCCCTTGAGAATAAATATTTTTAGTGTGAGAAAAAGAAGACACAGATCTAAGATAGACTAGGTGAAGTACACACCATTACTACTGAATTTGAATTGATAAGTATGAACTCATGCAATTTGGGAGGGGAGATTGTTTCTTTCATTTTTTAATTTAAAAATTTTATTTTTTAATTACAGTTGACAATATTATAAAACCCATGAAGCATTTCATCTTTGCAGGGGAGGAAGTACAGACAGAGACATAGGTTATTTTTTTAGCTCTGTCCATTGAAGAGAGAGGACTTCAGGTCTAGGGCAGGAAATGTCCAGCATGAGCCTGGAACATTCGTCTCCCGAGACATTGAGGACTTTATCTAACACTATTGGGGTTATGTTTAAAGTACTTCAAAGCCAAATTGAAGAGGATACCACTTGACAAAGATAAGGCAATTTGAGCAATAAATAATTCCAGTAGACTGAAACACATTGGATGTGTTTAAAACCATAAGCTCATTATGATATTTCTTGTAAAAAGAATTGCTCACCTATGGTAGATACAAGGCACTTCTAGTCCTCAAATTGTAAGAGTTCTTCATATATTCTGCATACTAGACTTTATTAGATGTATGATTTCCAAATATTGTAGGTTGTCTTTTGCTTGATAATTCCCTTTGATACACAAATGCTTTTAATTTTGATGAAGTTCAAGTTGTTTGTTTAATCTTTCATTGCTTAGGATTTGGTGTTGTATTGAAGAAAACATTAACCAACCCAAGTCTATGAAGATTTACTCTAGGTTTAGTTTTAGCTCTTTTACTTAGATCATTAATCCATTTTCAGTTAATTTTTGTATAGAAATTATTTGTAGGGGGTTGGGGGTGGAAGATGAGGGTAAGGGGAATCAAATATATGGTGATGGAAGGAGAATTGATTCTGGGTGGTGAACACACAATGGGATTTATAGATGATGTAATACAGAATTGTACACCTGAAATCTATGTAATTTTACTAACAAATGTCACCCCAATAAATTAAAAAAAAGAAATTATTTGTAATAGTGTATGAATTTCATTTCTTTCCATATAGATACCCAGTTGTCCCAGAATCACATGTGGAAGAAACTGTTCTTTACCCAATTTGCCAGAGAAATTAGGCAAGAAAAAGTTGTTCTCGTTTTTAAAGAGAGGCCTGGATGAACCTTGAGGACATTATGCTAGGTGAAATAAGTAAGAAAAATACTGCATATTTCCACTTATATGTCAAAATCATAAAGACAACAAGTAGAATGGGGTTGCCAGGGGCTGGGGAAATGGGAGTATGGGAGTTATTGTTTAATGGGTGCAGATTTTCAGTTTTACAACATGAAATATGGATGGATGGTGGTGATGGTTGCATTATGATACAAATGTATTTAATACCATTGGACTATACACTTTAAAATAGTAAATTTTATATTATGTGTATTTTACCACAATAAAAAATAGAAAAATGAGAGAATTTTAAATATGTATCCATTACGAGTTCCAAAAGGAAAAATTAGAGAGAATTTGTATGAGGCAATATTTTTTAAAATATCAGTTGAGATTTTCCAGTATTAAAGAAAGATATGCACCTCCAAAATGAAAAAAGCACACTTAGTACTGAACAAGATAATTAAAAACAAATCCTCACCTAGACAATCATGGTAAAATGGCAGAATCTCCGAGACAACGAAAAAATTTGAGAAATTGAAGTGTTTATACAAAAGTCAAAATAGAATAATTATGAACTCATTTAGTACAACCCATACCTGAATATGATGCAATAGTGTATTTAATATGCTAAGGGAAAATAATGGCCAACTTAGAATTCTATACCTACTTGAAAGATCCTTCAAGAGTGAGAGCAGGGGCGGACGTGTGGCTCAGTTGGTTAGAGCATACATTCTAGGACCGGGCTGCCGGTTCGATTCCCACATGGGCCAGCGAGCTGCGCTCAGCTCCCAGGTGGTCCTGTGGCTCAGTTGGTTGGAGCGCTGGCTCTCAACCACGGGCTCTGAACCACGGGCTCTCAACCATGGGATCTCAACAAGGTTGCCAGGTTCGATTGCTCAACTCCTGCAAGGGATGGTGGGCTGCCCTCCCGGCAACTAACAATGGCAACTGGACCTGGAGCTGAGCTGCGCCCTCCACAACTAAGACTGAAAGGACAACAACTTGACTTGGAAAAAGTCCCAGAAGTACATATTGTTCCCCAATAAAGTCCTGTTCCCCTTCCCCAATGTAAATAAATAAATAAATAAATAAATAAATAAATAAAAATACTTAAAAAAATAAGAGTGAGAACAAATAAACACGTTCTATGACAGAGACTGAGGGAGTTTACTTTTCATTGAAAGATGTAATAAATAAGATATTTCAATAAGCAGGGACTTTAAAAAAGAACCAAAGAGTGGAATTCAGGAAGCAATGGTAAACAATATACTTACATATGTTGGAAAATGTAAGTAATCATGTAGTATATAAATGAAAGAATAATAAGAATCATGTTTAATTCCAGGACAGTTAAAATTAAGGTCACTCCTGGTGCAATAAAGGCTCTAGGCAATGACCTAGTGATTTAGCATCAACATGATAAAGGCACTAGGTAAATGTAGATGGAAGCATTTCTAATGGATGGACCAGCCTGATAGTATCTATGTTGGTTATCAGTTTATTACCTCTCAGCTCCAAATTCTCCCTTTTTGCCTACTCTGTGAAATGGGTTTGGATCCTTTAAATGTTTTTCCTTTTCCAGCTGGTGTAATGTTAAGTGTAGTCAGGAGAGAGTCTGAAGAGTACACTGCAGGAAGAGAAGTTTTTGCATCCTCGTCCGGATGTTTTTTCAGCAGGCTCCCACAGTGTTCACAACTTCTGCAGGGCCTGTGTCCTGCAGGTAATGGTGGCCTGAACACCCAGCAGGTGGTAGCTTCTTTTGGAGCCTCTTCCCTCAGGAGGCTTTGTAGTGGAGTGACTTTGGTGAGGCATTCCCCTGTTGACAACTTTCCCCAGCACCCTTAAAAGTGAATCTTAGCAAGTTCCAGAGTGTGGATTTCAGTCAGTTACACTGGCACAACACCAGGAATTCCAGTAACTTCCAGTAGGCAGATTTCCAGAAAGTTCCACTGGGGCAGCAACATAGTGCATGCTCTGCCAGTCTGTGAGTTATGGTCCTGTGCCATCCAACAAGATCTGAATTTGACCTCTAGCTGGGTAAGGGTATGTGTCTTCTTTGGGTACTCCATGTTTGCCCTAAAGGAGTTGCTCCTATCTGTTGCTCCTGTATTTTCTAGAGTTCTTTTCACTTCCCACTAACCAATCCCTTGTTACTCCAATGTTCTGTAGTAAGAAGTAAGTCAAACTAGAAAGTCTAAGGAAACAGTTCCCATAAGAAACGTTCCGACACCAGTTGTCAGGGGATTCCCCAAACCACCTTCAGCTTTCATAATTTGCTGAAGGACTCACAGAACTAACAGAATGTTAATCTATTCACCATTTATTACAGGCAAAGGATACAGCTTAAAATCCGCCAAGGGAATAGATGCATGGGGCACTTTGGGAAGGGTCCAAACACAGATATTCTGGTTGTTCTCTCCACATAGAAACATGAAGAACATAATTTTCCTTGGCCATGATTTGTGCACAGAGTATTGCCCAACAGGAAAGTTCACCAAATTTTGGTAGCCACCGTTTTTATTAGCAATCAATCACATACTTCCCATGTGACTGACTTTTAGTCTCCAGCCCCTTCCAGGGGTCAGGCTAATACCTTAAGTCTACATATCCTCCAGAGGTTGGAGCTGATAATGGCATAGCCAAAGCCCCCATTATAAGCCACACTGTTAATGTTTCTAGTGACCAAAGCCTAAGCTGACAAAGATACTCCCATCAAGTAGTCCTGAAATCAAAGGCAAAATTTCTCCTCACTATATACTTGTTATACAAGATGGGATCAAACAGTATGGTGAATGTTTAAATTAAAAAATCATTACAGTAAAAGACACATTGCCACTAATGCCCCTCAAAATACTCCCCTCACTTTGAACATACTTATCCCGTTGTTCTTGCCACTTTCTGAAGCACTTCTGGAAATCCTCTTTCAGCAGTGTCTTTAGTTGCTCTGTCATGGCTGCTTCCATGTCCTATATCATTTTGACTTTGAGGAAGAGCCAGAAGTTTCATGGTGCCAGATCCAGTGAATAAAGTGGATATGGACACACTGTAATGTTTTTGTTTGACAGAAATTGCCGTATACCAGAAACAATGTGTGACATGGAGTGTTGTCATGATGGAAGATAATTTAGGACACACTTTGAACTTTTTTTTTTAATTGGGCAATATTGGGTAACAGTGTGTTTCTCCAGGGCCCATCAGCTCCAAGTCGTTGTCCTTCAATCTAGTTGTGGAGGGCGCAGCTCCGCTCCAAGTCCAGTCGCCGTTTTCAATCTTTAGTTACAGGGGGCTCAGCACACCATCCTATGCAGGAATTGAACAGGCAACCTTTTTGTTGAGAGCTCGTGCTCTAACCAACTGAGCCATCCAGCCACCTTTCTGGAAGCTCAGCAGCAGCTCGTTGTCTTCAATCTAGTTGTGGAGGGCGCAGCTCGCTGGCCCATGTGGGAATTGAACCTGCAACCTTGTTGTTCAGAGCTTGTGCTCTAACCAGCTGAGTCACCTGTCCATCCCAGGACACACTTTAAAATACACCTTCTCTCAACCATAGTGTCGTGCATCTGGCGGGGCGGCCTGCGGGGTCTCTGCTCCTGCTCCCCACATAAGAACGCAGGACATGGTGAGGCCAAAAAGGAACACCCACGGAGCATAGATAGGGGAGTCAAACCAATATATTCTCGCTGGCGGCTGGGCTGGAGACACAGGAAGCAGGATCTACATCATCTGCAACCCGCCGTCCTAACAGCAGTCCGCGCTTGCCAGCCACCATCTTCTTGCTAGCCCCCATTTTTTCTGCTAGCGTAGCTACGGCAGTTATATTAGTGGCCAAGGGCTCACTGGTTACAGCTGACGGCCAACTAGCCACAGCTGATGGCCATCCAATCACAGTTGATGGCCGTTTACTACCTGAGCCAGCACCTTTCTACGTGAGGCCGAGAGCCTGGAAAATGCTTTCTGGGGTTCTGCCCCACAATAGCTTATACCCAACTGGCTGCACTGAACAAGTTGATACTTGTCACACACTGTTACTAAGGTTTGATGCACCACTTCCCATATTGAAGATCCTGCCTTTTCCATTGGGTGGTACTCAGCAGGGGCATTCACTGGATTGTTTGATCACCATGGAAAGTCTCCATGTCACACATTGCTTCTGGTAGGGAATTTATCAAATAAAAACATTACAGTGTGTCCTAATCCACCTTATTTACTGAATCTGGTTCACCATGCAACTTCTGGGTCTTCCCCAAAGTCAAAACGACCATGAAAGGTAAATGTTTTGAATCGATTCAGGTCATCAAGGCAGCCACGACAGCACAACTAGACACTCATGAAAGAGGACTCCAGAAGTAGTTCAGAAAGAGGCAAGAATGATGGGATAAGTGTGTTCAAAGTGAGGGGGAGTATTTTGAGGGTATTAATGGTAATGTGTCTTTTACTGTAATAAATTTTTTTATTTAAACACTCACTATCTTGTTTGATCATACTCGTATTTATTATCTTAAATTTTCTTTTCTTTTTAAAAAGATTACAAACATGGAGCAGACGGGTGGCTCAGTTGGTTGGAGCATGAGCTCTGGGCAGCGGCACAGCCAGTTGGATTCCCACATGGGCCAGCAAGCTGCGCCCTCCACAACTAGAATAAGTCAATGAGTTGCCACTCAGCTCCCAGGTGGCCAGATGGCTCAGTTGGTTGGAGCGCTGGCTCTCAACCACAAGGTTGCTGATTCGACAACTTGACTCCCGCAAGGGATGGTGGGTTGTGCACCCTGTAACTAAGATTGAACAAGGCACCTTGAGCTGAGATGCCGCTGAGCTCCCAGATGGCTCAGTTGGTTGGAACGCATCCTCTCAACCACAAGGTTGCCAGTTCCACTCTCGCAAGGGATGGTGGGCTGTGCCCCCTCCAACTAACAATGGGGACTGGATCTGGAGCTGAGCTGCACCCGCCACAACTAAGATTCAAAGGACAGCAACTTGACTCGGGAAAGTCCCGGAAGTACACACTGTTCCCTAATAAATTCCTGTTCCCCTTCCCCAATTAAAAAAAAAAGATTATGAACAGTATCTATAGCATGATCACCCTTTGGGTTTTGGGGGTGTTTTTTAAGAATTTTTTTTAAATTTTAATTAGGGAGCAGTGTGTTTTTTCAGGACCCATCAATCATTGTCCTTCAATCCGGTTGTGGAGGGCGCAGCTCAGCTCCAAGTCCAGTCACCATTTTCAATCTTTAGCTGCAGGGGGCGCAGCCCACCGTCCCATGCGGGAATTGAACCTGCAACCTTGTTGTTAAGAGCTTGCATTCTAACCAACTGAGCCATCTGGCCACCCCTTTTATCTCACATTTTCTTTGAGTCAGCAATTCAAAACGAGTCCAACTGGATGGATCTGACTTCCAGGTCCTTTATGAGGTTGCAGTCCACATGTAGGCCATTGCCATGGTCATTTGAAGGCTTGATGGGGGCTGGCAGATATGCTCTGAGGCCCAGTAATGTGACAGTATGAGGCCTCAGTTCTTCACTAGCAGCCCCCAAATTTGCACCCTATCATTTCCACTTTTTTTGATTCATCAGAAGCAAGCACCTAAGTACATGCTCAAGGAGAGGGGGACTAGGCATCACAAATTAAGTGGAAGCGTAGCAAGAATGTGTGAACGTGTGTTAAAACCATCACAGTCAGAAAGAAGGAAAACACATAAGCAAAAACTTAGTAACTAGGAAACAAAAAATGAATACTAAAATATGAATAATTTCAGTGAATGTGAATGGATTTATTATGCTTGCTTATTAAGATAAACACTTAATGACTGAATTTTTTAAGAAGGCATCAATGTGCTACTTGTGTGATACTCCAAATCATAATAATACAGAACGTAAGGAGTTTAAAAAATGAATACTTAACAAATATTAAGCAAAAGAAAGTTAGTGAAGCAATGATATCATATAAAATAGACCTTACTGCAAAATGCACTAATAGGCAAACAAAACAAAACAAAAAACCCAACTTATTGATAAAAGGAGCACCAACCAGAAAAGTCTAAGAGTTCTGATATTTTATGCACCTTATACACAAAATCGATCATTACCATACAGAGAAATTTGAAAATCCACTTATGCCACATTTTCATAAAATCAAGCAGGAAAAAAAATTGTTTAGCTTATGGATGGTTTTAATTTACAATAAATTTAAAAGGTTGAATCTCACTCAATTATTAGAAAACGAATATTCTTTTCAATCAAAGGTGGTGCATTTGCAAAAACTGACCACCAACTAAGTCATAAGGGACTTCTCAACAAATCTGAAAGAATAGATCTTTCACAGACTGCAGTGCATAAAAATAAAATCAATAAATAACAGAATAATACTTTATGAAATTTTGAAATGCAGGCATACATTATAAATTTTAAAATCCACTTCAAAACAATCATGGTCAAAGGAGAAATTATAATGAAAATTATAAAAATTTAGACTAAAACAACAATGGAAGTACTGTAATTTTTAAATGTAGTATGAAGCTAAAGCGGTCCGTGTCAAGAAATGTGAACATTATTACCCTTTCTGGACAAAATGTAAAACAAAATTAATGAATTACATACTGGAAATTGGAAAAAGAACAACATAACAAATCTAAAAAAAGAAAGATGAAAATATAAATATCAAAGTAATAATAATATATTGAATAACAAGCAAATATAGAGGATAAAAGTAACCAAAAACTTAATTTGAAATGATTAATAAAGTAGACCACTGACACCATAGCAAGTACATGTATAGTATAAACAGTAGTCAGAATAATAAATAGGATATAACTCTAACTCAGTTTCTATAAAGAAAACTCCGTGAATAATTTTATGTCAACAAATTTGAAATCTTAGATTAAATGGACTATTGCCAAGAAAAATTAAAATTACCAAAATTAACCCAAGAAGAAATAGGAAATAGGAATATTATTTTAACTATTAAATAAATTAACGTAATAATCAAAATGCTCCAAAAAGTAACAAATCCAAATGTTTTTTAAGAGAAAAATATTTATTTTGAAATTATTTGAAACCTAGATAATTGTATTTAAATAGTACAAAAGTTCCTATACACGCTTTCACTCAGATTCACTGATTGCTAACATTTTGCAACATCTGCTTTGTGACTCCCTTTCACTTTCTATACGCACATTTGTTTTTTTTCCGGAATGATTTGGGTTAGTTGCAAACATAATGCCTCTTTGCCCTTAAATTCTTCATAACGAGAGTATTCTCTTTCATAAATATAGAAGTATGGAATTCTATTGATACAATACTATCATGTAGTATTCAGATTTTATCAATTGTTCTAATATTTTCCATCATGGCAACTCCTCTCCCCCACCCTAATCCAGGATCTGGTCTAGGAACAAGTGTTGCATTTAGTTGCCATGTCTCTTTAGTATCCTTCAGTCTCGGATGGCCCGGATGGCCCCTTGGCCTTTCTGTCTTTTGTAACCCTGACAGTTTTGGAAATCCCAGGACAGTGATTCTGCAGACAGAGCCAGAATTTTTAATGTTACCTGGGTGATTCTGGCCAATAGCGTAATTGCAAACTTGTGAGACCCTGAAGCAGAGGACCAGCTAAGCTATACCTGGATTTCTAACCCACAGAAACTGGGAGATAATAACTGTATTAAAAAGAAAGAAAGAAATGTATTCTTTCACAGTTCTGGAGGACAGAAGTCCAAAACCGGTTTAACTGGTCCAAAAGCAAGGTGTTGGTAGGGTTGTGGTCCCTCTGGAGGCTCTCACAAAAAATCAATTCCTTGCTATTTCCAACTTTGGGTGCCTACCACATACCCTAACGTGTAGCCACATCATTTAAATATTTACACCCATGGTCACATTGTTTTCTTGTTGTCTGTGTGTCAGGTCTGATAAAGATTCTTCTTATAAGGATACATGTAAATGCATTTAGGATCCACGTTGATTATCCCATAATCTTCCTCAAGATCTTTAACTTCATTGTAAATCTTTGCTAAAAAATCTTTGATATTTTTGAGGGACATTATTCAATTTATTACAGCTAGGGAGAGCCATTTAAAGCTGGCTCAAGTGTACTTTGATTTTCACTTTTTATTCAAGTTTTTAAAAAATTATACAGTATTCAGATTGTCAACTTCTTTGAATGTTGGCAGATTGTATCTTTCAAGGCATTGAGACACAAAACAAAGTTTTGGCACCTGAAAGTGAGGTGATGTTGCTATACATGCCAAAAAATGTGGGAGTTGCTTTGCAAATGGGCAGTGTGTAAAGGCTGGAAGATTTTAAAGAGGGAAAATTTCCTGATTATTATATAATATTTTAAGTTACAACTTCTTTCCAACTTCTGCTTTGGGCCTTTCCCATGTATTTCGATATTTTGTGTTATTATGATTTCATTTTCAAGTATTTCTTCCTTTCCTTGATGGTTTCCTTTTACCTCAAGTTTTTTAGTAATCATTTACAAGGTTGTCAAACATGTAGCATTTATTAATTTTGTTATTAATCCTAAATTGTATTGGATTACAGTTGGAGAACATGGTCTGTATGATACTGATTTTTAGGGTTCATTAAAGATTACTTTATGGTTAAATCTGATCTATTATAAATTTTTTATTGTGAAAAGAATGTCTATTTGCTAATTGTGTAATTCTCTCTATATATATGTATATATATATATATATACACATATATATGCATATACATGTATATGTGTAGTAACTTAATTGTTTGTTCAGAACTTTGGCCTCTCAATTTTTAATATCCTTGATCTATGAATTTCTGAGAATGCATATGTTAAAAATCTTCAAATAAAAGTGTTTATCATTTCTTTATTTTGCTTTATAGCTATATTGTAGTGTTATATTTGTTTCTTAAGGCTGCCATAACAAACTTCCAGAAATGTGGTGGCTGAAAACAACGGAATTATATTCTCTCACGTTTTTGGAGGCCAGAATTTTGAAATCAAGTTGTTTGCAGGGCCATGTCCCGTCCAAAACTCTAGAGAATTGTCACTTGCTTCTCCCAATTTCTGGTTTCTCCAGGCATTCCTCGGCATGTGGCTGTATCACTCTAATCTCTGCTTCTGTGTGCACATACACTTTTCCTTTGTGTATTCCCTTCTAGTATTATACGGACACTTGTCACCGTACTTAGGGCCCCCTTTAATCCAAGCTGAAATCATCTCAAGATCCTTAAATATATGTACAAAAACATTTTTTCCAAATAAGATCACTTTCACATGTTCTGGGTGTACATTTTCTGAGGAGGGCAGTCTTCACTCCACTATAAGTGGCACGTATTAGGTGCACATAGTAATGTCACGGTTATACCTTCTTGCTTGGCTGATTATAATATACTCATTACATATACACACATTAACATATGTAAATATATACAGAGATACACATATGTATATATCCTGTGTCATGCCATGGGTAAATTAGGTGGCTAGGGAAGTTGTTGATTAAAAGTTGCATTGTCTGTTGGGAAATTAAAGATGATAAAATCTGCTAAGAATTAGTGTGTGTTTTATTATTATATCACTATGTGCAGGTCGTTTTGAATAATGTCAGTGGTAAAATACTTCTTAAAATTATCTTGTGGCAGTCTATGTACTAAAGAATAACTAAACAGGTACCGTTGAACAGTTAGAATAATCCTGAAACTCCTAGTTAAAATGTTTTACTGCTTATCATTTGATAAACATTGTTTTTTCCATAGAAGTTAATTAGGAAAACTCCCAATACTCTATCACCTTCAGTACACTCAGTTAAACACCTTTATATTGAGAGTAAGTTTCTAACTCTAAATCTTTAGAGATTGCTTCATAGGCAGTTTAGGTCTCCAACCCTGTGGTACTCCATATTACTTCATTTAAACAATAGATTAGAAATAATGATAGCACTGTCATAGTAGAGATGAACAAACAGAATTTGAGTAATCTTATTTTTGTTACTCTATGTGAGTACTAGGGTTTTTCTGTGTTGAATGACAGTTTAACAACAGCAAGGCGATGTTAATTAATCTTGATCTTTTGATAATTAAAGACTTACTGCTAGTGAAAGGCAGAGAAACATTGTGACTAAGAGCACCTTTTCTCTTAGGAGCCAGATTGCCTGCATTTGATCTTAATTCTATCATCAGCTAGCTGTGTGATCATAGGTAAATTACTTAAACTCTTTCAGTCTCAGTTTCATCATCTTGAACATATGGGTAATAGTAAAATGTGGATAACAAAAATACTTGATAGGAGTATTTTTAGTATTTAATGTATTATCATACATGTGACACTTAGAATTGCACCTGACACATACTAGGTGCTTGATAAATTTTATATTTTATTATTAATTCCCAATTTTCTCAGTGGAACATTAAGAAAAAAATTCTTTACAATACTTTATGAATCAAAAAAATCTTTAATGCAAAATTAGCACATTATTGTAATACAAAAAGAAAAGATGTAATGCTTGAAGTCAATATACAAAATGAATAAGCCTTGGAGAAAACGTACTTGGAACCAAAATTTATTCTTGGAAAGTGGCTTAGTATAATATTCTGAAATCATGATCCAATATTATACAGGATATCATAAGCATAGATCAAAACATTTGTAGGAGTGGAGGATTAGAGAGAAAAGAGAATAAGGGAATTAATGATTATCTTAGATAGAACAAAACAAAAGAAGTATTTTAAACAATAAAATAATGAAGAAAACTTATTAGGAGAGAAAGAACAAAGATTGAAAAGCTTAAGATGACTGGTTTTTCAATCTTTCTGCCTTCTAATAATAAGTTGAATACAGTGACTTCCTTTATAAGGTTCTCGGAAATGATGGAAATATTCAGTGTCTGATATATTACCTGCTAAGAGTGATAGAGTTTAAGTAATTTGCCAGCTGGTGAGAAAGTTAAGATTCAAAGGCAGGCAATCTAGCTCCAGAAAGTGTATTTAGTCACAATGCTTCTCTGCCTTTTCACAAATGGTGAGTCCTTAATAATCACAAGATCCAAAATAAATTAACATCGTCTTATTACCAGTTTCACAAATTATTTTTATTTGGTTCTTACAACATCCTGTATTATTCTATCACAAAATAGCAGGTGAGGCTGAGGGAGAGTAAGAGATGGTCAAGGATTTGTAATTAGTGGTGGACCAGACAAGAATTTGAATGCAAGTCTTCTGCCTTGGGAAGTTCAATGTCATTCAGCTTTATCATATTGCCTCTTTAGTTTGCTCTTGTGGTCTGTATAGAAACCATTGTGACTACCTTTACTAAAGAAAAATTTAGAAAAGGAATTTTATATGACATTAAATTTATGAAAGTATGTATCATCACCATGAAGACTTTTCCTTGTTCTAAATTTTCAACATTCTCTGAAATCGTGGCAGCACATAAAGGTAAGAGTTTTCGTTAGCAAAATGGACCTGGTACTCCAGTAATTATCAGGGAAAACAAATGTTATCTATTTTTCCTCTTTGAAGAGTATCACTGTCAGAGAATGGTGAGCAAGACAGTACTTGGGCAAATATATGACATGTGGCTACTGAATCTAACATTTAACTCTGATAGACCTTACTTAAAATTGTCTCTATAGAGCATTATTAACTCAACTTATCTATGGCTTTGCTTAACAGTAAAGGGAAGATTATAACCTACGACAGTTATGAAAATGTTGCCAGTATGTTTGTTCTTCGTTTATTGCTAACCAACAATTGAAGATTGAAAAATTAAAAATCTTGGTGGCATTACGAATGTCCACGAAATACAGCACTATGTAGGAAAGATGATCCAGGACTCTCATCAATCTATGAAGATGCTTTGTCTTACATGATTTGCGTCTGTCACTCAAAGCGGTGCCTTTATCACACCCCAGAAGAAGTAATCAAAGGGTGCTCAGCCTGTTTTGTAAAAAATCATGTTATCTGTATTTCCGGATCTTATGGCCGAACAATGAACTTCTATTAAACCCAACTCCATCACTGTAATACCACTCACAGCCGCTAGAGTGAGAGGCAGGAGGACCCCGGAGTCACTCAGGGACAGCCGTGCGCCCGCGGCCCGTCCACCCGCAGGGGCCCGGCTCCAGGGGCGCCCGCAGCGTCTCCATCTTGCCCGGTGGGGCGGGGAGCGGCGTCTGGGTCGCCAACCCCGTCGCGCCTGTCTCCGGGCGCCGACGCCGACAGCGGGGTTGTCCCTTCGGCCCAACGGCGCAACCCAGCGGGAACTTCCCGGGACACGTCGCCCAGCCCCACGGGCCTGGTTCCGAGTGGGTCCCAAGTTCTCCCCCGCCACCGCGGCCCCGACAAGATGGAGGACGTCGTCTCCTCCCGCAGCCATGACGGGCGGTGGGGCCACTGCTCCCCACCCGGCGAGGCGCGGGTGGACGTGCGTCCGCCCCAGGAACACTCGGGGACGCCTTCGCCCGCCGCCGGCCTTTCACTTGGCCCCGCAGCACCCCCTGCTCTGCGGCCCGCACGGGGCATGAAGGAGTTGCACAGGGAGGACGTTGGGGACATCGAGGCCACTTCCCTCCCCATGCAGGGCCGTTGGGAGCCGCCATAGCGGCCTGGGCATACCCGCCTTAAGGTCTCGGGCTGTCCCGGCCCCGGGGGAGTCCCCCGTCCCCAAGGGACGGAGTCCACAGCCAGTACCCCGGCCACAAAAGTCAGGCCGCCTGACCTGACGGACCGAATGGGGGCGGGGCGGGAGGCGGGGGCGGGGCGGGAGGCGGGGGCGGGGCGGGAGGCGGGGGCAAGGAGGGAGGCGACGAGGCCCAGGGCTCGGTGGGGCGGAGAGGGGTGCCAACCGACTGAAAACGCCGGGGATATGGCCTGCACCTGATGGACAGCCTCCCGGACCACCCCCTCGAGGGGGTCCTGAAGGAAGGCCGACGGAGCCAATGGACGTGCCCCGGGCGCCTCGCCCCGCCCTCCCCGCCAGCCAATGGGGCTGCGGCGGGCGGGGCCTTCCCGGGCTCGGCCGCGCCGCCGCCTTCTCCGCCTCCTCCTGCTCACCAGCGCTAAACCCGGGACTGGACCGAGCGGAGTTGTGCGCGTTGCCGAAGGGGGTGGGCCGGGGGAGGGGAGGTTCGTTCCGCGGAGCCGCAGCCAGAACCGGGTGAGGCTCGTCCCCGCTGTCTTCGCAGTCCGGGTCCGCCGATGGTGGGGGTGGCTGGCGCAGCGCAGCCTCGGGAGGCGGAGGCGGAGGCGGAGGCGGCCGGAGAGGCGGAGATGGGTGAGGGCGGCCTCCGGAGCCTCCCCCCGGCCCGGGACTAACCCCCGCGGCGCGGCCGCCGTCGCCGCTGCGCGTCGGGCCTCGGGGGCTGCTCCGGGCTCCGCTCATGTCACGGGCGCCGGCGCGTGCGGCCCGAGGGCTGCGGGCGTGCGGGCGAGGTCGGGAGGGCCGGGTGAGGACGCGGCGTGGGGCGCCCGGGGCGGGGGGCGCCGGGCGGGGGGGGGTCGCGGGTGTTTCCCTTTCTGTGCAGGGGGGCCGTGGGGGAGGGGCGCGCGGTCGTGGTCGGGCTCCCCCGGCTGCGCCGGAACCCGAGGCCCCGAGGTGTTGGGGGGCGAGGGTCTGCTCTGCCGCGGGCCCCTCCTGCGCCGTCCTCTTCGGATGTTATTGGGGAGAGTCTGTAATGGCGGACGGCGGGGGGCAAGTCTCAGGCGCAGCGCTACTGCTGGGGCGGCTGTGGGAGAGGCAGCCCAGCCGTGACGTGTGCCGCCCCTACCTTGGAAGTGGTGCCCGCGTGACGGGGTGACGCCCGGCGGGCCAGTTTGGGAGGGAATAGCATTCCGTGGCCTGGAGGTGACGTTTGCCTCCCCCCACCTTTCTCAGCAGGCTCGGTGCGGTCCGCCTCCCGTTCTGTAGTCTGGAGAAACAGCCTCTGCTTTGTCTAGTGTTTGCGGTTCCTGTAGATGTTTTAACCTGGTTTCTGCACCGCGGTGGGTGCGGGAGGGCAGAAGAGCTCCGAAACTCCTTGATTACTTGTCCCTTTGCTTCCTCCCTCTGGTGGTTGGGATTCCTGCTGCCTCCGGGTTGGCTGTAAGTAAACCATTTTCCGTCTCCTGTCATTCTAGGACCAGGAATCACCTTTAGGCCAACCTGGTGAAGCTTTGGCAGAAATTAAGGACGCAGACATCGCTTTTGTGAGTAATTTCACCCCGCTTTTCTGTTTACTACGTTGAGTAGGATAGTAGCATGTTCTTCTGTGGGAGTTACTTCCCTCTTACCTTGATGGCCAAGAGCTAGTTTCTTGAGTGGACCCTGTCCCCAGAGCCAAGCCAGGGCAATCACTGGGAAAGCACTGGGAGTGGGTACTTATCTTTACACCATGAGTCTTTTCTAGAGTGCCAAAATAGCTGTTAAAGTTAGTTCCATTTTACATGCTTTGCATTTAACAATTCTTTTCTTCCTTTCCAATGGATAGAATTTTTTCTTTGCTCTTGGGTTCTGAAAAAATCTACTGACTCTTCTGTTGTTTTAAGGTTAATGCAGAGTATTTTTTGCATGTTTCTATCTTATATTTGAGGGAGATTTATGTTTATGTACCCTGACAGCCTTCCAGCTAGCATCGCATCAAGAGAGAAATAATCTAGTTGTCTCACACCACTCGTGATTCTGAGATTGATAGTGACAGCATGATCCTCCCATTAGGAAGTTAATGTGTTTTTTTTCCTTGTTATCAGAAAGTAATCTATTTGGTGTTCATTTTAGTACAATAAAATGCCCAGTTCTCTGTTAGCTAGTTAATGGTTTTAACACTAATCCTTGACTGAATCACTAATTTTATTAGGAGTGTCAAAATGGTGGCTTAAAAAAAATCTGATTTTACATTGTCTGAGATCCTGTAGAGTTTTTGGTCTGCCTTTTTTGTTTTTTCAAATTGATCAAACAGTTTTCCCTTGATCATCACAAGTAAACTTGTGATTAGTTTATCTTCTACAGTAGTATTCATTTCTTCCCTTTGCCCTTGTTGCTTCTCGCCAAACTTGGCTTTGCACTTACTGTGTTATGCTTCACAGCACCGCTCTTCGGTAATTAGACTTAGGACAAGGTGTCAGGATAGAGAGTGCTATTCTAGTTTTTAGGAGTGGACGTTGTTCAACTGGGTAATTATCCTAGGGTATCTGAAGTGGTGATAGTTAACATTCCCTATAGTTTGGGGAGATGGGGTGTGGGTAATGGTTCTAGAGATGTGATGGGCCTTGATAGGAAAAGGGGACTAGTTGGGACAGATTGACAGGGTAACAAGTCACTGACCCAGTTATCATTTAGAAAATCCATTTTTCTCTGCAGTGTTCTTAGGGAATTTGCAGCATGGTGTGGTACAAAGGATCAGGCTTTAGTCCCAGCCCAATTGGGGTACACATCTGCTCTCTTACTTTGGCGAGTACAAACTAACTAACGGTCAATAAGTGAAACTTTATTATGCACATCTTACTCAATTAAATGCACTCTTACTATGAATATTTTATAAATGAGTAAATTATATTTTTCTTTTCCAAGATTGCTGTGAAGGTTGAAATGAGGGATAAACTTAGTAAAGTGCCTGGCCCATAAGTTAAGGGACACACACACACACACACACACACACACACGCATGCACACGCACATTGTTAGTGGCAGCTATAATTCTTATGCTCTTTTTTTTTTTTTTTTGCTTTATTTCCTCAGCTTTTATCTTTTAACCCTTTTACTAGAGTTTTCCATTTCTGCTAAACTTTTATTTTCTAGAAGCTCTTTTTTATAGTAGAAAGGATAATTTTTTATGGTCTTTTGCTCATCACTTACTCATATAGAGTATGGATAGTTTTGTGGTTTTTCATTTTACATTTTCTTTTTCCTGCATTCTGTCTTTGTTTTTATTTCTTTTAACTATTTTTTTTATTAGAAACTTTCCTCATGTATTTCGTAATTGTTGACTGGTCAGCTCATGATCAAGAATTGGGAAATATAAAGTAGTTTGGAAGAGTGAGTGGGGCTTTCAACTTGGAGCTTCACTGTTGGATGATTCTTTTGGCCAATTGATGGGGAACCTCTTGAGTCATTATTTTTAGGTCTTTCCTTTTTGCTGGTTCCTAATCCCACAAAGAAAAGTGTTTCTGAGGAAGAAGTCTTTCAGGAAAGAGTCTGCTGCCTGGAAGATACAAGTGTGGATATAGCTCTCTGGGAATCAGTGGAAGAGTAGGCATTTCATATGCATGGTACTGAAGCATTCACCCACGCTTGGTGAACCCAAGACAAGGTTCTATCCTCTAAAAACAATAAAAGTCTGGACTTGTGCCAGGGTGGGGAAAGATCTGTTGACATCAACATGGAGGGAGGGAAAGAATATAGAGGTTTCCCTACCTCATTTTAGCTACCCACCTCCTATTCCAGGGACATCTGCAGCTACAGGTGTCTGAGCTTTCTGAGGATTCAGCAGCCTAAGTCGAGAAGTTTCTCAGTCTTCTCCATCACTATTTGGCAAACTTAGGTCAGCAGAGTTAGTTAACTACTCATGCATGTGCTCTTCAGCTTGTGAAATTTTGCTGCTTTTGTCTCTTTTTTTTTTTTCCTGTGTGCTGTTTATAGAGGTTTAAGACAGAAGTATAGTTGTGTGTGATCAGTCTACCAACTTAATCTCTATTGATTTTCTAGAGGCAGTAATTTTTTACTTAGGCACTTCAGTAATTCTCTTGCTATTTGTGGTAGTTGTTCATTTGATACTTTGTTTTCCTATCTCATTACAGGTGTTAGTACCTCCAGAATCAAGGTACAGCTTTATTTCATGATTTTAACAAAATAAAGGGTATTTTGTTTATGGGAATGTTTGTAATACATACTCAATAAACATGCAGGTGGCTTTGGAGTTGATTATTTTTATCTAAATGTACAAATGTTTTCATATTAAGAAAGATCTGTTCTGTGATGACGTAAGTGCATACAAGTGCCATACAACTAATTTGTGATCAATAGCGGTTCTGGAGCATACGTCCTAGTTATCTTTTCTAGAGCCTAGAAAATATAGGTGTACTTGTAGGTTGCCAAAAATGAACCTTTGAAACAATTCAGTATTTTAAAATACTTTTCTGGTGATTTTAACTTTTTGTAGGTTCATAAGCAGGTTAGTTTACCTTCCTTATCACATGCTGATCTTGTCATATTAATATCAACATTTCTATTTTAGCTTGTTTTTTTTTTGTTTGTTTGTTTTTTTACAGAAACCAGTACCATAGTCATTTATTATCATTATCAAGTATTATGGACTGTACATAGTTGCATGTGCTATACTTTACATGACTGGCAGTGGAGTGATTTATTTACACCAGCATCGCCACAAACATGTGACTACCATTTTTCCCCGAAAATAAGACCTAGCTGGACCATCAGCTCTAATGCGTCTTTTGGAGCAAAAATTAATATAAAACCTGGTCTTACTTTAATACAAGACAGGGTCTTATATAATGCAACATAATACTGGGTATATAATACAACATAATATAATGCAATATAGTATACACGGTAATGTGTTGTGCTACAACCATTACAATGGCTACAATGCCACTAAGTCATAGGAATTTTCCAGCTCCATTATAATCTTCTGGGACCACCCTCAGTTATGCTGTCCGTCCTTGACTGAAACTTCCTATGTGGCATGTGCCTGTGCTCGTGAAGTCCTTCACATCATACTTACAAGTACCTCCCCATCGTAAATAAAAAGTAAATATCCCCTCAATCAAAGTTTGCATTTTTACTGGAAGCTATTGGAAATAAGATCCATAAAATAACCTTATTATAATGTCAGTACTCTGACAGTTTTTTGTAGCACTGTGGTCAAGTTTCTATAGGAGATGGTCAACATGTAATTACATTAAGAAACTGTATTTTAGCTTGTTTTTAAGTGGACTCTTTAATATGTAAGTTCTTACTTGTACATAAATATACATAAATATAATTGAATATTCAATGGATACTAAATTATTCAACTTAATTGAAGGTGATCTCGAGAAAATTAGTAATACTCAGTTATAACTTATTCTGCAAAAACATTTTTGCAACTTTTAAAAAGCATATTTTAAAAATTATGACACCGAGCTGTTCATTTAAAAATGGTTAAATGGGGCAGCCAGTTAGCTCAGTTGGTTAGAGCATGGTGCTCTCAATAAGGTTCCTGCTTCCATCCCCACATGGGCCACTGTGAGCTGCGCCCTCCACAACTAGATTGAAACAACTACTTGACTTGGAGCTGATGGGTCCTGGAAAACCACACTTAAATAAATAAAAGTTAAAAAAAAAAAAAGGTTAAATGGCAGTTTTATGTTATATGTATATTTTATCACAATTTTTTAAAAAAGTAAATCTAGGAAATATTGGTATAGCTCGTTTTATTGCACTTTGCTTTATTATACTTCACAGATACTGCGTTTTCAACAATGTCGAGACAAGATCGACCCTCCACCAGCAAAAAGATGACTTGCTGAAGCCACAGGTGATAGCATTTTTTAGCAATGAAGTATTTTTACATTGCAATGTACTTTTTTTAAGCACAACACTGTCGTACATAACCTTCATGCACACCGGGAAATCCAAAAGTTTGTGTGACTCCTTATTGCCACCTTCGCTTTACTGTGGTGGTCTGGACCCAAACTCATAATGTCTCCGAGGTGTGCCTATAAAAACAACTGTGAGATGTTACTAAAAGTAATTCAATGCAATAGGGCAAATTACTCTTATTTATGTGTTTGTTTTAATGTTAACTTTTAATCTTTATCCCTAATTAAATACCCTATTGACTTTGCAAGGTTGTTAACCATTACATAGAGATAGTTTGCGTTTAAGAGTCCTGCTTGGGTTTTAGCCTAACGTTTTGTATAGTTTTGTATAGTTTTGTATAGTGGTCAGGTAATTTTGTATCGATCTTTTGTGTGCAGATTTTCCTTTGATTTTACATTACTTGATTTTCCATTTTCATTGTATCATACAAAATGAAAATGAATTAAATATTAAATAGTTATAATTTGTAGATGAATGAAATTCCACAAGAACACCAGGTAAGTGTTTTAGATTAGATGCTTGTTGAAATGTTAGAATGTAGGCAGAGCATTTGCCTGAATACCATCTCATGGGCAGGTATGTAACATTTTTCGCACTCTTTATTATGGTCTAGGAAGACTAGGGACTTACATGTCCAGTTGTCTCAGTAGGAACCTTGGAGTCATATATTTACAGTTTACAGTTTAGAAAACTAAAACTCAATTGAGGTGAAGTAATTTGCTAGTGCCACACAGCTAATTAACTCAGACATAAATTTTTCTCTCTGTTTTTGAACAATATAGAAATAGTAAAAACTTTTCTGTACTCTTGTGTTTATGGAATTAAGAAAGTGTTTGATGGATAAATTGAATGTACAATGGCTTTTAGTAGTGGTTTAACTGTTTTATAATCTGGGATTTGAAAATAGATGAGTCATCTTTTTTCAGAGGTAGATGACTGCAATGAGGTGAGCATACAGAGTGCCCTTTGTATTATTTTCTTAGAGAAGATTCAGACGGACCTAGCAGCTACCACCAGAGAATACTGTGGAGTCAGCTGTAACTCTCTTCCAGAAATTGTTCTTTTCTGTTTTAGGCAGATATAGAAAGGACTGAGAGTTCGTGTATAACAGCTCTTACATTTCATAAGTCAGTTTCGACTAAATTATTGCCTCTTTCCTTTGAAAAGCAACCACATAATACGTTTACTGAATTAGTGTTATCCGTGATCTCAAGTTTTATGTTTATTTTATAAGCCTTTTATTTTTAAATAAAAGTACTTAGTTTATTAGTCCTCTCATGAAAAATCTGCTCAATCACCAGTCACTGACGAATCTTTACTCCTTTTTGCCAGCACCAACATTGGCCTTTGCAGTCCCCCTAACTTTCTTCATTCTGTTCTTGCGTTCCTTTCGCTGTTTTCTTGAGGTCTTTTTCTTCTCATACAGGCCGTGTCTTGCAAGTCTATGTTTGGGTTCATTTTTCTTTGCATAATCCAGGGAATCATAAATCATGCCAAAGCCAGTTGTCTTGCCACCACCGAAATGGGTTCTGAATCCAAATACAAAGATGACATCTGGTGTCGTCTTGTACATTTTGGCTAGTTTTTCCCGAATTTCTGTCTTAGGTTCTGTTGCCGTCCCAGGGTGAAGGACATCGATGACCATCTGTTTCCGTTGAAGTAGTCTATTGGTCATGAACTTCCTGGTCCGAATAGTTACTGTCGTTCATGATGGCAGTGGGCCTCTTATTTTATAAGCCTTTTAATTAAACTGGTCCTGGAGATTTCTTACTTATCTTTGAAATCCACTTAACTTGAATATTGATTTTGTTTTAATTAGTTCATTGTAATAAAAGAGATACAAATTTTAAAAATTGTTTTCCCTATTAGTCAGTCACATAGTGGCTATGAAATAGATCTTGGAGTTCGATTTCCTGGATTTGAATCCTGACTCTGGCCTTGCCAGAAAGGGTGACTTGGGCAACCCAGGCAAATTCCTTATCTTCTGAGTCTTGGTTTTTAATGAGTAAAGAGGGTAAAGGAATAGTTCCTACCTCATGTAAGCATTAACTGAATTAATATACGAGTATGTAATGGCACAGCATCTATTACCAATAAATGTTATCTAGTACATGATTATAATTATTATCAATTAAAATTACTTGGGAAGATTTTAGAAGAAAAATGTTACTTCACATATTTCAATATGAGGTGTTTAAAATGGAATGACTGCCATGTGAAATGAGTTTTGTTTGTTTTTTTAATCATTCGACACCCATATAGTTCCCACCTGCTTCACTCTTGAGTTTCTAAGAAAATTGGGACCAGCATGTATGAACTTATCTCAGCTTTCCAGATAGAGGAGATTTCAAATTCATGATCAGTTTCACTACCACCTGTGCTCATCTCTCACCTGCTTATTAGCCTTGCTTTATTGATTATTCACTTCTCCAGATTCTTCAACTTTGTCTCTGTGTTGGGTCCTTTCCTTTGTTATACTCTGGTGCACAGAGGGTACACAGAAGTGTTTGCTGAATAAAAGAATTTGGAGCCTAGAGTTAGACCCCTGAGTTTAAGTCCTGCTTGGGCTTACCCAGAACAATTCAGTTAGCTTCTCTTTCCTGATGTAAAGTGGATTAAATTATACCTATGTCATGGGGTTGTTTTAGAATTTTGCATAGAAAACACGGCATCTATGTCTGGCAATTCCTGGACAAGGACAAAAAAGATTCGGAAAGATTCAATCGCATAGTTATGTTGGAAGTAGAGAATTTGAAAAACTGACCAAAAGACTAGGAAAAAAGGGATTGGACAATAACAGTCATTTTACTAGATAGAAGTATATGTGTAGTATAGTGATTATTTGGACTCCGGGTTATTGGTACTTGATAGACTTTTGTTACTGTTTTCTGTTTCAAAGGAAGACTTAGGTATTTTCCCCCTATGAAGGGTGAGGAGGTTAAATTGAGTACAGCAGATCCTTGAATAATGTTTTGTTTTAACATCGATGAGATGCTGTAGGAACTTAACTCTTGTTTATATCAGTTAGCTGATGGTAAAATGATTTCATTCTATGTTGTTTCGCTTGAAGTCACAGAACTTTTTTTTTATTAAGATATTTTATTTATTATTAGCTTCAGGTGTACAAAACAACATTATGATTAGACATTTACACCCCTCACACAGTGATAACCCCAGCAAGTCTACTACCCATCTGACACCGTACATCGCTATTAAAGTATCATTGACTATATTCCCTATGCTGTACTTTACATGCCACAACTATATATTTAAAATTATACTTGATATTCAATATTATTTTATTTAGTTTCAGATGTACCATGCAGTGGTTAGGCATTTATGTAACATATGAAGTGATCCCTCCGATAAGTCTAGTACCCATCTGATAACATACATAGTTTTTGTAATATTGTTTACTGTATTTCCCATACTGTATTTCACATCCCTGTGACTATTTTATAACCACTAATTTGTGCTTCCCTTCACCTTCCTCACCCATCCCTCTAACCCCCTCCCATTTAGCAACCATCAGTTTGTTCTCTGTATCTATGAGTCTATTTCTGTTTGTTTATTCTGTTCTTTAGATTCTACATATAAGTGAGATCAGTTGGTATTTTTCTCAGTCTGATTTATTTCGCTTAGCAGAATATCCTCTGGGTCCATCCACGTATTGCAAATGAGAAGATTTCATTCTTTTTTATGGCAGAGTAATACTCCCTTTTATGAATGTACCACAATTTCTTTATCTAATCATTTATTTATCATCATTTCTGTAGTTTCCATATCTTGGCTATTGTGAATAGCGCTGCAGTAAACATAGGGGTGCATATATATTTTTTGAATTAGTGATTTGGATTTCTTTGGATAAATACCCAGGAGTGGAATTGCTGGGTCATAAAGTTATTCTATTTTTCATTTTTTGAGGCTTGTTTGTTTTTTTGGTGTTGAGTTTTATGAGTTTTTTATAAATTTTGGATATTAACCCTTTATCAGATACATCATTGGCAAATACCGTGTTTCCCCGAAAATAAGATCGGGTCTTACATTTTTTGCTCCAAAACGTGCATTGGGGCTTTTTTTCAGGGGGTTGTCTTATTAAAAAATCATGTTAGGGCTTATTTTCCGGTTAGGTCTTATTTAGGGGGAAACATGGTGCCTTCTCTCATTCAGTAGGATGTCTTTTTGTTTTACTCATGGTTTCCTTTGCTGTGAGAAATCTTTTTAGTTTGATGTAGTCTCATTTCTTTATTTTTTCTTTTGTTTTCCTTCCCCGAGGAGATATATTGGAAAAATATTACAAAGGGTAATGTCTGAGAATTTACTTTCTATATTTTCTTCTAGGAGTTTTATGGTTTTGCATCTTACATTTAAGTCTTTAATCCATTTTGAGTTTATTCTTGTATATGGCAAAAGAAGGTGGTCCAATTTCATTTTTTTGCACGTATCTGTCCAGGTTTCCCAGCACCATTTTTTGAACAGATTGTCTTGACTCCAGTGTAAATTGTTGCTTTCTTTGTCATAGATTAAATGACCATATAGGCATGGATTTATTTCTGGGCTCTCTATTCTGTTCCATTGATCTGTGTCTGTTTTTATGCCAGTACCATGCTGTTTTGATTACTATAGCCTATAGTATAATTTAATATCAGGTAGTGTGATACACATATCTCCAGCTTTGTTCTTTCTCAGGATTTCCATGGCTATTTGGAGTCTTTCATGGTTCCACATACATTTTAGGATCATTTGTTCTAGTTATGTGGAAAATGCCATTGGTATATCGATAGGGATTGCATTGAATCTATAAGTTGCTTTCGGTAGTATATGGACATTTTGACTATTTTTCCTATTCATGAGCATGGTATATATTTCCATTTATTTTTATCTTTTTTAATTTTTCTCTTTGAGGTCTTATAATTTCTGAATATAGGTCTTTTACTTGGTTAAATTTATTCCTAAGTATTTTATTTTATTTTTTTGATGCAATTGTAAATAGGATTGTTTTCTTAATTTTTCTTTCTGTTAGTTCATTATCGGTGTATAAAAATGCAGTACTGAATATTAATTTTGTATTGTGCTACTTTACTAAATTTCTTTATCAGTTGTAATAGTTTTTTGGTGGAATCTTTTGGATTCTCTAATAATCATGTCACCTGCAAATAATGACAGTTTTACTTCTTCCTTTCCCATTTGGATGCCTTTTATTTCTTCTTGTCTGATTGCTGTGGCTAGAACTTCCAGTAGGACTGTATGTTGACTAAAAGTGGTGAAAGTAGACTTCCTTGTCGTGTTCCTGATCTTAATGAGAATGCTTTTAGCTTTTCTCCATTGAGTACGATGTTTGCTGTGGCTTGTCATCTATGGCCTTTATTATGTTGAGGTATGTTCACTCTATTCCCACATTGCTGAGAGTTTTTATCATAAATGGATGCTGGACCTCGTCAAATGTTTTCTCTACATCTGTTGATATAACAATACGATTTTTTTTTTGTCATTTTGTTTATGTTGTGTGTCATGTTGATTGATTTGTGGATATTGAACCAATCTTGCATACCAGGAATCAATCCCACTTGACTGTGGTGTATGATATTTTTACTGCATTGCTGAATTCAGGTTGCTAATATTTTGTTGAGGATTTTTTTTGTTTGTTTGTTTGTTTTGTTTTTGTTTTAGGTTTTAGAAATAACATTTATTTTTTTGAAAGTTAACGTGCATATAGTAAGAAAGTGAAAACACAAGACAGAGTCAGAATCACAAGCAGTTTGGTTTGATGTGTCCTGGGTACTGTGTGTATCTACACAACTAAGCTTCCATTTTCATGTAATTAAGATTGTATAGTTATGTGTCAAGCTTTTCCACACGTATGAATATTTACTATTTCAAAATCCCAAAACTATATGAGTATTTTGATAACCAAGAACACACTACACCAACTCAATCTGGAAGAAAAAGAATGTAATCTTGCCTTTCTTGGCGACAAAAATTTCATAAAGGATAAAAACGGCAACAGGCCTCTATGATAAAGGTATTGGCAGAGTTACAGTTAAAATACTGCATTCCCTTCATGTTCAATTAAAAATGAGACATAAAGCAACAGAGTACACAAAGTATTCTAAGAGAATTCATTATGATCTACACTTTTAAAATATTAACAAGGCAAATTTCCACGGAAATACTTGTGTATTTCGATAGTAAAGCCAACAGACGCTCACACATCGGTGGTTATCATCACAATGTAAATACGAACACACCTGCATACATCCCTCCCTCTATCCTTCCTTCTGCCCCTCTGCCGCCAAACTCAAGAACAAGTCTCATGAACAAGTCAGGACATCCATTTGTCAGAGATGGTTTAACAATTCCATGTCCAAGCTGCCTCTTTTCTAGCAATTGTAACAAAAAGATATTTACAAATTGGTTAATTCACTAGCTCTACTTTTTATCATAGTCACCTCAGGACATCTAAAAAGCTCAGCTATTGCAAAATAAAGAATGAACCTTGTCCACAACACAGGTACTTTACAAAAATGCACATGGATCTATGATTCTAACCTAAAACTGTCTTCTAGATGTGGGGATCCTAGCCAAGAGCCCTTCCCGTCACCCTTCCCCTTCTCCCTCCTCCACCACATCAATGACTAAGCACAGACCTACATCTAGTAGCTCCAAGAGGGGGATTAATAACAAAGACTCCCAGAAGACAGTCCTTCCTACAAACTAACAAAAGGGCATTTGTAAAGGGATTATTTTACTACCTCTACTTTTGATATACTTTGGGCATTAGGACTTGTTTATCCTTGAATACATAGCACTATTAACTAAAATGCACATTTATAACAATGGTTAGACAATCTGAACTTGTCTGAAAACTCCTGGGCACAGAACCTGTCTCTGTACTTCCTTTCCTCCCCCCACCCTGTGAGTTGAGGATTTTTGTATCTGTATTCATTAGGGATATTGGCCTATAGTTTTCTTTTTTTTATAATGTCTTTGTCTGGTTTTGGAATCAGGGTAATAGTGGCCTTGTAAAAGGAGCTTGGGAGCTCTTAGATATTTTGGAATAGTTTGAGGAGAACAGGTTGTTCTTTGTTTTTTGTTTTGTTTTTTCGAATGTTTGGTAAAATTCACCTATGAAGCCATCTAGTTCAGGACTTTTGTTTGTTTGGAGGTTGTTGATTACTGATTGGATTTTGTTGATAGTCATCGGTCTGTGCAGATTTTCTGTTTTTTCTTGATTCAGCCTTGGAAGATTGTATGCTTCTAGGAATTTATCCATTTCTTCCCGATTGTCCAGTTTGTTGGCATGCAGAACATATTGACGATGTTAAGTGAGGGCTTTTTTTCCCTGTTCTCTGTCTCTTACAGGTGCTCTGGCATGGATAAATGCTCAATGGGAGGATTACACTTGACTGAACAGACTCCTGTTTTATTGGAGAGTAAAACGATGGCAGCTAGTCTCGTGGACATAGGAAATTCATTTGGTGGCTCAACTAGTCCTTTAGTCAGTAGATGTAGAAACTCATTGGTGGAGGATGATGACGATGATGTTGTATTTATAGAATCTGTACAACCTCCTCCAACTTCTGCTCCAGCAATAGCTAATCAAATAAATTTTATGTATGCTTCATCAAGAAATGAAAAGCTACAAGGAAACTATTCCACAATTCTTCCTTCCACAAGAGATTTGGCTTCTCAGAACAGAAATATAAGTGAGACAATTGTTATTGATGATGAAGAGGACATAGAAACAAATGGAGGGGAAAACAAAAATTCTTCCAGTTTTAATGAATGTGGACTTCCTGAAACTAAAAACAGAACCAAAGATTTGGATTTCTCCACTTCCAGTCTTTCAAGAAGTAAGGTAAATGCAGGAATGGGTAATAGTGGTATCACTACAGAATCGACTCTGAAATTCAGATTGCTAATGTTACAACCTTAGAGACAGGTGTGAGCTCTGTGAATGATGGGCGAGATATGAACTTAATGATTACTCATGTAACATCACTATAGAATACCAGCTTGGGAGATGTCGCTAAAGGACTTCAGTCAAGTAATTTTGGTGTTAATATACAAACATACACCCCATCTTTAACTTCACAGACCAAGACTGGAGTAGGACCTTTTAATCCTGGTAGAATGAATGTGGCAGGAGATGAATTTCAGAATGGAGGACTTGCAACTCACCATAGTCCTGGTAAGCTGTGAGTGGTCTTCTACCCCGTGTAAATAAATGTTTGGCTATTGTTTAGTAGCCGTATCTATTTTATTTATGTTCTGTATGTGAAATATTTTATTTCTCTTGACTCTCAGATTAAGATAGAATATTTTACTTAATAAAACTGCAGTTTACTTGGTCTCTGAATTTTCAGGAATTTAATCTGTTTTGCCCAATGTGACTTACATCTAAAGTGTTTTAATTGAAAAACTCCATAACCATTACCACCACCCTTGTTTACTAGTGTCTATTTTAATGTAAAAATCAGAATTAAAAGATGGATGGTGAACTGAAGGAGACCATAAAGTAAATTTACATAGTAATTGAATTTATAATTAGTAACTTGAAATTTCAAGTTTTGCTTTACAAGTGTTTACCTTTGGACTGCTTGTCTGTGATTTTTGTTTTTAAATCAACATTTTATTAGTTACTTCATTTTAAAAGTTTCTTGCCTTTAAATTAGAGACCTGTATTTTAAAAATGTATTTTATGTGGACGGTCTTCTGATAAAATTAAAATATAGTAAAAGTCATTGAAAACTTAGACAATTTTTTGTGGCTTTTTCATGACACATTTGAGGTTGGGGGAGCATTTTGTTTTTTCTGTGGGGGAGTTGTTGATTTGGTTTTTTGGCCATTTTAGTGTTTTTAACTATTGACCAACTTAGAATTTGGGGAAAGGGCTGAAATGTAACTAGAGCTAAGAACCTAATCACTTATTGCTTTAATGAAGTGCTAGTTTCTTTTTTTCCTTATTTTATTAATCTTTTACTCTGGTCAGGAAAATACTACGTGATTACTAGAGAATATTTGGAAGCAAGCACAGTTAGACATAAGTAAATAACATATGTCACCATACCCCACTAACTAGGAGCGACCATTGTTAAAATTTGGGTTTGTTTGCTTTCAGTCTTTTGCCTCTGTGGTTTTAAAAAATGATTTACTTATTCTAAATATTAGTTTGTTATGTCATTAAAACTGTAAGTTTCACGGCTATGATGTATTTGTTTGTCTGAGATACCTGTTCCTCTACTTTGTTTTAGCATTTATATGGTTTCCCATTTTTTACTGTTGATTTTTTTTTCTTGTGTTTTTTGGGGGAGGCGGGGCTTTTGCACTTGGCACCAAAACTTGACTAGTGGTAATTTCTTAAAGGTTTTCATACTGAAGAGTTTTAAATCATATAATGAACTTTTCATCCTCTATTACATTAAAATCCATTGATCTTTGAATGGATCTTTTACTTTTGTATAATTTTGTAATATTGTGCTTTGGTTATTTGCAAAATTCGGATTCACTGAGTTATCCAGATTTTCTAAATGTTGACACTAGAAAGCTGTCAAGCTCACAGTGGTGGTTACAAGTTTTCAAAGGTTCTAATTTTCATTTGAAAGCTCAAATTTTCTTATTGGCATCAAATACTGTAATTATTCTTGAAGTGACAGGCTCATTTGATTTATTATATTTTTAAGAAAATGTCTGTTGATAACCAGTTTGTCAGTCATTCTTTGCAATAAAAAGGTGTTTCATGAAAAAAGGCTAGGTCAGCTTGCAATGCAACAGTTTTGCAAGTGCTTTTCCACTTTTCCTTAAGATAACCATTGTACTTTGGAATGAAAACAGAAGTGGTTTATGCATATTTCCCTCTTCATCATACAGAGTATTAAGATGTAATCAAAGGGTGAAATTTAGTAAAATTAATACTAATTTTTACTGTTTGATCAAGGACATCTGTTGTATACTAAATAATTTCAGTGGCTTTTGTCCCCGGGTCTTTGGAGAAAGACTAAATCCTTGGAATTTCCCGAGTAATAGGAATGTCTTTTGTATTGATGAGCTCTTTGGATCACACCTAAATTTGTGCTGAGAGATGATATGGCAAAAGCTGAGGAAGGGTTACCAGAAAGACCAACCATGTGATTAGAGTGTTGGGGCTTTGAGCAGGACAAGGCGGCGACAAGGCGGCGGGAGTTAAGTTCAATCACATGCGCTGAATAATTCTACCAGTCATACCTATACAATGAAACACCAATATAAACTCTACATTGAAGCTCAGTGCAGCCTCTTGGTGTGTGAACTCTTTGGTGTGCCAGGTGGGGGATCTCACCTGATTCCATGGAGAGTGGGAACAGAATCTCTGCATTTGGGACCCTTCCAGACCTCATCCTATATGTCTTCATTTGGCTGGTCCTCATTCGTGTCCTTTGTCATAAAACTGATCGTAAGTATAGAACTTTCCTGAGTTGTGTGAGTCATTCTAGCAAATTATCAAACCTGAGGGGTGTCTAAGAACCTACCAGAAGTCCCGGTGGCATCTGAAGTGAGGGCAGTCTTGTTGGGGACTGTGCTTTTAAACCTCTGTGGTTGGTTAGCATCAGAATTGTATTGACCACTGGTGTTGCAATAACAGCTGTAAGTGAGGTGTCACTTTTTCTTTCTTTTTTGCAAGTGTGAGATAGTGAAGAAAACTTAACTAGTAGAGTTTGGTTCCACTGTCAGCACTTTTACCCATCATTGCCTTTGCATCAGTAGTGTAAATGCCAACATAGTGAGAAGGGCAAATAATCTTAGTATTATAATGGAAATATTTTGGCCTCACAGATCGCCCTTTTATTTCTTTTTCTAATAGAGTCTTGAACAGAAGTGGTAGGAGTTTAAAGCCTAATCTTGTTCTTGACTTGGGGTTGGGGGAAGCATTTGACAATTCATCTTTATATAGTATTATATGAGTTATATATGTTATATATACATTATATTAAAATTAGCTCATATCAAATATAATTAACTATATTTATATTGTATTTATTAATTGCTTGGTTGAGATTTTTCTAGTTTTTGTAATTGTAAACAAGTTTCTCTGAAATTTGGCATACTTGTCTTCTTTTCTTGAGAATAGTTTCTATAGGTGGAATTGCTAAATCAATATGTGAACGTATTTTTAAAGCTTTTGATGGTTAATGAAAAATTGCCCCCTTCAGAAAACTGTATTACTTTCCTAACAATACAAGAGTTTTTGTTTCCATGTTGGAAGCTTTCCTCAGGGATATGAGTGTTATTTAATGTTTGCTAAAGTGATCGCTAAAATGTGGTATCTTAATTTATATATCATTGAACTTGTAAAATATATTTGCAAACTTTTATTGAATTTGTTCATTCATGTTTGTCATCCATTTACTATTATGTACATCTTTTGTTTTATTGATTAAGCCTGAGAGATCTCTATATTGAAAAAACTTGCAATCTCTATATTAAAAGCAGTGTTAAACTTAAAAGCAATTGAAGAAGATAAGATGTTGAAGACTTGTAATAATGTCCATTGAAAGTCATTCTTTTAGATCTGTTTCTTTCACTCTTTTACTTATTTTTTTTGTTTTGTAATTCCCTAAATTTTAGGTGTATATTTATGTAAGCATGAATTCCATCTTATGTACATACAAGCTTTTAATCGGAGTTAAAACCAGAAGACTTGCCATGTATTTCTTTTATATTTCAGTATTAACCATTTTTCACCTTCTAGAGTAAATTGAAATTTGGTGTTTAATGTTGAATATGGTTAAATAAGATGCTTTTCAATTTAAAAGCATAGCATAGACTGATATTATACAAAAGCATTCTGTTGTTAGATGTTATACTATCATTTTACTCAAATTGTGGGCATAATTGAGACTTGGGAATGATATTTGAAAATAGTTTTGATTACTTCTGGATTTTTAAATTCTTGTCAACCCTTTATCTCATTAATCCAAAACTATTTTGTTTTTGTTATTTTCTCATTATGTAAAGTATCAGTGATTTTAAAATGTAACAAAGCAAAAGCACAAATGACTCACTTGATACTGATAAGTGAAAACGTTTTTGTTAATAACTATGTTCAAGCTATTTTGTTTACGGTATGTGGTACAAATTTCTATTATCAATGAAATATGGATGAATTTACAATGTTCCTGAGTTCTCAAAAGTTTCATTTTTGAGGGACAAAAGTTACAGAACCAAATCCTTTGAAGAATAACATTTAGTTTAGAATTCTAAAATCAATGTTCACCCAGTTGTCAGGTGAAGAGTAATATTGAAGATACATTTGCAACTTTCTTAAAGATTAAGTCACTCATGGAAAGGACCTTTCTGTTGTTTTTGTTGCTGTTTTTCACTCTTTGTTTACTTGAATGTAGCATAGTAAAAGCTGTCTCATTTTAGTATTATCTAGATTTTGTTTTCTCTTGCTGTCAGCATTAGTAAAACTAACCAATTTTTACCAGAATAAGATGTCAGCAGTTATTATTATTATTATTATTTAGAGTCAAAGCTACGCCACAGTGTCTTACTCTAGTTGCCATATGCTTCCCACTTGTATGAATTGAAGATTTTCCAGCATAGGAAAAAGAAAAAAAATAAGAGCAAGATGAGGATTTCTAGAGTTATTTAAATCTAGGGTTTATAGGTGAAATTTCATATAAAATTAATGGCTCTGCATGAAGTATACATAAAATTAGGCGTTCCGTTTTAGGATTATGTCCATTAGTGTGGACTTTTGAATCATTTAATCCTTTCATTAAGATTTAGGATAGATATTTTTCAGTGAAAGTTCTCCGCTTATCACATACCTTTTGTATCAACAGCAAAAAACTCAACCTGGAAAATACCTAAACTTAGAAATTGCTCTTGCATCTATGTTGTGTTTTTATTGCGTTATGCACATTTCTGATCATGATACTGATTTTAGGGAGTTCTGCTTGTGATGATAATAGAGTATGTAATTCCTTTCCCTCCTGCAGGGAGTACCTAGGGGGAAGAAAACACAAAATATACAAAGTGTCTATTGAAAGGTCAGAGAGCTACAAAGACAGTGAAGAAAATTTGGGTTCTAAAATTAAAGAGGAGAAGCCTTGGAGAAGTAACATGTTAGGTGGGGCTGCTTTTCTCTTATGGGTATGTGTTCCAATTCCAGAAAAGGCTGCTGAGAAGCCTGAGAATCTTAAGAGGAGCTTTCAACAGACTCACAGGCCCAAAAAGAGGGATACTGGTAAAAAAAGAGAGAGAGAGAGAGAGAGAGAGAGAGAGAGAGAGAGAGAGAGAGAGAGAGAGAGAAAGAAATAAAAAAACCTCTTGACCTTTGAATTGGGATGCTAACATAATCCAGAGCCTCAAATTTTGTAAGTTTTTCATGTAAAAACATAAAAAGCAATCAGGGATATATGAAAAGACCATATGACAGAAAATCAAGAGAGAAAACGCAGAGAGTAGACATGAGCCCAGATAATTGGGTCATCAGACACAGGTTTTAAGAAACTATGTTTTAACTGTAGCTTGGGTACAGCTGAAGAGAGTATGAGTGAACTAGAAGATACATCAGAATATTATCCAGACTAAATCATAGAGAACCAAAAGGGTGGAAAACACAGAAAGGAACGTTGAAAGACCTACGACACTTGATGAAGAGGACATGTAATTAATGTCCCAGAAAGAGGAGTAAAGAAATGAGGTAGAAGAGGTGCACCTGAGAATTCTCTAAAATGGAGATAAAACATAAACCTACAAATTCAAGAACATTTGCGAATTCCAAGTAGGATAAATACCAAAGAAACCATTAAAAGACAAGTACGGGGGGTCGGCCGGGTGGCGCAGGCGGTTAGAACTCCATGCTCCTAACTCGGAAGGCTGCCGGTTCGATTCCCACATGGGCCAGTGGGCTCTCAACAAAACAAAACAAAACAAAAGACAAGTACGGAAATCATAGTCAAAAATTGGAAGTAATCCACTCGTGCATTGGCAGTAGAATGGATAAGTAGTATTAGCTACACATTGGAATACTTTAAACAATGAAAAAGAATGAACTAGTACATGCAATTGTTGAATGAATCTTACAGACAAGATGTTGAGTTAAGGAAACTAGACACAAAAGAGTATATACTATATAATTTCATGTATGTGAAGTTCAAAATAAGACAAAACCAATCTTTGAAATCAGAACAGGGATGGCTTGTGTGAAAGGAAGCTATTGAGTGGGAAAATATCTAAGATAGGCTTTGGGATATTGGAAATTTTCTGTATATTTATGTGGATATAGTCCTTGTAAGAAATTTCATTGAGCTCTGCACTTAAAATTTATAAACTTTATGTGTATGTTATTTATTGTAACAAAAAAACCCCACAAAAAACCCACTGAAATAATGAACTTTTTACCCACAGACCCAACACTAAAGAAACACTACCATGTTTCCCCAAAAATAAGACCTAGCTGGACAGTCAGTTCTAATGCGTCTTTTGGAGCAAAAATTAATATAACACTCTATTATCTTATTATATTATATTACAAGACCCGGTCTTATAGTAAAATATTATATACTATAGTAAAATAAGACCGGGTCATATTAATTTTTGCTCCAAGAGACTCATTAGAACTGTCTGGCTAGGTTTTATTTTTGGGGAAACACGGTAAAAGGCTGTTCTTTAGGCAGAAGAATTTAGATGCAAGAAATGAAGAACACCTAAAAATCAAATAATGGATATAGTACTTACTGGACTTTTGGGCAAATCACCTAACTTCTAGGTCTTAATTTTCTTTGCATATAATTATGAATTTGGATTAAATAATGTATGCCCCTTATCTCTCTTTTTTTTTTCAGCAAGAGAAATTAACCAAATTTTTTAGTAAGAGAAATTAACCCCACATACATGAAAGAATCTGAGACCCCCCACACGTAAGAAAGGTTCAGAGGTAGAAAGGGAAAGTGGGCGTATAAGACATACTGAGCTAGGAATGAAATAAGGTGTGTTGAGGGCTTTCAGGGTCACTGCAAAATGATAAGAACAGATGTTTAGTAAATAAAAGTTTGCCCTGTCATATAGGTGGGTTAAAAAGAGGTTATTGCTGATAATTTCTTATGGGCAAGGCACCTAATTCAAGTTCTTCCAGGTAGTTAAAGCAAGTGGTAGAAGTTTCTCTTGAGCCTGAAGCTAAAATTGCCCTTAGCTTAACATAATCTGCATATCACATAAGCATATCTTTGGATGACTAGCTCTGAACCCCCAAACTGTAGGGAAGGCCCAAGCAGGTTCACAGGTTACTTACCACACATTACCTAGGGCTTCAGAGGCAGGCCCTGGAAGTAGTCCTCTGGCCCCTTGCCGGCCACCATTACCCCAGCAACTCCAAAGGGGTACCTGACAAGCCCAGCCCTACGTGTCCCATACTGGGACACTGAAGCCCCCATGGCCTGGCTGACCTGCACCAAACCACGAGGTCGCGTAGTTGTGTGTTACAGACGTGGGACAAAAAGTGGCCCCCGTTGACTCCCAGTCTTTTGTTCCTTAACTGGCACTACGCCTTTAGGAGCTTAGCTTCCTCGTGGGTAAAATGAACCTTGCAATACCTAGTTTTTGGAAGGGAATGAAAGGCTTGGGTAGGCAGCAGCTCTGGTAGAGCTTAAAGCAAGCAGCCTGAGTTTGCAATCTCCAGAACCACACCTCCATCCCCCACATTTTGTTCCTCTCGTACCTCCATGTACCTCCATGGAGCTCCTGCCTCTTTTCATCTCCTCTTCTGGACCTTCCTAGTAGGCCTCTTCTAGTAAAATTTATTCCACGGATAGGGCATGGAAGAATTTGAGAGTCCTTTAAATTTAACCTGGAGACACTAATACCAAAACTTGATGAAATAAGAAACTTAAAGGAAACATTATTTGCTTTATTTATGTATTCACCAAAGCTAAAGTAAAAAAAAATTTCAGAATCCAGTTAGTCTTCAGCAGTATAGGTGATATCTCACTTTCCATAATTTTATATAAATATGCCCCCTTTATGTAAGGATAAGTCCATAAAAGTACAAGGCCTAATGTTTTTGTGTTCAAGGTTCTTTTTTCTCCCATATTAATGGTAATGACAGCTCTTGTAATGGTTGACTGTCCTTTATTTCTATTTATTAAATCGACTTCATTATCCAGGTAATATGCAGAGAAGTTTGATCCTGGAATGCAATCTGTGTTTATTCTATAGATGAGTATGTAATTTGTTTTTTTGGAATGGTTCAGAATGATGTTGTTTTCTAAAGGAATGGCTTAGAAGTGAAGAAACTTCTGAGTACTTGGTGATAAAAAATTTTATTGGCACATACTCCATATTTGCCAGCATATCATCCTGTAGAATGAAAGAATTCTTTTTGTTACTTGCTCTGTTTTGTTTTTGCCTATAAGGTAAAAGATACCTAGAAATAGGACAAAGAAAATTAGAAGCAGTGGGTGGGAATTTAGAAATGAAAATGGAATTGTTAGTGTTGGTATTACTGAGAGAGGCCTTTGGAGCTGTTATAGGTGGAGGGGCCATAGATGGGCCTCTTCCTAATGACAAGAGCTATTCAGTCTTCTAGGGCCTTGTTTCTCAAAGCTTCACCATCACCGGACTAGTTAGAAATACGGAATCTCAGGCCCCTCCCAAGCCCTACTAATTTAGAATCTCCGTGTAAACAAAATTCCCAAGATATCTGATGCATGTTGAAGTTTGAGAAGTACTATTTCCTATACATAATATAGTGTACCATTTTGAAGCTAACACTAATACTTGTATATGGTGGCGGAGGCCCTGTGTGAAGTTAGGAAAGCTGTTTCCTGAGTAATCCACCACACTTAACATTAATGCCTGTGAAATAATATTTTGGAAGGCTGGGAAGTAATTGTAGAAAGAGTTGCTTTAAAATGTTGTGTTTAAATTATATGTATTTTAGAAGTATATTGATGTCTACATATTACTTGAAATACATAAAAATTGATTGTTCAGAGGGCTGAATAGATAGAAAAATGATAAAGTATAAATAGTGTAAAATTAGGGTGGGGAAGGATAAAGAGGGTAAATGGGATCAAATATATGGTGATGGAGTCTAGACTTTGGGGGTGCACACAGTATGGAGTATACAGATGTCATAATATAAAATAGTACACCTGAAATTTATATAATGTTATTAACCAATATTACAGCCAATAAATGTAAAAAGTAGTAAAATAGCGTAGAATCTATTTGGTAGATGTTCAGTTTAAAATTCTTTCGGCTTCTCTATATGCTTTAAATTTTTTAGAATAAAATGTTAGGTGGGGAGCTGTTAGGAAAATTGATATCATATACCATACTCAATAGTTATCTTTGTATTTACATATTTTCTAATATTCTTAGAGAAGAAAAAGTGGCTAATGTTTTTTGCAAGTGCCATAATTCCAAACATAATACTGTACTATAGCACTTTCATGAGTTAGGTATCATTGCCAGCCTGTAGCTGAGAAAACCAGGACACGTTAATACTATATACTTGCACAATCAGCGCAGAAACATGCCTTTTGACCTGGGGAGTCTGACTTAGAAGATGATGGCTACCTCATTGCACAATCCCAGGGCCGCCATTTACATTGTTGGCACAATAGAGTTTTCATTCACTTAGAATGCTAAGTGTACAGTTGCCCTGGGATTGTGCAGCAGGACTGCCGTGCCTTAAACACTTGTTACATGGCTGCCTCACTATTCTGTTAAACTTGTGCAAAATGAAAATTTAAAATATTTTTCTGATGTGAATTTTGAATTGTTCCCTGACTTTTTCTTGTGTTTTGTTCTTAAGATTCTTGGATCTCCCAGTCGGCATCATTTCCCCGTAATCAGAAACAGCCAGGGGTGGATTCTTTATCACCAGTGGCCTCGCTTCCTAAACAGATTTGCCAGCCTTCAGCCCAACAGCAACCCACCAAACCAGTTAAAGTCACTTGTGCAAACTGCAAAAAGCCTTTACAGAAGGGACAGACAGCTTATCAACGAAAAGGATCGGCTCACCTCTTTTGTTCTACCAGCTGCCTTTCCTCATTCTCTCACAAGCGTCCTCCAAAGAAACGCAATGTACTATGTAAAAAGTAAGCTGTACTTCTCACATGGCTCCATCTGGCCTATAGTGGCAATGTAAATATGCCTTCTGAATGTGATTGGAGAGCCACATACATTCATGGGGAGGATTGTTGTTGCAGGGTATCTTCAGGTTGATTGAGCTTGAGTTATTGTGGAGCTTATCAGAGATGTGGGCTCATTTGTACTGTACCTGCTCTTGGCAGGAAAGTGGGGTATGGCTGTCGGGATATGTTGGTCCTCTCCTGCCTCTGCCCCGCCTCACCCCCTACCCCATCTCTGCCTTAGTTCTACCAAGTTGCTACCACCCTTTTTGAATGCTTCTAGAAATCATAAGAATCTGTGTCAAGGCTCTTGTGCTACAAATATTACACTTTTACCTTCAGATCGTCTTTTCCAGTATAACTTAAGACTCTTGGCAGTGAAACCAAAAAGAGGATTTTTTTCTAAATTGAGAAATTATAGTTGATTCCTAGTATTATGAGAAAATGAAAAATGTCCATTATTGTTTATTTATTTGACATTAAAATGCAATGTCCTTAAGTTGTCTATCTCTGTGTTTCAGAGATGCACCTACAAAAAAGGCTTCTGTTGTTCCTCCAGTGGGCTGGAGCAAGTCCTTCCAAGAACTCCGTAGCATGTCCTGTGTGTCCCCCTATGAGAACAGCCAGAATCCCAGAAAAAGAGTTTCGAACAAGTCAAGATGTACCATCTGTAGTAAATTAACAGAGGTGTGGGTTTTTATATCTCATTTAAGTTCTTATCTAGGTTAACAGGAATGCCTGTAAGTGCTGCCCTGTGTTCTGCCATCTACATAATGCACATCCTGAATCTGCACAGTGAAGTTAAAAGGAACTGTCTTATAAGCAAATGTCCCATTTGCATAGTATGGCACGTATACATTGTTTCTCTGGAGTTGCTGTAGTCATGCACAGCGATAGTTGTATGATGGGTTTCGTTTTCACTAGCCACGCTAAATAAAAGTGTAGGTTCAGGACATGAAGGAAGTAGCCAATCCTGGTACGAGACCATGTGGGACATGTGGAGTGAAAGTATGTTGAAAACGTTACATTTCTTATGGGTGCTGCCATCTTTACAGATACTGAAAGAGGAAGTGAGCATGCCCACGGGCCTCACTTGGCCCAGTCATTGGTAACTGCATTTGGAGTTGGTTGTCCTGAGCCATGCAAATCGTGGACATGCTTTTATCTCAGTTACCATGAAGCTGAGCAAAGCATGTGTAGACACAGCATCCGGAATATGGGTGGTGCTGATCCTTTGGCCCCTCCCACGATTTTCTAGCGAGGTGAACTTTAGAACACGAAAAACTACCCATCCATTTCTTTTAAACAGGTAGTATCAAAATCTTCTAAACCAGTTCATTTCCTAAATGTCTCTGGGGAAGTTATTACTGATTTTATTGTTTTTTTGTTCTATTAGTCTTATTTTTCTTCTTTTGTAAAATTGAAAAATGATTTTACCAAAAAGTCAAACATAATGAAAGAATAACCAAATGGGCTTTTTAGTCTTTTCCTGAATATTTCTTCCATTGAGAAATTACTAGAGTTTCTTTTTTTCTATTGAAAAAACTACTTACCTCATTCCTTACTGTGCTAACTTGGCTCATTTAATAAATTCTGCTTTTTCTTCTAGATTCGCCATGAAGTCAGCGTTAATAATGTAACTCATAAGCTGTGCAGTAACCACTGCTTTAATAGATACAGAATGGCCAATGGTCTGATAATGAATTGCTGTGAACAGTGTGGAGAGTACCTGCCCAGCAAAGGTGTCGGGAACAGTGTCCTGGTGGTTGATGGTCCGCAGAAGCGATTCTGTTGCCAGAGTTGCGTTAATGAATATACACAGGTAATTCTTGTAGTGAGTTGTAGATTTTCGGGTGGACAAGGACTTGTACCAGCGAGCTTACAGCAACCAGATTGATCTCAAAATCTCATTTAGTTCCATTTTGGTCAATCGGTCATTGAGTTGTCCCATCCCAAATGAGTACTGAAATCAAATTGTTTGTTAGAAGTAACCTTGTTTTAAATCTTCACTCATTGTGGACGTTACAAGTAATTATTTTCTCTACCATTTTACACTCCCACTGACAACTCAGTAGTTCGTTGCTCCACATTCTTACCAAAATTTGGTATTGTCTGTGTTGATTGAAGCTATTCTAGTGGACATGAAATGATTGTCTTATTGTGGTTTTAATTTGCATTTCCCTGATAACTAATATATTCACCTTTCATCACTTATATTCTAGGTATGATCAAACAATATAGTGAATGTTTAAATAAAAGAAATTTATTACAGTAAAAGACATTGCCGTTAACCCCCTTCAAAATACTCCCCCTTGCTTCGAACACACTTATCCCGTTGTTCTTGCTACTTTCTGAAGCAGTTCTGGAAGTCCTTCTGTTGTGGCTGCCTCAATGTCCTGAATCATTTTGACTTTGGAAAGGAGCCAGAAGTTGCACAGTGCCAGATCCAGTGAACAGGGTGGATGAGAACACACCATAACATTTTTATTTGACAGAAATTGCCATACCGGAGGCGATGTTTGACACAGAGTGTTGTCATGATGGAGAATGATTTACGGCACACTTTAAAACACACTGTCTCTTAACCGTAGCTCACACCCGACTGACTGCTCCAAACAAGTTGAAACTTGTCACACGCTGTTACTAAGGTTCAATGCCTCACTTTCCGTATTGAAGATCCCTGCCTTTCCATTGGATGGCACTCGGCAGCAGCATACACTGTATTTTGTGGTCACAGTGGGAAAGGCTCTGTGTCACACATTGCTTCTGATACGGCAATTTCTGTCAAATAAAAACATTATGGTGTTTCCTCATCCACCTTATTCACCAAATCTGGCACCATGTGACTTCTGGCTCTTCCCCAAAGTCAAAATGACCATGAAAGGTAAACGTTTTGAATTGATACAGGACATCAAGGCAGCCACGACAGCACAACTAAAGACTCTCACAAAAGAGGTCTTCCAGAACTACTTCAGAAAGTGGCAAGAATGACGGAATAAATATGTTTGAAGTAAGGGGGAGTATCTTGGAAATTAATAGCAATGTGTCTTTTACTGTAATAACTTTTTTTTTTTATTTCAATAGTCATGTTGTTTGATCACACTTTGTATCTTACTTTGTAAAGTCTCTGTTCAGATCTTTAGCTCATTTTTATAATTGGGTGTCCTTTTATTGAGTTACAGGAATTTATATATTCTGGATACATGTCTTTTGTAAAATGTATTCAGAAGATTTTCCTCTGGACAATTGTGGAGACAGAGTCCCAGAGAGCAGTTTCTAGGCTCTCGGCCTCATGTGGAAAGGTGCTGGCTCGGGTAGTAGATGGCCGTCAGCTGTGGCTGGTTGGCCGTCGGCTGTGGCCGGATAGCCAATTAGCCACTGATATAACTGCCACAGCTGTGTTGGAGAGTCCAGTCGAGTTGGTCGGTTGGCAGAAAAGCAGACAGCAGGTTGCAGGTCGTGTGACTCCAGCCTCCAGTGAGACTGTAGTGGTCTGACTCCCCTACCTACGGCTCCGTGGGTTTTCCTTTTTGGCCTAGCCACATCCTGCATTCTTATGTGGGGAGCGGAACAGAGGCCCTGCAGGCCGCCTTGCACAACAAATGGCGCAGCAAGCAGGGTCTGCCGCATAACAACGTTTTGTCTTTTTATTTTCTTGATGTTTTTGAAAAGCCCAAGTTTTTAAATTTTTTTTTTTTAATCTTTTTTTTTTCTTTTTCTTTTTCTTTTTTTTTTTTTTTTGTTGTTGAGAGCCCACTGGCCCATGTGGGAATCGAACCCGCAGCCTTCGGAGTTAGGAGCACGGAGCTGTAACCACCTGCGCCACCGGGCCCGCCCCCAAGTTTTTAATTTTGATAAAGCCCACTAATTGCTTTTCTGATTAATTATTTTTGTGTCTTGTTTTAAGGAATCTTTGCCTACAAAGGTTATGAATGTATTTAACTATGTTTTCATCTAAAAGCTTTTAAATTTTGGATTTTATGTTTATGTCTGGTATCCATTTCAAGTTAATTTTGTGTATGGTATAAGGTAGAGGTAAAGGAATTATCTACCTGACTTGAAGACATTAAAAACCTCAAAACATTGCATTGGACATCATAAATATATTTAATTTTTATTTACCAATTGTACTTCAGTAAAGATGGAAAAAAAGACATTAAGGAACTACAGTAATCAAGGTAGTGTGGCATATAAAAATAAACAAATAGGTCAATGGAATAGATAGTCCAGAAAGAGAATCACACCTGTATAATCAGTTGATTTTAGAAGAAGGTACCAAATCATTTTGATGGAAAAGCAAGGTCTTTCGAACAGATGGTGCTGGCACAATTTCCCTCCCTAGTCTCCAACTCCAGTTCAAGCCATTGTTTCTCAGTCTAGTTGTGTAGGACCCAGCTCCCTGGCACATGTTGGTATTATGAGCCTTGTGCTTCCCCCAGCTGAGGCAGTTGGTTGCCAGCTGATGGCTGCTCACGGCAGCTATCGCGGCTGTCAGCTGCTCACACCAGTTGTCGGCCCCTCACTCTGGCCACCGGCTGCTTGCCATAGCCCATGGCAGCACACAGCATCACTCAGCAGACTGCAGCAGCTCATACGTTCTCCAGCTGCTTATGGCAGCCCAGCTCCAGGGAGAGCCGTTGTTCACAATCTTAGTTGTAGAGGGCGCAGCTCACTGGCCTGTATGGGAATTGAATCCGCGTTAGGAGCACGGCATTCCAACCACCTGAGCCACCAGGCTCCCCTGGGACAATTTTTTGTTTGTATGGAAATAAATGAGCTTTGACTTTTTTCCCATACACAAAAATTATTTCAAGATAGATCTTAAACATAAAACCAGGAACATCCTTAACCCCCATTTCACTGGATAAGGATTTAAGTGGTTAGCTTTCAGAGAAAAGTAACTGAAGTGCAAGGCTTATTGAACAAGAGAGGAAACAGGAGATACCCACAGTTGACTTTTGAGTTTTTGCAAGAAAGGCTAATTTATGTTCATTATTTCTTTATATATACTACACCTCATATAAAATGTATAGACTGAATTTTGAGCTTACCTAGTGATCTAACTGAAGGTGATTTTGTCCCCTCGAGGACATTTGGCAATGTCTTACACATTTTTTGTTACAACAGCTTGGGGGTGGGAGGTGCTGCTGGCATCTATTGAATAGAGGCCAGGGATTCTGCTAAACTTCTGAAATGCACAGGACAGTCCCCACCACAGTTACTTGGCCCAAAATGTCAGTAGTGCCAAAGTTAAGAAATCCTGTACCAAAAGGATATATAGGTAGCTGGAATGTGAGTGTGTGTGGTAAGCATAGTAAGAAGGAAGAGAACTAAATTTCCATCTTCCTCATTGAGAAATCAGATGATGATGCATAAAACTAGGAGGAAAAATCAGTAAATAGTGATACAGATGTGTTACTTTGACATTTGGAAACAAATACCAAAAGAATCAGCTCTATGTGTTCAAAGTAGGTAACTTCTGGGAAAGGGGAAATGGGTGAAGGTTAGTTTGTTGTAATTCACCAGGTTTAACTAGTTGATGCACTATACTAAATGTATATTCAATTTTGATTAACTAAAACTTTAAAATATGTTATAGATACTGAAGTTCAGAGACAGTGTCTTACCCAAAGTCACACAGCTAGATTTGACCTCACATCAGAAATCTTCATTAGTACATGATATGAACATTTAATTATACATGTGCCTTTTCCCCAAACAAGCCGTAAGTTCTCTGAGGCCAGGATCTACCGGGCATGCCAAAAAATGTGTACACATGACTTGTATTCATCTTTTGTTAGTGGTGTGTGTTGAGTTTTACAATTTTAATGCAGTTTTTTCCTTTCTTAAAATGCGTATACTTCTTTTTGGCACCTTCTCTATATGTCATTCAGTTTAGGAATCTCCAGAGTAACCAGCCTTATATGTGGCATGACCAAACCATCTTACTGGGACACCTAGAGAGTGAAATGATATTCTGCTAAACAACGCAGTGCTCCCATCTTGGTACCTCTCTTTCCAGTGATCCCCCCCCCCCTTTTTTAGGGGCTTCAGTTAATTGGTGTCTACCTCACCTGCCTTTTATTTTACTTCAGTTTTCATCCAGCTCATCAGTAAAAATGTTCATGTGACAGAAGAATATAGCATTGCCCGGAAGTATTTTTGCACTTCATTTTCAAAGAGTCTCAGATGAATGTTCCTGGAGAGAGTGCCTAAGTGACATGGATTGGAAAAGACATCAGCAGTTTAACCTTGGAGCCTAGAGTATAGGCAGAAAATTCATGAGCCTTTCCAGTTCTTTGCTATCAGACCTTATTCAGCAATTGTCACATAGTTATGAGTATCCTTGTTGGAGTGTGTGCCAGTAATGACAGCTAACATGAGTTTACTGTGGGGCCAGACACAGCTTTACTGTATTTTTACATTTAATCATGTAAACAGTCTCCCTAGTTAGGTGCAATTGATGTCCTCGTTTTATTTTATTTTATATTTTATGTTCTTAAAGATTTTAGTGTATTTCAACTACTCTGCCATCTTGACTGGACCTCCATGTTCTCATTTTATTGCCGAGGAAACTGAAGCTTAGGTGGTTAAGTGACTTGCCCAAGGTCATATAGCTGGGAAGTGGAACATCCACCGAGAATAACAACTACCTATTCATGACCAGGAAACTCAAGAAGGAAAGAGATAAGACCAGAGTTTGGATTTGGTTGTGTAATAAATACACTAGTGTAGTCCTTGGCTTTCTGTTTATGTGTGATCTTCTACTACAGTCTTATCCACTCCCATAGTTTCAGCTATGATGACTTCCAAAATATATCTGCAGATTATATTTCTTCAGTTTCAGACCAATATATCCACCTTTAATCTCCATTGAAATGTTTCACAGATCCCTCAAACTGTATCTAAAATGGAAATTCCAAACCTGCTTTCCTTCTTTGTTTTCCTCGTCAGTAAATCTCACCATTCAGTCAGGTGCACAAACAAAAACAGCGTCATTCTTTCTTATTGTGGGGGATGGTGTCACTATTTAAGACCCTTTCCAGTCAGCAGTCTTTGAGACCATTATGTCGGCCTTGGCCAGCGGGAGAATGGAGTTATCTGACTTGCCCGTCTTAGGGTCATTCTTTACACCTCCCTGTTCCTCTGCCCCTGTAACCACTCAATTACCAACTAATCCAGATTCTACTTCCTAAATGTCTCTCAACTATCCTATCTCTGCCATAACCCTAGACATCGCCTAGGGTTTCCTATCTCTGTGCCCTCGGTCTTCCTTAGAGTTGGAAATCCATAATACAATCAGCAATCTTTCTAAAGCGCAGGTTTGATCAGGTCACTCCTTTTCTTTTACTTTAGTACTGCCATCTTGCTTTCAGGATTAAATCAGAACACAGCTCTTAGTTTCTTAAGATCCATACAGTGTTCTGCTGTGCTATGCACAAAACTTACAGCGGATGAGCTGCCATTCACATTGTGCACATCTGTTACTGTTAGTCTCTTGTTTGCATTTGTGTTTTTATTGACTTAAAAATAGGTAATGTGTATCTTACATGGAATCATACAATATGTGGTACTTTGCGGCTGGCTTCCACATACTACACTGTTTTCTGGGTGCAGCCATGTTGTAGCATATATCTTTGTTTCACTTGTTTTTATTGCTGAAGAGCAGTCCATTGTGTGGATATTACTGTATTTTATCCATCAGTAAGGGACATTTGAATTGTTTCTACTTTATGGCTATTATGAATAATGTTGCTATGAACATTTTGTACAAGTCTTTGTGTGGACATATATTTTCATTCTGACATTGTTAAAATGGTGGTAACTCTGTTTAACTTTTGAGGAATTGTAGACTGTTTCCCAAGGCAGCTATACCATTTTACATTCCCTCCATCATCTTAGGTAGATTCCAGTTTTTCCACATCTTTGCCAATACTTGTCTTTTTATTGTAGCCATCCTCGTGGGTGTGAAGTGGTATGTGGTGGTTTTTGATGACTAATGAGTATCTTTTCATGTGCTTACTGGGCATTTGTACATATATTCAATTTTTATTTATTTTTTTTTAGTATTAACGATTCTGAGATAAACCTGTAATCTCTTTCTCCCCAGATGCTGGAAAAAAAATCAAAAACATTATCAGTATCAGAAAACAGAAAAAGGAATGCTGTTAGAAAAGAAAATGAAAGGTTGTTGAATACACTTTTGGAAAAAATGGAGGGAATACCAGAGAAAAAGAAAAAGACTTCAGCGCTCCAAGTTTCAGCAGAATGTAGCACAGATTCATCACTGATGGAACAGGATGTGCATGGACCTTCTGTATGCACCATAGCTGATACATTTCAAGAGCAATTGGAAGAGAAAACGTCAGAAGACTCCACTAGACCAGTTGTGCTTTCTGCAGATCCAGGTACATGGCCTCGAATTTTGAATATTAAACAACGAGACATTCTTGTCAAAAATAATCCACCTCAAGTAAGAAATTTTAACTTTCCAAAAGACAATACAGGAAGGAAGTTTTCAGAAACCTATTATACACGAATTCTTCCAAATGGTGAAAAAACCACTAGATCTTGGTTACTTTATTCGACCTCAAAAGATTCTGTGTTTTGTCTATATTGCAAACTCTTTGGGGAAGGAAAAAATCAACTGCGGAATGAGAATGGGTGCAAAGATTGGCAGCATTTATCACATATTCTTAGCAAACATGAAGAAAGTGAAATGCACATCAACAATGGTGTTAAGTATTCAAAATTAAAATCTGACTTGAAAACAGAGGAAATTGTTGGAGCAGCAGAACACAGATTACAGGAAAATGAGAAAAGTGGTAGTGTGCTGTTGTACACATGATATACCTGGCAGGGTCCTACGTCTCCTCGGGGATCCGTATCCTGACAGACAGTCAGTACCATTTATGTCGTGAGGGTCCTCTACAGAGTAACACTCAACAGTTCACTGGCCACTAAGTATTATAGCATCACAAATGAATCGTAAAGAATATTTTTGTTCCAAATTTTAAAGCTGGTTGGAGTTCATAGTGGTTAGCGCAGGTTTCAATAGAGGCAATTGTTCATTTTTTTCAGTCTGTTAATAAATATCTTTTGAAATTGGCTTTTGACAGGTTCCCTTAATTTTTTGTTCTGATTACTGTGAACGAGGGAGAGAAAGGCTTAAATTTGTCAATACCACTTTGAACGAGATACTTACGTGAAGAAGTATTCTCATCATTATTATTAAAGTAGAAACATTCAGAAACAGTTTAAGAACAGAATGGGACATGAAACTGCAGCTTTTTGCTATTAAACCAAATTCTTGTGATGTATTTCTTTCGGGCAGAACACCACTATTTGAGCAAAACAGCATCATTTATTAAATAAATTTTTAAGGTGGTTAGTTTGCAGTTTATTGGTTTTGATTTAATCTGTAAATGTTTTAGCTTTTATTATGTGAAAATTATGAGAATAAAGTGTATACCTATTTTTATGTTGGTACAAATATAAGAAATATAAAAATAAAAATATATTAAGTTAACCTTTAGGCATTGTGGCATTTTTTTTTCTCTGAACGAGACTACTTGCTTGAAATTTGAGAAATACTCTAATGAAAATTAAGGATCTTTTTTCAGATGATTAATAGCACTAAGTATTTAGTAATTCTCCCTTTGTTTCTGGTTTCTCATACTAGTTTTATCAGATATTAAATTCTTACATATACTTGGGCTCGTCTGAAGGCTTTTCCTATGAAACATAATGGCATCTGATCAATGACTAGAGCAAAACATGGTACATTCTTCATGGTGGGGCTTACACTAGGAGCACTTGTTGGCTGTCAGTGAGGCCTGTGCAGAAAATTATTTTTGGAACACCCAGAAAAATCATTCTCATTAATTTATAACCATTTTGGTTTTTGACAAAAATCATTTCAGTCTTTCAGACTTGGATCTGAATAAGCCATTGGGATGTTTCCAAAAATCCAGTTTACTCTCAGAGACCTAAAAGGATACTCTAGAGCAGGGGTGTCCAAACTGCGGCCCGCGGGCCAACTACGGCCCGCAATCCATTTTTTATTGGCCTGCAGCAAATTCCAAAAATATATTTAGTTTACTTAAATAAACCAGGTGAGGCAATACGTACTTCACCTCGAGTGAGTGGCCCGGCTGTTTGTGTATTTTACCACACATGGCCCTTGGTGAAAAGCGTTCAAAAAAGTTTGGACACCCCTGCTCTAGAGAATATAACAGGTTGTTCTGAAGTTCCTTTGCAAATGGTTAATGTACCCATTATTTCATTAAAGCTTACCCGTTAATCAACAGATTTGTTATATGATTAGACAGATTGAGCAAACTAACGAAATAAACCGAGGCTACTTGAGATAATTTGGTAAGAACATCAAATTTATCCATTGAGAAAACAAAATTCGATACCTTAAAATTCTTTCATTTCTTCAACATACTGCGCACCTATAAGGTACCATAAACCCTTCGCGTAGTAATGAGTTAAATGTGAAAAATTCAAAAGATGTAGGTGCTGGGTTTATCTGTGTTCACTGTAAATGTCTTTCAACTTTTTGGTATGTATGAAACTTCATAATGAAATGTTGAAGGAAAAAGCAACTAAATTCAGAAGATAAAGTAAATATCTCTAGGCACTTGAATAACTTACTTTTGTTTTTTTCCTTATCTAGCTTTTTTTCCTCTGCTTTAAAGTTAGAATGTGCCTGTTGTACAGAAGGAAGAACACAGAATGAAGTGCAAGTCCTGTTTCTCCTCCCCCACTCTCCCTGCTGCAGGTCTGGTCATCAGTGAGCTGGACGACATACCCAGGATTTGTTTCCAAAACATCCTTTTCATTTCACTGAGAAAAGGCATTAGAAAAAATTATCTCCTAATGTAATACCAAAAATTAGGAAGGGCAATTCAAAATGGCAGTCCTCAGGTAATGGCAACTTAATGGTTTTCTCACAGAGGACAAGTGAGATTTTTTTCATAAATCTCACATTTTCAAAATTGTAAGACATTACATTGAGCTGTTTTCTTCCTGTGATCCTCTGGCCCTCCCTTGCTTCGTGCTGAAAGCCAGTAAGAGTTGCTAATAGCCACTTTATAAAGAAAAGGTACAATTTGCTACATAGTCTGTAAAAGTGAACAATGATTGAAGTTAAGAGCTCAATCAAGTTTGGAGAAAGAATAGCGCTGTATCATTTTACTAGTCATATCACTCTTCTGTTTCAAACTTTGAAGTTCCCACATTGCTTCAAATTTAAAACTCCAACTCCTTACCACAACATAAGATAGATAGCTGCAGTCATCAGTGGCAGATTATAGGGAAAGAGGTTGTAGACAAAGCGAATGTGAAGTACAAAAGCTTAGATATGGACTAGTCCTCTATAATGTTGAATTATATAATGTCATCATTTTAGGATGAGATCAAGAATATGAGCATTTGACTACAGCTGACAGAAAAAAAAATCTGAGCCATGTACCCACATCAGTTTCTGAGAAAGTAACAAGTTAGTTTGGGGAGATAGTGCTGTAATACTGAGGACTAAAGGTTTTCAAAAACTTGTATCCTGATTTATCTTTTAAGGCAGCAGTGATTTTAAATGTGGCGAGTAGATGACTATGAACTAATGTCCTGGACGTCACATTTAGAGTGAAGAGCAATTAATCCAATTTGCTTCTACTGATAAAGCAAGGGAAACCTATTAGCTGGCAAAAACCTATAACCTCACTTTAACACCTCACTTATATGGGTGTTAAAAACACTTTCATAAATCATGTTTACAAATGAGTAAAATTGTAAACCTCCAGCAAAACTTATCAAGGGATTAGAAAAGAGAAAAACAGCATTATCAAGAATCACTGGAGATTGTATGGACATTAAAAACAAAAATATGAACTACTTGGTCAAAGAGTTTGACAAACTTGATGTAATAGACAAATCACTTGAAAAACAATTTATCAAATCAGCTCAGCAAAGTAAGAATAGAGGGAAATTATTAGGAAAAAGGGAATCTACAAAAAAAAACCATAATTAAGATCATACATAAAAGTGAAATAACACTTCTCCCTGAGATAAGGAACAAGACAAAGACGTTCACTAGTACCATTTCTATTCAACGTTGCGTTAGGTTCTATTCAATTTAATAAGGCATGTAAATAAAAGGTATAATGATTGGACAGGAAGAAGAAAACTCATTTGCATTTAGCATATGACATGTCTATATGTTTTAGAAAAACGAAATCTTTGGCAAACTGAGAATAAGGGAATTTAATGAGGAAGTTAGCTGCAAGGCCAATATATTTAAAAAATTACTTCTATAAGCAATAAATAATTAGAAAATGAAGTTAAATGCTGTTTACAATAACAGCAAAAAATTAAATACATAGGAATAATGTAATAAAAGAGATGTACTATCTCTACACAGTAGCTTGTAAAATGTTAAAACCTGAATAACCATTGTAGATTACAAGACTTGATGTTAACATGAGGATTTCAGTTCTGATACTAAGCTAGATTCAACACAGCCCTAGTCAAAAGCTCATCTTGTTTTTTCAGTGTGTGGGGAAAATTGATAAACTGATTCTAAAGTTTACAGGAAATATAAAGTGTTAGAATAATAGCCAAAATATTCTTAGAACAATGAATTTGGAGGATCTACCATACCCTGCCCTATTAAAATTCTATCATAAAACTACAGTTAAAATTACATTATAGTCGCAAGGATAGGCAAATAGATCTATTAAGTAGAGTAGAGCACCCAGAAACAAAATTAGTCACATGTAATCACCTTCTTTACAGCAAAGGCACCAATTCAATTCAGGGAAGAAGGATGGTCTTGTCAGTAAATGATGCTAGGTAAACCGGATATCCATACCAAAAAGTGAACCTTGACCCCTTCCTCACACCATGCACAAATGCAGAGGGTGCCAGAAAAATGTATACACATGCTAAGGAAAGCTGTATTAAAATTGTAGTAATATATACAGATAACAAAAGATGGATACAAGTCACGTTCAACTTCTGCAGTTACAAGAGGTGTTCAAAGTGGTTACCATCAGCGTCCAGACACTTCTGATAACGGCGAACTGCTGCTTGAGCAACGCTGACCAAAATGTCCACTTGTATACATTTTTTCTGCACCCCTGGTATGTATTTGAGTTTGATTATAGACTGAAATGTGTGAAGTATAACAAAACTTATAAGAAAACATAGGAAAATATTTTCATGACCTTTGGAGAGGAAAGAATTTCTTAAGCAGGATCCAAAATGCAATAACCGTAAAAATTAAAAATAGATTGGCATGTTTGCCTTCAATAGGAGGATGGGAAATGGCAGCAGGCATGGTAACTTAGTTTTAGGATTTTTCCTAATCATGAATAAGAATAAAACAACAACACCAAAAATCCATGAAAAATATTTCCTATAACAAGTGACAGGATGTCTTCACAAACTTCAAAATACAGTGGATGAGGATGAATTCTGAGTGTTATCTGAATGGGAGAAAGCAAAGCAAGGGGCATGATGGATCTAAGAGTAAAAGAACCCCCCAGAGAGCCGACAGGTATTGACTGAAAGATACAGCAGGCCGATCCCGGCACACCTGAACTGGGAGGCATTTTCCTAATTCAGTGACTGATAAAGTGTGAGGAGCCCATGGGAGGACCCTCCAACTCTAAGCTTCTGAAACCGAGTAAGTGTCATGCAGCAGCCTACCCGTCTGTCCCCTCGCACCTACCCCTAAGGAGTCTGTGAGACGGATCCTTTCAGGGACTTGGCATCACCTTTGTGCTTACACCGTATGTCTCCCTGTTTGGCCCTGGAGGATGGCTGGTTAGCCAATGATGGGTAAGATTCCTCAAAGAAGGAACAACCTAAGCCAGGCACAGTCACATAGGGGCCATCAGGAGAACTCATGAGGTTGATAGAGGTGGGCATAGACCCCCACCTTCCCCTGGCTGAGGAGAGCCTCTGCCTCTGTGGCTGCATTCCTTCCCACAACCTGCAGGGGAAGAGATTCAATGATGTGATGACATCAGTTCTCCATCTATCCATTTCAGTAAGTTTCAGCATAAAGGTTTTGTCCCTTAGGGAGATACACACATCCTGTGACTGTTGGTTCTGCTGCTTGCAGGCAAGGGTAATTGGTTTAAATCAGCTTCCTAGTGTAATGTATGAAATCCACAGACCGTGGAGAAGACAATGTTACTTCCTTGTGTGTATATCAATAAAAGCCACAAGGAGGCCCGATTCGGGGCTCTCAGTCCTTTGAGGCTGTGAGACCCTTGGCCCCTAGTGCATAAATCTCTTGACTTCTGTTTCTTTCTCAACCCTTCGCCGCCCCTTCTTGTTCTCTCACTGCCTGTGTTGCACTGGACGCGACAAGCTAGGACAAGGCCCAACACGGAGAAATCACAATTGAGCAGGTTAGGGACAATAGAGGACCAGAACCAAGCAATGAGAGGTCTGGATAAATGTGTAAAGCAGAGCAGAACAAGGTTATCTCAGAAAGCAGGTTGATGTTGTGTTTTTCTTAACACTACACAAAAGCAACAGATGGAAGAGCTCTCTGAAGTACAAAAGCTACCCTGAACTACACTTCCTACCGTGTTTCCCCAAAAATAAGACCTAGCTGGACCATCAGCTCTGATGTGTCTTTTGGAGCAAAAATTAATATAAGACCCGGTCTTAATATAATATAGACCAGGTCTTATATAATAATATAATATATAATATAATGTATAATATAAAATATAATATAATACTGGGTCTTATATTAATTTTTGCTCCAAAAGACACATTAGAGCTGATGGTCCGGTTAGATCTTATTTTCGGGGAAACAGTAATGATTCAGAAAAAATTAAATTCAAGATACAAAGAAGCGATAAAAACATCACGGCTAAATCCGAAACAAAATTACTATAAGAAAAAAGAGTGAGGAACGGAAATCTAAAGACATAATGAAAACACACCAGAAAGACATGCTCAGAAAACATCGCGAGTGCAACATAGTTCTTTGAAAACGATGAAAAAAAGACAAAAACTCCAAGAAATTGATTCATGACTTGATAGAACAACACTAATCAAAAATAGAAAAACTCTGGGGTTGCTGGTTAGCTCAGTTGGTTAGAGCATGGTGCTGATAACACCAAAGTTGTCGGTTAGATCCCTGCATGGACCATTGTGAGCTGCGCCCTACTTCAAAGAAGGAAGGAAGAAAGGGAGGGAGAGAGGGAGGGAGGGAGGGAGGGAGGGAGGGAGGGAAGGAAGGCTCAGAAATGAAGTTACAGACCTCAAAAAGGAATTAGACATAAAATCAATTTCAGAAGTAAAGGCTAGAGGGAAAATTAGAAGGAATAAACATGATAGTGCCTTAAAAGAAAAAAAGCGAAATGGAGGACATTTTTAAATATCAAAAAGAAATGGAGGGTGGAAATAAGGGAGAAGGTGAGGGGATTAGAAAACAGTCGGTAACCACAAGATGGCCGACTGCTTTTCAAGACGGGGTTTTGAAAATTAATTTGGGGAATGTAATCAATAATGTAAAGATTATGTAGGGTATCCGATGGACACGTGTCCCATTTGCGAGACCCCTCAGGGATGATATAGATGCCTGATCACTGCACTGTACACCTGAAGCTGAACAATAATGAATGCCAACTATAATTTTATATATATGTATATATATATATATATATGTATGTATATACTTACAAGAAGCGGAGTACAGCATTAGGAATAGAGACAGTGGAAATGTGGCTCTGTGAGATGTCAGAGGGATAGTGGATGGGGGGAGGGAGGTTAACACAGTGTGAGGCATATAAATGATAAAATGTCTAAGTATTACTTTGTCTTGTGCACCTGAAACTAATGAGAAAAAAGAAAAGAAATGCAGACCACACCCTGAGGCCCATCAACCTAGGAGCATCCTGTGCCCATGTCCCATGGTGAAAAAGGACTTAGAACTTGGAGCATATGCTTTCCACCCATGGGGACATAGTTATCAGAACTGGTTTGAGAAAATGCCTGAGTGATAATGGAAGTAGATGCGTTGGAGTGGAATAGTAATTCACCAGCAGGCTTCACAGTCACCAAACCCTCATGACTGAGTGGGGTTTGCACACTCTTGCAAGACTGTTGAACCCTCAGATTTGGGGAACTAGTGCGACTTTGACATACATCAAAGAACATCACACTCACAAGTTGAGTGTCAGTTGATGAAAGGTTGGTGTACTCTTCTCATCCACAGACCCCTGGAATGACCACGAATTAGCCAGGCATTTTATGAAAAGTTTAAGGACAAACTTAAACTTTGTCCTTAAGGACAAACTTCATCCAACGAAAAGAATGGTCAAGGTGTCTTGGAATGGGTGATCAGCAGACACTGCAGAGTTTGAAGACCAAGCAGCATGACCCAACCTGTAAAAAAAAAAAAAAAAAAAAAAGAAAACCAGAAAAAAAAGCAAAAAAAGGAGCCACTATAAAATGGAACCGGACCTGCCATTCCAGAGGAACTGCCTTGCCAGTTTCGGGCCTCAAAACTTGGAATTTTAAAATGGCAAAACAACCTTTGCACTGGGCCTAAGGCAACATTATGTTCCAAAAAAATGTTTGCAAAGATAACAAGAAAGCATATCTTATGACTACTGGACTGGTGAGTACCAGACTGAAATGAAAACCATTGTTTAGACTTGACATCACTGTGTTATGATGTCTTTGTCCCCCTTCTCCTTCTCACAGATACCATCACCTTTGCCTCCTAATTGGAACATATGTGAGATTCTGCCTGATCCAGTATCTCCCACTAGGTATTGTTTGATCTCAAATAAAGGCTTGGTTTTTGAAGGGCCTGATTTTTAGGTTAATAAACCTATGGGAGCCTGTGAGACATACTAATGCATAGCCAGAGTCAAGAACGTGGAAAACACAGAAGAAACTGCAGTGTCTACAGATGTTCATTATTCACCCCCCTTTATTCTACGTTTTGTTTGTCAGAAAGAACATGCCTGTAAAGAAATTGACTTGATTTAGGAAAGAAATAGTAGAACAAGAAACAAATTTGTTACATTTTGGCCTTTTTTCTTACATTTTCTAGTGGGAAGAAGTACTTCATTCTGGGAAAGATTTTTTCTTTACTAAACAAGTAAATTTAAATTTTTTATATTCCTTCCTCAAAGCTCAAAATGTTAATGACTTCCTTAAACTCTCTAATCTCAGAACACAAATATATTTCTTGTGGGTTTTGATCCTTTATTTGCAGCTATCACAGACAGAAATATTTCCCGTGGCTTTCTCAGAAAGATCAGTGCTGTTTTCAGAGAGTTGGAGAAGTGTTTTACAACGTTAGAGAACCTAAGAAAGATCCGGAGGCTTGTGTAAACGACAGATTTCTGACGTGTGCCCCTGGAATCTGTACCTGTCACACACTACAGAGGGTTCTGAGGCAGGCTGTTGCCAGGTCACACTTAGAGAAATACTGGACCAGAGGAACTGATTACCTACTACTGAATTCTGCGTATGTGTGTGTGTAGAGCATTAATTATGAACACAAAATGGACTAATAATTCTGATAACTATGTCAGTCACAAAGTGACCATCATGCCAGAGCATCACGTGAAAGGCATACCCAGTGAATATGCCCTAACAAGATAACTCCAGGTGTAGGGTGGAGTGTGACCATCTGATGGCTTTATAGGACTGTAGATGGGCGTACCACACCCAGTCTTGAGCATACACTCAGAGCTCTCTGATGGCTCCTTGATCAGGCCTTCAACTGACGAGCTGACAGCCGCACCTGCACTCGTCCCAGATGGAGCGCTGGAAGTTTCATTTCCTGACCATCTCACCAGCCTGGGCTGATGCCCAACGCTATGCTACGAACCCCGGCGCTGAAGGGACTCTCACTGAACACCAGTTTCTCTCTCTCCCTCTCTCTCTTCCTTCTTTCATAAGACTCTGTTCGCCTCGCCTAACTCTATTGCTTGCAAACATGTGTGACCCTTTTGTATGAAACTGTTCCACCTCGACTGTTGGAGGCTATACTCTGGCCGGAGCCTTGGTTAATACCCGTGGTAAACTGAGTCAGTAGGACTAGATCCATGGCTTTATTTTAATAAAGTCTGACACTGGAAAGACACAAACGTGTGAGACTGCTCCTTTGACAGCCACGTCCTGCTCACGACAGTGTGGTTCCTCTTGTCTACGACTACATCGCTATCTGAACGGCCAAAATCCAGCGCGCTGACTGCACCAAATGCTGGCAGCTATGTGGAGCAGCAGGAACTCTCACTGCTGGTGGGGGCACAAATGGTGCAGCCATTTAGGAAGACAGTTTGGCGGTTTCTCAAACACCAAACCTACTCTTACCTATGATCCGGCAATCTCGCTGGTAGGTATTGATCCAAAGGAGCTGAAAACTGAGGTCCACACAAAAGCCTCGCACACAGATCTTTATAGCAGCTTTATTCATATTCTCCACACTTGGAAGCAACCAGACATCCTTCAGTTAGTTAAACTGTGGTCCATCCAGACAACAAAATATTATTCGGCACTAAAAAGAAATGAGCTATTGAGCCATGAAAAGAATTATAGGACCTTTAAATGCATGTTACTAAGTGAAAGAAATCAGTCTGAAGAGACTACACACTGTATTATTCCAAGTATGTGACATTCTGGAAAATATAAAACTATGGACACAGGAAAAATGTCAGTGGTTGTTGCGAGTTAGTGGGCAGGGAGGGATGACATGGTGGAGCACAGAGGCTTTTTTAGGGCAGTGGAAACACCCTGTATGATAGTACAGTGATGGGTACATGTCATACATTTTCCTAGACCAATAGAATGTGCGACACCAAGAGTGAACCCTAATGTAAACTGGACTATGGGTGATAATGATGTGTGAATGTAGGTTCATCAACTGTAACAAATTCCCACTCCGGTGGGGGGATGTTGATAATGGGGGAGGCTCTGCATGTGTGGGGTCAGTGAGTATATGAGAAATCTCTGTACCTTTCCCTTAATTTTCTTGTGAACATAAAAGTGCTTGTTGGGAAGATGTTGAAGAAAATTTGCCTTCATTGGTTGATGTGAGCTTTTGTCTATTAGCTTTTATCTATTGCTGTACGTGAGGTGATTTCTGTGCTGCGATCAGGGGTTGAGTAAATTCCCCCTTTGGTCTCATTCTCCTGAGCAGGGGAGACATGGGATGAGGTTTTCTGTTTGGTCTCATTCTCTCAAGTAGGGGAGATATGAGATGATGTTGCTTGTTCTGTCCGTGTTGTGAGGTGATGGCTAGCTTAGGGTTAAAGAAATTCTTGATGAGGGGTTGAGAGAATTCCCTTTTTGTTCTGTCTGTTTTGCCCACATCAGCAGATGAAGTGAAGAAGTCGCTAAATTATATCAGGACGACGTGACAGGCACGTTGCCAGGCTTTGGAAGACCTTGGGCTGATGGTCCCAAGCAAGAACAGCAGATATTGCTTATCCGGATGAATTGGCCCTTTGGCCAGATGGGCAGCATTCGTATCAGTAACTGCTGGACCCTCCCGGAACTGGCCATTCCTGGGGGGGGGGGAAGCAAGAATAAGAAGCTTTGCTCTAAAGTACATCTGAGAAAATATATAAGACAGACCTCAGTTGACAGTGTTATTAATTATTATTTCATCACTTAGTCATTTGTCATTGGTGATTTCTCATCATTCTAATATTCTGAAGACCTCCAGCAACGTGCAGCTTACAGCACCAGGGGATGTCCTGACTACTAGCCACCAACCTGGTGAGATCTGGCTGGTTCCCGGCCTCTCCAGTGTTGTTCCCCACGGTTAGCCTTCTTGAGAACTTGTTAGCATCTAGAAAACTTGTATGCAGCTTGCAGCTTACAACATCAGAAGACGTCCTAACTTCTAATAACAACAACAACGACGACAACAACATTCTTTAGATTGTTAACACCTTGAAAACCTATATGCAGCTTGCAGCTTATAGCATCAGAAGACGCCTTGACTTCTAACGACAAAGACAACAAGAGCAGCATTCTTGGGAACTAACAGGCCGCGGTGTGGGAGACGCCTGAGTTTCTCTCAGCTGCAGACTGGCAAGGTTTTGATTTATGACTTTTTCAGTGCTGTTTTACCAGTTTGGTGAGCTTTTGACAGTTACTATCCTATAGAGCTTATTACTGCTTTTGGATACTCCTTACTGATATTATTTGTGTATTTAGCCAAGTGATTTTTGATTAATAGTAAACATGTGTTGGGATCTCTTAAACTTATATATATGTATTCTCCTTTGATATGTTATCCATATATATAGTTTAGTCTTAACCACCTTTAGTCTTAACCATCTTTACTTTCTGTCATTAGCACATTCTATTAATTGCCTTTGTCTTTTGCTATTGCATATTGCTAAATAAATAGATTAGATATTGCTAAATAAATTAATTGGCCACATTCTAGCCTGTGTCCGTCCTCCTCCTTTTCCCCACTCATCATTACAGTGCTCTAAAAACTAAAGTCTAATAAAAGAGATGATAGTAGTAGTACCTACCTTCAAAGATTATGACGATTAATGAGTTAATGAGTATAAGGCAATTAGAATACTTCCTGACAGATTTTGGTTTGTCACAACTGGGTGTGGGGTGCTACCGGCATCTAGTGGGTAGAAGCCAGTGATGCTGCTAAACATTCCCTCAGAACAAATATTTGGTCCCAAATGTCAATAGTGTTGAAATTTAGAAAACCTTCTCTAATGCTTCGGAGGTGCCCCGGTGTGGCCAGTCTGCCCTAGGGGACGATTGTAGGTAGCAAAGAAAGGAGGGCTTAGACCCATGGTTCTCCAACATAATGAAGTGAAGATTCCCAAGAAGACACAGAGAATGTGGCATGGCTGGTGAGGTGTGAGGACAGCAGGAGAATATGATGGTATGTGGGGAGAGGGCTGTGACCTAACAAAGGCCTTGCACCTGCAAGGTCATTCCCATGGGAAGCCTCGCCTCAGCAATCTTCAATGTAGGGAGTGGGCTGTAAGCTGACAAGGGCCTTGCAGCTGCAAGGTCATCCCATGAGAAGCCTGCTTGTTCTGCTTATACTTGTTTGTATAGATAACTATTCTAAGACTATATAAAAACTGTGTGCGAAATAGACTGCGCCACTGCTCTGCCATCCGTGGACTGTGGACCTCCCGATCCCAGCTTTCCTGTCTCTGTGTCTTTTCTCAATCTCCTCACCCTTCCCCCTCAGGCCGAGTCCTACTGGTCGCACGGGCTGCGACAATGGTATAGAAGATGGAATGGTGCTTCAGGAAGGTCAGATCAATAATAACAATACTGACTAATATTTATGGTGCCAGAATATTTTCCAAAGACTATAATTAATTCATTTAATGTGCACAAAAACTCTCTGAAGTAGGTATGATTCTAATATTATACATGATGAAACTCAGGCACAGATCTACAAAATCACATATTGCTGACAGATCTGAGATTTGACTGTTGCATCTGGTAAAGTGGAAGCTGTTGCCCACTGTCCAAGACAGGTTTCAGAAGAATGGAATGTGGGGCTAGACATCTGATTGTGTGGCTTAAGGAGAATCAAGAGATGAGCAAATGGGGCCGGCCCGGTGGCTCAGGCGGTTGGAGCTCCGTGCTCCTAAATCTGAAGGCTGCCGGTTCGATTCCCACATGGGCCAGTGGGCTCTCCACTACAAGGTTGCCCGTTCAATTCCTCAACTCCCGCAAGGGGTGGTGGGCTCCGCCCCCTGCAACTAAGATTGAACACGGCACCTTAAGCTGAGCTGCCTCCTGGGTGGCTCAGTTGGTTGGAGCGCGGGCTCTCAACCACAAGGTTGCCAGTTCGACTCCCGCAAGGGATGGTGGGCTGTGCCCCCTGCGACTAGCAACAGCAACTGGACCTGGAGCTGGGCTGCGCCCTCCACAACTAAGATTGAAAGGACAACAACTTGACTTGGAAAAAAGTCCTGGAAGTACACACTGTTCCCCAATAAAGTCCTGTTCCCCTTCCCCCCGCAAAAAAAGACATTTTAAAGAGATGAGCAAATGGAAACAGAAAATATAGACCACCCGCCCTCCCTCCCTCCCTCTTTCTCTCCTTCCTTCCTTCCTCTCTCCCTCCCTCCCTCCTTCCCTCCCTCTTTCTCTCCTCTCTTCCTTCCTCCCTCCCTCCCTCCTTCTCTCCTTCCTTCCTTCCTTCCTTCCTTCTTCCCTCCCTCCCTCTTTCTCTCCTCTCTTCCTTCCTCCCTCCCTTCCTCCCTCCCTCCCTCCCTCTTTCTCTCCTTCCTTCCTCCCTCCCTGCCTCCCTCCCTCCCTCCCTCCCTCCTTCTTTCTCTCTTTCCTTCCTTCCTTCCTTCCTCCCTCCCTGCCTCCCTTCCTCCCTCCCTCCCTCCCTCCCTCCCTCCCTCTTTCTTTCTCTTCTTCCTTCCTCCCTCCCTCCTTCCCTCCCTCCCTCCCTCCCTCCGTTCCTTCCTTCCTTCTTTCCCATAAAGAAACAAGGACAACATGTGGTCTGGGAAGGGTTTTTTTTTTCTTTCCTTTTTTTTTTTTTTTTTTTTAAGATGATAGTTACATCAGCAGTTTGTTTTGCAGATGGGCATAATTCAGTATTCATCACTTGGGGAGGTGCTGGATAAATGCAGAAGCAAGGTACTTGGGAAGAGATGCTATCCAGTGGGTTGGCAGTAGAGATCGTTGGCAATTCCTTCATTGTAACAGAAGGGAAGGCATTGTATATGGCTACATATGAAATTAGGTTGGTAGATTTGGTGCTGATAGAAAAAGGCAATTTTATTCTGATTGTGTCTTTTTCTTCAGTGAAATTAATAAAAGTTGACAATATCAGTTACGAGTGAGGTGGGGAAGAGTATTGGTCTGAGGAGAGAGAAAATAGTGTGAAATTGTTGTATAGGAAATTAGGCGAGAGAAATAACTAGCGGCTGAGATCCTACCTGTTATTTGTGGTCATAAATTTAAAGAATGTTCAGAAAGTTGTTACAGGGGGAAAAGAGAGGGTGAAGAAGAGAGAGAGAAGAAGAGCAGAGGGAGTTTACGAGCTTTTTGGAGCTGGCATTTTTGTTGAATGAGATAGGGGAAGTGGTCTCCAAGTTGTGAGGGATCAAGGAGAATGTCGTGTATCCCATCCTCAAGTTCAGTGACACATGGGATATAGGAAAAAAATACATCCATTCTAGAGATGACTGCAGGGTTAAAGCAGGGTTAAAGCAGGAAGGTGGAAGGGATGCTCAGAGAAAAAAATAAGGGTAGGGGATTTTGCTGATGACAGTGAGTTTCTAAGCACTCAATAGAAGGCTTTCGAGCAACTGAGAAGGGTGAGGGGAATTGGGTCAGACTGAGGAATTTACAGAGCAGAATAGGGTTTAGAGTTTTCGTGATTAGAATTTTGGTTGTAACGGGTAATAGGGATTAGTCCTGATGGTGTTTTATTTGATTTCTTTGGATAATTAAATTTTTTTTGTTTAAGGTATAATTTAAAAACAGTAACATTGTCCCTTTTAGTGCACACTTCTACCAAGTTTAGACAAATTCATACAGTTGTGTAGCCACCACCACCATCAAGATAGACTAATTCCATCATTTCAAAACTTTCCTGTGTCCCTAGGGCTGGTAGGTAGCCAACCCCTTCCTGCCTACCAGTTCCTGGCAAGCACTGTTCTGTTTTCTGTAGCTACAGCTTTGCCCTTTCCAGAATGTTATATATACAGTATGTAGCCTTTTAGTAGATTACTTTTTTATTCCTTAATGTATTCTATTTTATGAATGTACCCCTATTTATCCATTCACCAGTTGGACATTAGGGTTGTTTCCACTTTTTTGCTGATTGCAAATAATGCCCCTATAAACATTTCTTATAGGTTTTTGTGAATGCAAGTTTCCATTCTACTTGGCTAAATAGTTAGGAGAGGGATTGCTCTTCTGAAGTGATCATATATCTAACGTCATGAGAAACTGTTGAACTGTTTAGCAGAGTGACTGTGAATTCATTTCTTTTTAACACTCATTTAAGACTTACCATGTGTCAGGAGCAGTACTGTGTAGAATTGGCGCCTTTGGTAAACACTGTATGGCTCTCAAATCTTAAAACATTTGCAATTTGGCCCTTCACAGAAAACGTTTGTGGGCCCTTGTCATAGAGCATGGTCCACAGGAGTCCAGGGTCTGATTGTACTACTTTTTTTTTGTTTTTTTTCTGATTGTTTTTTTTTTTTTTTTTTTTTTAGTTTTTTTAAAATTTATTGGGGTGACATTTGGTAGTAAAATTACACAGATTTCAGGTGTACAGTTCTGTAATACATCATCTATAAATCCCATTGTGTGTTCACCACCCAGAGTCAGTTCTCCTTCCATCACCATCTATTTGATAGTACTACTTTCATAAGCACACTTATTTGAGTGTTTCATTAGGCAATATAATAAAAACCTTGCTCTCGAAACGGGCAGAAATAAATGTGTTTTCACTTGTTTCAATTACTTGGGAAATAATACCTGATTAGTCAATGCTGTGTATAAAATATTCATTTTATTTTCCTGCAGTCCCTGAAAATTGAGCTGAATATTTATAAGAATATAGATGTTCTCCAAATCATTGTATTTTCACACACAGCTTCACGCATCGCATAATTTTTCCCATAAGTACAACCAAAAGTCTCCGCTATTTTAAGATCTCGGGAAACTGCATTTCTCTAGGGCTGGAGAAAGTGTGAACCATTAACGCGGGCCAGGTTTTGCGCATGCGCGTGCCGGCCCAGGTGCCGTTGGCGCCAAGACTGCAGGCGCGTCGCGTAGGGGCGGGGCTTGCGGTCGGCACCTCTTCCAACTGCGGCTGGAGGCAGCGCCATTTTGAACGTGCAGCGGCCGCTGGCGCGAGTGGGCATCGGCAGATCGGCGGCCTGGCGACCTCGTTGTCTTTTCTGCCTTTCTCCTTCCCAGTCGCGTCTCCGTAGGGAGCTAGGGAGACGCAGACATAGCTTTAGGCTTGGCTCCAGGGCCCGAGGCGAAGCCCTAAGCTAGGATGATGTTGAGAGGCAACCTGAAGCAAGTCCGCATTGAGAAAAACCCGGCCCGCCTGCGCGCTCTGGAGTCGGGGGCGGGCGAGAACGAGCCGGCGGCTGCCATGGCGCTCGCGCTGGCCGGGGAGACGGCGCCGTCCGCGCCCGTGCCCGCGCCCGCGGAGGAGCGCCCCGACGAGGAGGTGGGCTTCACCATCGACATCAAGAGCTTCCTCAAGCCGGGCGAGAAGACGTACACGCAGCGCTGCCGCCTCTTCGTGGGCAACCTGCCCACCGACATCACGGAGGAGGACTTCAAGAGGCTCTTCGAGCGCTACGGCGAGCCCAGCGAGGTCTTCATCAACCGGGACCGAGGCTTCGGCTTCATCCGCCTGGTGAGTGTGGGGCGGGCGGCGCGGCGGGCGGCGCGTGGTCCCCTCCCGGCCCGGGTGTCGCCGGTGCGGCCGAGAGGCCTGCCTGGCTGACGGCGACCCCTGCGCGGCCGGTCGTGGTGAGCGAGAAGGCTCGGGGAGAGCTCCTCCCAGCGACGCGGGGTGGCAGGGAACGGAGTTGGGTAGGAATCGGGAACGGGGGCTGCGGTCGTGCCGGAAGCCTCCCTGAGCACCAGGCCCACCCCGCACACTCGCTTCTCGCAGTCAGTTCAGATCATCCCTTCGGCTTCCCTCAGACCTGCGTGTGTTTAAACGGCGAATCCCGTTATTTCTCCCCGCCCCTCGCCCCTCCGCGCAGCCCGCCATTTGTCCTGCACTCTGCAGTATTGGGACAGCGGGGAATTGTCACCTCGTGTATAAGGTGTCCCGACCCGCCAACATTTCCACGGTTTGGAATTACATACTATTTTACTTAAACATTTTAACACTAGATTACCATGTTATGTCCCTTTTTGATCCAAATCTTAAAAAGTTTTCCAGTAGTGGGCGCAATTTGTGCATTCTTTACTTTAAAAAAATATTTTGAACACTTAACAGGTTTACGCTTAAAGGACAAAGTATCTAGTTTATTAGGTTTTCCTGTGTGCTTTTGCTGAGTTCCGTCAGTTTCAATTATTCAGCATTGTAATTCATATTTAGATGTTTTTTTCCTCCAACAAAATATTTCTGGGAGAGATTTTTACACAAATAAGTATGTGTGCTGTTTAGTTTGACCCTCAAATTTTATGTTCATTAGTTTGTGGAAGCTTTGTTATTGGAACTTGAGCTTTCAAAACTCGGTTTTCTCAATGAGTGGACAAGGCAAAATTTTAATAGATACAGAAAATTGATTGTAATGACACTTTTTAGGGAGAACATTTGAAACTAAATGGCTTCAGAGAAGGGTAATTCTTCATAGGCTATTAATGAGACTTGGAAATTTCCTTAAAATTGAAGTTAAATAAACTGCATTTTGAACATAAAATTATAAAATTATAAGTGCACTTAATTATGTTTTGGACATTAGAGAAATAGCCTGTCGCTTGGTAAATTGTTTTTAATATAAATTCAAGTTTTCTTAAAGGACAGTAGGTTTCTACAATAAAGTATTATAGACAACTTTCAGTAAACTTTCCAAAAGGATGATATTAAAATTTTCGTAATCCTTGAAAACGGCTACTGGACTTGGAGCTGAGCTGCGCCCTCCACAGCTAGATTGAAGGACTACGACTTGGAGCTGGTGGGCCCTAGAGAAGCACACTGTTCCCCAGAATTCCCCAATTAAAAAAAAAAAAGAGAAAGAAAGAAATGTAAAAATAACCCTCTCCCCCCCCACCCCCCATAATCTTTACCTCTGGCATCATCTTGATCTATCCTGAAGTTGACATTCTGGATGAAGAATGGTAGGGCTGCATTTCCCTCTGTTTTGGAAGCTTTACACGTAAAAATAAGCCAATAAATATTTTATTGACATGGGAAAACTTTTTTCCTTCCTATCTTTAAAGCAACTAATAATCCTTTCTCTAGTGTATTAGTGCTGTGCAATAGAACTTCCTGCAATGATGGAAGTGCTATGTATCTGTGCTGTCCAATAGTGCCACTAGCCATATGTGACTGTTGAGTATTTGAAATGTTGCTATTGCAGCTAAGGAGTTGAATTTTAAATTTTATTCTTAATTTAAGTAGCCACATGTGGTTAGTGGCTACTATATTTGGACAGCACAGATCATTGCTTTTCTTAAAAAAATATATATTTATATATGTGTGATATTATGAAATGGGGGTGTGAGAAGGGCTGCTGTTGTCTTGCTCCTTTGGAATGTGCTCCTCTAACCCTATCACCCTAATTTTTTGTGTAAAAATATTAAAAATTTGTCAGTTGGGAATTAGAGTTTACAAAATTTCACTTTATGGGAAACTTTACTGTTTAATCTGAGCTCTATGATTAACAGATAAACTTAAAAGTCTTAAATATTGTATAATGCTAAGCGAAATAAGTCAGACAGAAAAAGCAGAGAACCATATGATTTCACTAATATGTGGTATATAAACGAAAAACAACAAAAGAACAAGACAAACAAATGAGAAACAACTCATAGACACAGACAATAGTTTAGTGGTTACCAGAGGGTAAAGGGGATCAAATATATGGTGATGGAAGGAGAACTGACTCTGGGTGGTGAACACACAATGGGATTTATAGATGATGTAATACAGAATTGTACACCTGAAATCTATGTAATTTTACTAAAAATTGTCACCCCAATAAATTAAAAAAAATACTTGAAAAATATAATTAAAAAAAAGAAAAAACAAATAAAAGAAAAAAAAGTCTTAAATATTTGAGCTATTCTGTATTTTCTTCTATGTAGGAAAATCATATAGTGTATACGTAATCTGAAAATAAGTAATGGTATAGTGGCTATAGCGTATAGTGGTGGTGTAGTGGCTCTAAAATAGTAGTGTGGTTTTGTCTGATTTATGTTTTTAGAAATACTTTTTACTTATCCATTAATTAATCTTTAAAATGCAAACATCTGGTAGTTGTAGTTTTCCAGTTAACTGATGAGGTGACACAAAACTTTTGAGATGGTATAAGGTCAGCATTGCTAGTATGTAATGGTGGGGGAAAGGTACTTCCTTGTTAGGTCCTTATCCATATTGTGAGCCCGTGGTATATTAGGGGTGAAATAGATTGTGTATTTTGGACACATTGTTTTGGAATTTTAGACCGAAAAGGTTTTTATGTTTTGAGTGTTTATTGACAATTTAGATTGGATAAATTAACTGAAAAGTTGTAATTCATTTTAAGCCAGTTTAATGTAGTTAAAACTGGTATTAGTTTCACTTGAACTTGGTTTCTGCTTTATATATAGATATCTCACACAGTTTCTTCAGCTTTAGTAAATCAGATTTCTGGGGTGTGATTCCTAGAAGTGTTGTCCCTGTCCAGCAGCTTCAGATCTTTCTAGTGTAGCAGAAGGCTACGTAAGTGATTTTCCCAACCATTCATGCTAGCAATGCCAACCCCATACCATCTCAAAAATTGTCTCACCTCATCAATCAGTTAGACTGATAATTTGTTAGAAATGAAAATTCTAGGATCCCTCTCTAGACCTACTGAATCAGAAACTTTGAGGTGAGGGCCCAGCATTCTCGGGTTTTAACCAGCCCTCCATGTTATTCTGATGCTTGCTAAAATTTTAGAACCATTGCTCTAATAAAGCATTTCAGTTAGAAATCAACTGAACCTGAAATCTGTGTAACTTGACTAGCAATTGTCATCCCAATAAACTTAATTAAACAAAAAAAGAAATCAACTGAATTTACTTTTATTTAGTCATTGGGGACTAAACCCCCTTCACTTGTGCTTTTTTACTTTTAATTATGAAATAACGTATTCTTCTTATAGAGTACTGTTAAGGTAATAGAGAAGACATTGCAAAATGTACTTAGTGGGCCTGTCCAGCATATGATTTCAAGTCATCTTTTATTTCAAGGAAGTGCTCTTAGTTACAAATTTACACCAGTGAAAGGTCTTCCCTCCCCTGATACACTTCCGAAACATGATCACTGTTAACCTTTGTATAATTTTTTCCCATAAAAATCAAACCATACTATACACATTGTAATATGATTTGAGTTTTCATTTAATATATCTTCGACATCTTTTTGTGTCATTAGATTGTTTTTTCATGACCATATTGTATTTCACAGTATGAGTGTATTGTGAGTTACTTAATCAACTTTCTACTGACTCAAGGCACAATTGCATTGTGCATCAGTGGATTTTCTTGTACTCTTGTAGTAGGGAATTTTAACCACTAGTAAACAGAGTAAAGATCATGTGCTTTGGAAAAGGTCCAGTGGAAATCATTAGACCCTAGTTCAAGCAATCTATCTTGGGGTAGTCACTTAGTTTTTCTTGTTATTTTTATTTTAATTTTTGCATTCTTTTCAGAAAGTTAATAGTTTTACTTTTTATGGAGAGTGATGCAGGGACATCAGCTGCAAGGTGGGATTTATGGTGTATTGGTAGTGATTGTGAATTCTGTATAGATTCAAATCAGTATTTGCAGTGGGATCTTGGGCAAGTTACCTCAATGTTTCTAGGCCTATTTCCACATAGGTGAAGTGGGGATAGTAACAAAACCTACTTCATAGGACTGTTGGTGAGGATAATGAAAGAGAAGGCTATCTATGTCTCTCTTTCTCTCTATATGCACATATATAATAAGGAATGGCTGACATATAGTAACTAGGTAAAAATTATTTTGAGGCATGAAGTAAAAAAAAGATTTGGTTTCATTTCAAATACATATTTTTGACTTTACAGATTCTTCAGTACACATTTAAAGCAGTGGTTATCACATTGGGTGGTGTCGCTTCCCACTGGACGTTTGACAACGTCTGAAGACATTATTGGTTGTCAAAACGGGATGATTCTACTGGCATAAATATCCTACAATGCACAGGACAGCCCCCCACAAGAATTGTCTTGTCTTGCCCATAATGTCTGTGGTGCTCATGTGGAAAACCCTGATGTAGAACCATTTAAAACCATGAACAGTATAAACTTTGAAAAAGGATTATGGCTTTGAAAATTCCTGACAGCGTAAACATTTTCCTTAGGCCAGAAAGTATTAAAAATTGAATTTATTGCCAACAGTAAAATTTACTGGATTTAAAATTGAGATGTCTTGCTTCACCTGAAAAGAAATCAAAATATGTGCCATTGTGAATGAATCTGAAGAGGAGACTCCCTCTGGAAACACTGCAGTTTTACAAAGTCCTCACCTGGCACTCTACCCCCAACCCCCATCAAACATTTCATTATGTGAGACACGGAAATAGCATGCATACACCCACCATGTAGATTCTAACAGTGAAATTTATACACACACACACACACACATATGTATATATGTATATATTTTAACTTTTATTTATTTTAAGTGTGTTTTTCTAGGACCCATTAGCTCCAAGTTAAGTAGTTATTTCAATCTAGTTGTGGAGGGCGCCCCTCACACTGTCCCATGCGGGATTGAACCAGAAACCCTGGTGTTACGAGCATTGTGCTCTAACCAACTGAGCTAACTGGCCGCCCCTCTGTATGTTTTTTTCACATATCTGTTCATCTCTCTCCATCAGTCCATGACTCATAAACATTGCAGCATGCTTATCGTTAACTAGAGTCCAATATTATTTCTTTAAGGTATTTGTAATCTATGTACAGTGAAATGCACAACTTTGTATGATTTGGTGATCTTAGACAGTTATGTCCATCTGTTTAACTCAGACTCCTATCAAGATATAGAACATTATCATCCCGTTAAATTTCCTAATGTCCCTTCCCATTCCCAGTTATACCTGACAGCATTTTAACTCGAGTTGTTAGATTATGTGACGCATTAGGTACATAGTACCTGTCCTTTCTTCTATATTCATTAAATGTTTGCTGGTAATACTTCTATGAAGAGTAAAAAACAGTGGCTATTTTGAGTATCAGTAAAAAGGTTAGATTCATTTGTCTTTGTAATATTCTGTAGGTAGATTTTTGCATAAGCAGTAGTTTAAAGCTGTTGTGAACATTTTAGGGATCAAATAAAGAACATTTTAGGGATTGTGATCCTAAGACTTTTTTCATAAGACAGTGTATTTATACTCTTCTTACAAATGCATATAAAGCCTCTTTCAATTCTCCCTGGAGAGTTCTCACAACATGAAGAAAAACACATACCTGTATTATATTTATCAGTTTGATTATTGTTTTAAATGACTATATTCTATATTAGTTTTGAATTCAAGAAGGAACATCTTGTTTCAGCAGTGAATATATTATTTTCTAGTTAATAATAAGTGCATGTGCACTTGCTTTTCTATAAAATGGAGAGAACTCTTAGAGCCCATGAATGTATGTTTGCTTCTCTCAGTATAATGGTGAGAATTGTGTAGCTCATGAAAGTATTTCTGGAGAAGTGATTAACAACACCTGATAATAGTTTTCACAGACAAATGGAAATAGGAAAGGGAGTTTGTCTGATGTGGAGAGATGGGATGTTTTATTAAGATATAAATATCAAAAACATGGTATGTGTAGAGAATTCTATTTTCAACAGTAGTTTCTAGTAACTTGTACTTGGTCACGAATATAAGTTTTTCTCTTAATATATGTATGAGATTTTAAAAGATTACTTGGAGTATTTAATAGCTTATAACTTGATAAGAATCTTTATAAGTTTATTTATAAGACAATCGTTAAGTGATGGCTTTTAATAGGACATTGGGGTGGGGACTTTCTACTTAAAAGTTTTATTTAAAATTACTTAACCTTTGAATAATTAACAAAATGCATGTGATACCAAAATTGAAAGACACAAAAACAAAGTGACCCTAGCTTTCATTTCGTAAAGCTACCCAGCTATCCTCCCTAGAAACCACAATTTAAAATTTTAGTGTTGCTATCATCCTTAAAAAGTGATTTTTCCTCCTAAAAAGGAATCAAGAACACTGGCTGAGATTGCAAAAGCAGAGCTGGATGGCACCATTTTGAAGAGCAGACCTCTCCGAATTCGTTTTGCAACCCACGGAGCAGCCCTAACTGTCAAGAACCTTTCTCCAGTTGTTTCCAACGAGCTTCTAGAGCAAGCTTTTTCCCAGTTTGGTCCAGTAGAGAAAGCTGTGGTGGTTGTGGATGATCGCGGTAGAGCTACGGGAAAAGGTTTTGTAGAATTTGCAGCAAAACCTCCTGCACGCAAGGCTCTGGAAAGATGTGGTGATGGGGCGTTCTTGCTAACAACGTAAGTTTTAAACAACTTATTCTTTTATGTCGTTATATGTGGGTTTCTCTCTGTTCTGGATTTCTATCTTGTAGTTCATACTGTCTTGCCATGTGGTAGGTAGGTATTCAGTAAATACTCAGTATAAATAAGGAATTTTTGTATATTTCTAGGAATCAGGGTCTTACTTTTTTTCAGACTCAAGTGTAGTGATTCACACTTGAATCTCAGAAATGTTTTGTATTTTGATTCTCATTCAACTTACTGAACATCTATTATAGGCAAGCAAAATTTTATACAGGCATGCCTATATATTGTGTGTTAGGTTCCAGACCACTGCAGTAAAGCGAATACAGCAATAAAACAAGTCACACACATTTTTTTGGTCTCTCATTGCATATGAAAGTTATGTTTATACTATGTTTTAGTTTATTAAGTGTGCAGTTCATTATGTTTTTTAAAAATGTATACCCTGATTAAAAATACTTTATTGATTTAAAGAAAAGCAAATACTGTTGGAAAAATGGCACCGATAGTCTTTGCTTGACACAGGTTTGCCAGTAACCTTCAATATCTGTAAAGTGCAATAAAACGAGGTATGTCTGTATTTAAATAATGAATGAATGATGACATTTTAATCAACTTTATTGAGTTATAATTTACCTACATTAAAATGCACCCAATTTTAAATCAATGAGTTTTAACAGATGTATGTATAGTTAAGTATGTGGAGTGAAGGAAACTCAGTGAGTTTTACCAGATGAATGTAGTCAATCAAGACATGGAACATTTCCATCATCCAGCAGAAGTTCCTTTGTGCCTCTTTGCTTTTTATTCCCCGCCCGTCCATGTCCTAGACATCTATTGATCTTTCTGTTACTCTAAATTAGTTTTGTCTTTTCTAATATTTCATATCAGTGAAATCATATAGGATGTACTCTTTTGTATCTGATTTATTTTGCTTAGCATAATGTTTATGAGATTTCATCCATATTATTGTATCAATATTTTGTTCCTTTCTATGGCTGAATTTGTGTTCCATCATATGGACATAAGCATAGTTTGTCCAGTGACTTGTGGGTGGGTGTTCCAAGTTGCTTCCAGCTGTTGGCCATTGTGAATAAAGCTATGATGTACATTTGTGTACCAGGCTTTTTGTGAGCGTTACGCTTTTATGTGGCTTGGGTAATATTTAGGAGTACATGACTGTATATTCAACTTTTAGAAACTGCCAAACTGTTCTCCAAAATAGTTGGACCATTTTACATTCCCACCACCGAGTGGGAGAATTCTAGTTGCTCTTTATGCTCACCAGCCCTCGAATAGTCTCAGTCTGTTAGATACTCTAATGAGTGTAGATGTGTCTCATTGTAGTTTAAACTTTACTTTCCTAATGACTAACGATGAGCATCTTTTCATGTGCTTTTGGCTATTTTTATAGCTTTGTGAAGTGTCTTGAAAAGTTTTTGCCTGTTTTTTACTTGGGTGTTTGTCTTAACGAATTAACAAATCTGGGTACAGGTATGTATTATAAGTATTTCTCTGTGGCTTCTTAATTTTCTCGGTAGTGTTCTTCAAAGAGCAGTTTTTATACTTTGTGAAGTCTAATTTATCAATTTTTTTTATGGTTTGTGCTTTTTGTATCTTTGTATTAAATCTTTGCCTTTCTTAAGGTAGCAAAGCATTTCTCATGTTTTCTTGAGAAATTTTATAGCTTTTTTATTAGTATCTGTGATTCATTTCAAGTATGATATAAGGTAACAAATCTGTTTTTTTAATACAGATATCCAGTTGTTCAGTAAGCTTATAATAATTATTTAATGAATGACTGAAGGAACTAAAGCAGTAGGCAAGGCATGTGATTAGTATTTTTTTCCCAATGATAGCTTTGATTAATTGGTGTTTTTTAAAGTCATAGTAATTATTTCTTACAGAGCTGACTTTTAGAATAATTTACAAATAATTTTGAGAAAATGGGCAAGGTGTTGAATATTTTATTATCTGTCAGATACTTCATAATCATGATCTCTTGGATTTCCACAACACTGCGTATATTTATCCCATTTTTCAGAGGAGAAAATTGGCCCAGAAATGTTAAGTAGTTTGCTTAAGATTGCCCGGCTTTTAAATGATGAAGAGTAGTCTGATGCTAAATCCTTGCTTTTTATTATATTTTATGCTACACGTAGAGTGGTTTATTCTTTCTGTAGACTACGTGCTCAGGAACTGTTTTAACTGTTAGTTAAACCCTCTCATGGAACTCAGGATTCTCTTTGCTGTTTGATTAGTGGGTCTCAGGTGAAATGTCACTTCCTGGAGAGGATTTTCCTGACTTATCTAAAATGGGCTTCCCCTATTGTTCTTTCTGATATCTCTTAAGATGGTTATTTACTTACTTTTTTTTGGTCTTAAAAGATTTTAGGGATTGTTTTGTTTACCCTTGTATCACTAGCCCCAAGTACAGTCTTTGTACATATTGGGTAATCAAATATTTATTGGTGGACTGACTGAATCTCAGAATATCTGAGATTATGCAAGTGATTTATAGGAATGGTATCATTGGAATTTAGTTTCTAACTGTAGACATCGTGCAATCAAAATTTTTCTTGAAAATACCTTTAAGTTGTCATAAAATGCTGTATGCATAAATATGTAATTTGCATGTACTTTTGCATATTATACATGGTTTTAGGTAAATAAAATAGCCTTCTACAGTATATATAATGATTAATTTGCAAAAGTATGTGCAAATTACATATTTATGCTGTTTTGAAATTGCAAGAAGCAGAAAAATGGGGACAAAGGAAAATTAAAATCTTTACCTTTGGTAATAATGGTATGTCCACATTGTTAAACATTAGAATCACCATTAGAGGTGCTTGTGCTATAGGGCTACAGAGGAATGATAAGCGCTTACTGGTTAAATTTTTCTCTCTAGCGTTTTTCTTTTTTCTTTTTTAAAGATTATTGCAAATTAAGTTGAATGAAATTATAGTGGTCTATTTTTATTGTTTTCCAGCTGATACCTTAAAAATAATGTCGGAGTTGCAGAAAAATGTGTTTATTTCAATTTCAGCTCGAAAATGTTTCCTTTAGTACAACCCTTTAAAATTAATGTAAATGATAGCTGCATTCACTAATCGTTAGCATTTTGCCCTCTTTCCCCCCTCTACGTCACACAGATTTTTGCGAATTCATTTGAGAATCAATTACAGGTATCATATTTAACCCCTGAATACGTTAATTGGTATGTTTCTTTTGAGAATATTCTCTTGTAAAGCCACAATATAATTGTCACACTGAGGAAATTTGACACTTATTATTGTTATCTAATATCTAATATACAGTCCATATTTAAATTCCCCCCATTTCCTCGTATTGTTCTTTATAACTTAATTTTTCAATCTAGTAGTCAGCCAGAGATCACAACCTTGAATTTAGTTGTCGTGTCCATAATTTTCTTTTATCTGTAAGTTTCCCAAATGACAAAAATATCAGTGTCATGACATTGGCATTTTTGAAGCATCCAGGACAGTTTTCAAAATGTGCTTCAGTTTGTATTTGTTTCTTAGGCTTTTGAGGGTTTATACTGTTACTCTTTTAGTTTTGTAGGAGAGAAGATTTCAAGGCATTTTAGATTTTCTCCTTTACATCACCACCTGTTTTATACTTTTGGGATTTATTTATTTATTGTACACCCAAGAGTTATTAGTAAGCATCCTCTTTTTATAAAGTTTTTCTTATTGGTATGTTGTGAGTTTTTTGTGTTTTTTTTCCCCATGAAAAATGCTGCATAGTATTTCATTATAACTGTCAGACTTAACTATTCCTTTAGTGGACATCAGACATTCAATTATTAGACATTAGGTTGTTTCCCTTTTTTGTTTTGATAACTGACCTTGTGACAAACACTATAGTACATAAATGTTTCGTTACTCTTTGTTCCCTGGGTATAGATTTTTATGGGGCAAATTTATTCCAGAATTTCCTTGGTAAAAGTTTAAATGTTTTCTTTTTAAAATAATTGAACATTGGTAACCTAATCTTGTTTGAAAGTCAAGGATTCAGAGTGTAAGCTAAATTGTACAGCCTTTAACTTAGAAGAAAACTCTTGACTTGCATTGTGTGAGGAGTAATCTCTTCTGTTACAACTATTGATGTCGTTCAGATCTTTGTTATTGTAGCATTACTCTATTTGCTAATTATCTGTCCCTTTTTTCTTTTCAAGAGCAAAATAATTTATTATTTTTTTTATACCAGTTCTCTTCCAATTCTGTTACATTTCTGTGCTTTCTTTTGACTCAGGAGACTTTGTGGATTTGGTAATGATTTTTAAGATTGACTGCTAGAAATTTAAATCACTTCTTATTAGTAATTAAAGAAAGACAAACTAAAACTTTTGTCTTTTTAATCTATTGGTAAAGATTTAAAAATACCCAGTAAATAAAAGTGAAATCACATGAGTGTTTTTGTAACTAATGGTGCTAATGGAAATTGGTCATTTTGTTTCTGGAAGAGTTTTAGGTACTCGGTGTAAAAACTTTAAAGTTCTTTTGCCTTACTAATACAATAGAGTTTATTTTAAATAAATATCTTGACTCAAAGGTTTGGTGTATCACTTTATGTATGGTTTGTCACTTTCTAATAACAAAATATTGGACAAATCTAAATTTCTTAATAAAGAACTGGTCAAGTAGATTATACTTAGAGTAGATTAGTACATAGTTATTTTGGTAAGAATTTTTCATGACACCGGAAATGCAACATTCATGCAAAGAATTGTTTTAAAGGTAGTATACACCATAGTGATTAGTAGTTGCCAGAGACTCAGGGGAAGGGGAATGGGGAGTTGACGGCTAATGAGTTTGTGGTTTCTTTTTGGGGTGATGAAAATGTCTGGGATTAGATTGTGGTGATGGTTGCACATACTAAAAACCACTGAACTAACTGTACACTTAAAAGAGGTGAATTTTATGGTATGTGAATTGTATCTCAATAAATAACAAACAAAACTGAAATTATGAACTCCACATTTGTTTATGGCAGAGCATTTAGCTATGCACATAATGCTATCTAACAACTGCTCTAAAACCTTTTCTCCTATAAATGAAACATTCATTTAGCAAGTAAAAAGAGAAAGGACATAAAACTAGAATGTATACTGTGATCCAAATTTGTGTTAGTAAACTGATGAGAAAAAAGACTGGAAATAAAAATGTGAATATGTTAGCAGAAGTTATTATATTTGATTATAATGTGCTCACAAGTGTATCTTGGGGGTCTCCAAGGCCATCTCTGGGTTTGGTGGTTTATTAGACGGACTCAGGCCTCAACATACAGCCTAACGACCAACATTTATTACAGTGAAGGAATACAGATCAAAATCAGAAAAGGAAAAATGTACGTGGGATGAAGTCTGGAAGAAACTAGGTGTAAGCTTCTAAGTCCTTTGTGTTGAGGGACTGTCTTAACTCCTCCAGCAGTTAGTTAAGATAACACAATGAAGTGTTAAAACTACTAGGGGAACTTGAACCGACCCTAAAAGTGTAGGGGTGGACGTGGATGGTAGAGTGTCAGTTATGTGAGTTCCCTTATATCTGGCAAATACTCAAGTTTCAGACTCCCAGAAATAAACAAACTTAGAAGGTTTATGCTCAACATAAACCAATTGGACAGTTTTGGCACAGAAAACCAGCCTTACCAGTTAGGGTGATGGAATAGCAATTTGAGGCTTGCTTTGGTAATTCTTTTCTGCACACAAGTGATTGTTCCATTAATAATTTTTTATACTTTTCCTATTTTATACTCATGCTTAACTGTACATTTTCCAACGTTTTATTTGCTTCATCATATACCTTTCCATTAAACGGTTACTTTTAGATTCATAAAAAACATTTCTTTAATATAAACAACAATATAATATTTCTTTGTTTATATATTGGAAACATAAGAGTTTTCTAGACATACTTGCTAATGGTGGAAGTATACCTTTGGTATATCATTGGTATCAATTGGGTCCAATTTCAGGTTTTTACTTTCTTTTTTGAGCAGTCCTAATTTGTAAGAACAAAAAGAAAATTTTAAAAATAGAATAAACTCAAACCGTCCCCTCCGTCCCTTCCCCCACCCCCACCCCCAGTTCAAGCCGCGTTGTTTCTCAGTCTAGTTGTGTAGGATCCAGCTCCCTGGTCCATGCTGGTATTATGAGCCTTGCGCTCCCCTGGGTGAGGCAGCCGGTCCAGCTCACGGCAGCTCATGGCAGCTCTTGCCTGCTGCCGGCCACTCACGCTGGCCACCGGCCGCTCATGGCAGCACACGGTAGCCCACAGCAGCACACAGTAGCTCACGCCAACCTCCGGCTGCTGCTGGCAGCCCAGCTCCAGGGAGAGCTGTTGTTCACAATCTTAGGTGTAGAGGGAGCAGCTCACTGGCCCGTGTGGGAATCCAACCGACGACCTCGGTGTTAGGAGCACGGTGCTCCAACCACCTGAGCCACCGACCGGCCCTTTTATTTTCCTAAAATTACCATGTGGCTCCATAGAGTCATTTTATAAGTCGAGGTAACATTATCAGGTTCTAGTGATTTTCTGTTTTTTTCTCCATCATAAAACCTTTCATCATTCTAGGAATTATTTTATCGTTACTCTTTAATTATCAGATATGTTAAAAAAAGACAAATGATAAAACCCCCACAAAATAGTATATGTCTGCAACAATGATTTAGTAGTGAAACAAATTTTTGTTATGTAATCCTTTTTTTTAAATTGCATGCACAAAATGTTGCATCATCTTTCAAGTCACCATTTTTTTTACGACTGTATTCTCGCAGTTCTAAAGAGATACTTGAAAAAGTGAGGAAAGATCAGTTACACATATCATATTCATCATATAATGTATCATTACAGAAAAAACATGGAGACCTTAAATGTACACGAATTGGTATGGTACATGCCTACATCTGTAATGGTACCATTTTATATTGTCATACAGGATTTCTAAAGAAAGCACATACACGTGATTCTACAGAAAATTATACCTAGCAGAAAGGAAAATCTGAAGAGATGTTCATGACACTTGATTAGAGGTTCTCTTCAGTGATAGGATTTCACAGAACTTCTATGCTATTTACTATGTTGTTTAAATTTTTTTGCAATGTAACATTTAATCAATTTTACAACAAAACTAATTCAGCTGCAAGGGAAGGAGGGAACAAAGCCCACAGATGATAGTACCTCCAGATTTAACGTTACGGTCGATCACTTGGATTTATTTCCTGTTGATCTGTTTTTTTCTATATAATATTTACCTACATTTGTAAAAAAAAAAAGTAAATTTAGTAATAACACCTATAAATTTAAGTTATTTAGGTTTGTAAAAACACTTGTTAACACCTAAAGATCGAAGTGAAATAAACAAGAGGGGTGAGATAATGGCCAAAGGAGCGTCTACAGGGAGTGACCCATACACTGAAAACATAAATGTTCACATTTTAGCATATACTATCTCAATAAATCAAATGTGAGACACAGTCCCTTAAGGACATCCCTGTATACCACACATTTTTCCTTTGTATTATGTAACGTGAGTGTAGTTGTGACTGATCTTTCCTCACTTAGTTATCACTTTGGAAATGGAATTGCAGGAATAAGGCATAAATGTACAACATTTGTATGTATTGGTCAAGTTCTCTCCCAGAGGGCTGTACTCCACTCCAGCCCCTAATGTACAGGAGTGTCTAATGGGCCACATTCATATGTTGAAAATTGCAATTTTATAGTTGATGACGTTTGACATTGATAGTATAGTAATCCTTGTGTTCTCTAATTTTGTTCACTATTTCCTGAACTCATCAAATCAGTCTTGTCAATTCCAAATAATTGTCATGTTCTGAGTGACAAGTGACCTTAGTACATTTTCCTTCTTGAGTTTCCTTTTCTGATTTTTCTCTTGAGTGGTGGTGTCCACGTGATATTGAGGTTTCTGCTTTTGTTGGTCTCTCCTCAGGTGGTGTTCTTATTTGGCCCTAGTAGTATTCTGTTTGTGCTCCTGCTATGGCTTCCAGGGGCTAAGTGGTGTGTATTCTTCATTTTGTCCCTGGGCCCCTTTGGGTCCTCGGGTCCTCTTAGAAGTACCACATGCTCCTGCCACGTGGATGGGCTCAGGACCTTTCGGCTTTCTCATACCTCATTGGGGTGCCTGTACTCTTTGATGTTGTATTTACTCGTTCTTCATTATGTTTCTGTTCCTACATGTTGGGTATGAGGTCTCACCCTGGAAATTGGGGCCTAGAAATCCCTTTTCATTTGGGTTCCCACTCAATTTATATGAGGTTTCTATCATTTCATTGTCTCCATCACCCCAAAATATTTGATTTCTGCTTTTAATTTTCCCTCTAAAATGTCTCCAGTAGCCCAGGAATTGTTTTTAAATAATCATTTTGTATCTTTCCTTTCCCTGTGTTTTAGGATTTAAAGTCTCTGTTAATCTCTAGATATTTATTTATTTGTAAAGGGATGCTTTTGGCATCCAGAAAGCCCCTTCACTTCCTCTAGCTCTTCTGTTAACATTTCAAAGGTTAACAGTGACTTGTTTCTCTCTGAAGCATCTCTGTTCAGAACGCAGTGTAAGTAGGTTTTACTATTGCTTGCATGATGAGAGACCGATAGCAAGGAAAAATGTAATATCAGTATGTCATCCACTCCACTTACTCTCCTTTTTTGTCTTTCCCCATTGACTTGTCCCTTCTTCCTATTTTACTTAGGAAGATAGTAAAGAAGGAGGGTTTCCAAGTCATATCTTTCATCTTCCACTCTTGTCTCCCTCTTCCTTTAACTTCCTCCTTGAATATGTTGTGTCTTACGACTCCCCCTCCTCCTTCCCTTTTGCTTGACTGGTATCTTTTAGGTCTGATTTTAGACTTTAGAAAGACTTTACTGAAGAATACTGGTTAGCCACAGAGAGGCTGGGAGGTGGATGGAGTTGGGAGATTGAGGTGTGGAACATGGGAATGCGACAACACATACATAAAACATGAGTTAGATACTCTTTTGCATCGTACTTTGTAGATGTTAACTGCAGAGGTTGCACAGGTTCATAGTTATTGGTTTACTTTTCTGTCGTCTTGGACTCTGCTCTAAAAACAAGCATTCATCTTTGTCGGCTTTGATGTTCAGCTGTGTGTGGTGCAGTAATAGTTATTGACAGATTGTGTGAGTATTTACGATCACTTCTGAGACATTTTTCTTGAGAGACATTTTCCAAGTATGTATCTTGGAATTATAAAAAATTTCTAGGAGGATAATTCTAGACACCATATTAATTCTTATTAATGCTTTTCACCTCTCCAGGACCCCACGTCCAGTCATTGTAGAACCTATGGAGCAGTTTGATGATGAAGATGGCTTGCCAGAGAAGCTAATGCAGAAAACTCAACAATATCATAAGTAAGATTTTATTAATAAAGATATTTTAGATATGTGCTATCAAGGGTATTTATTACATTTGTTTTCAGGTATTGTTGGATTATAAGGTGTTCTGTTAATTGGCCTGGTCTACGTGGCTAAAACATTAACTTAGAAAAATCTCTACTTTTATAAGTACAGCAGGGGTGTGTAGGTAGGAGGAGACTGTCAGTAATATTTATGCCAGAGAAAGAATGAAATCTAAACATCATGAAAGTATTTAATTAGCATACTTCAGATATAGATTCAAAGGCGACTTTTTTGGGAGGTAAGGTGGAGGATATAAACACATGTAACGTTTGCAGGCATGAATTCAACAAATGCTGGAATGCCTTTGTGCCTGGCATTGTTCTAGGTGCTACCAGCGCAGCTTTGAATTCTTTCTGTCCTCGTGATGCTTACATTTCTGGTGGTGGAGATATAAAAAAACTAATGACCAAAGATTTTAAAACATACATGAAGTAGTGAGAAGTACTATTTAAAAAAAACCACTAAAGTAAGCTGTAAAGGCTTAGATCACAGATCATGGATATTTAAAGTTGGTTCATACTGGCAAGTGGTTCTTCAGAAATAATATACCAATTAATACTCATTAGTGTACGGATAAAAGTATTTTTCTTCTTCCTGACAAAGAAGGCGATGTTGTGATTTTAAGGTTTGGTAGTCTGTGTTCAAAACGGTGTTTTATGCATAGTTTTTAAATTAGCATTCTTTGATTTTAGTGCAGTTGAATGTTTTTTCCTTTTACGTAGTTGTTTCAAATGACAAATAGGAGTGCTTGCTGTGTGCCTGGTTCTGGAGATGCATCAGTGAAAACAAAACTGACTAGAAATTCATGTTGTGGGGTTGGGAAGGTGGCTAACCAATAAAACATGGGGGAAAGTGGGTGCTAGGGACCAGGGGAGTGTGGCTGTTTTATACAGAGGGTTAGAAAAGCCTACCTGAGAGGGTGACATTTGATTAACTGCATGAAGTAGGAGGACAAAGCTAGCCATGTAGCTGCCAGAAGGGGATGGAGTAGAGGACAGTGATCTCAGCAGAGGGAATAGGAACTGTCAAGGCCCTGAGGGAGGAGGACTCTGTCCTGCACGTTCCAGTCACAGTACCAGGTCAAGTGGAGCTCGTGAGTGACGGGGAGTAGCAGGGGTGAGGCAGAGATAGGGCGCATTGGGGGTTAGGCATTGTAGGCTGTTGAGTTGACTTTGGCTTTTGCATTTGATGAGAAAGGAAGAAGCAGAGTTGTGACTTAAGCTTAACAGGAGCTTTCTGGCTGTTTTAAGGTAGATTATAAAGAACTATGGGTGGAATTGGGGAAATAAGTTTAGGAGCCTGTTGACATGGAGTAGTAGTCACAGTGGTGATGCTGAGAAATGGTCAGGTTATGAGTACAGTTTGAAAATAGACTTGGGATTTTGCTGATGGATTATGGGCATGTGGGAGAAAGAGTTAAAAGATTGATTACAAGGTTAAGCCTAAGTAACTGGAAGTATGGAAGTTGTTGGTGACTGATTGGGAGAATCCTGTATGAGTTGCAGATTGGGAAGGGAAGATCAAGGACCCTGTTTTGGACAGGGTTAGGCTTGAGATGACTTCTGAATATCCAGGAGGAGATGTCAAGTCAGTAGTTGGAGTTTCATCTGATTTTAGGTGAGCTGTCCGGGCTAGACTTACCTCATGTGATAGAAAATTGTGTCAAAGGGGTGAACCATGGAATACTCCAGTTTCATAGAGGTTAGGAAGATCAGGAGGAATGAGGCAAAGACAGCAGTCATTTCTGTAGCGGGCAACCAGCAGAGCGTGTCCTGGAAATAAGGGAGGAAATTAGTACAGGGAAGAAGTATCAGTAGTAATCATTTGTGATTCATAACCATTTGAATCTCTTATTGTGCTATTTTTCAAAGGCTGATTTCCTGTTCTCTTGACACTTTTTTCTGGTTATAGCTAATCATTACAAATGTGAAATAGAGTACAGTGGTACCTCGATTTTTGAACATAATCCGTTCCGGAAGACCATTGAGTTCTGAAACATTCAAAAACCGAGGCACAGTTTCCCCATAGAAAGTAATGTAAAATGGATTAATCCATTCCAGACCTTTAACATCAACCCTAAAACTGCAAATTTAGCATGAATTTCACTCTCTGATGATGCCATAAAATTTATGGCATTCGTAAACCAAAATGTTCATCAATGGAGACGTTCGAAAACTGACGTTACCATTGTATATTTTTGGTTTTAGTAGAGAACTGTAATTATAAGGGTATTACAAGAAATGGAATATATAGACAATATTTGTTTATAGAATGATTTATTTGTTTATCCCAGCAAACCTTGTAAGATACCATTATAGTCCCAATTTTGCTATAATACTGAAGAGTTAATGCTCAGAAGGAAATGTATACAAAGCATAAGAGCCACAATTTAAATTCATTTCTTTTTTTTTTCCAAATTCATTTCTACCTCCCCAAATCCATATTGTTTTAAAGTGTTTCTTTTGGAGGAAAAAGAATTGTTAATATTTATTTTTGTAGTCAATGTCTGAAGGAGGAATGACTGGCTAATAAACAATTCTTTCAGAAAAATTAGTGGGTGGTGGATTCCCCCCATTCCTTTCCCTTTCCCAGTCAGTGCTTAAAAAAGAACAAAATCAAAGTCTTTTTTAGGGATAGACTGTTTAGATCATGGTTAACTTTGTGATTTTCCTTAAATACCTCTGAAGATACTTGAAGCTCTTTCTTGATAAAAGGACATCTTTCCTCTATGGCTGACAGCCTCTTGTTTATCTCCCAAATTTGTCCCATGCATTAATCTTCCCCTCCCCAACTTGAAATAAAAGTTAAATTTATGAATACAAGGCATCTATACTTTTATTGGTGGAGTAGGGTTAGTGTTATCAGTACTTGTTAGTAGAAGCTATGATAGGCAATTGTAATTAATTGAAGAATTTCTTTGAATTTCGGGTATATTCGTAGGTCTTTATTTTTTAAAAATTTTGGTCATTTGCTCATAATTTTTTGATTTATTCAAGAAATATTCAGTTATACAGTGTGCCAGCTACTGTCTAGGTACTTGAGGTGCAGCAGTTAACAGACATTACATGTCCCTACCAATTTTACAGTCTAGCAAGAGAAACAAGTATTGAACTACAACTGGAGTAAATTAGTCCTTTATTTTCTTATTTTTATTAATTTTTTAAAGTCCTTTAGTTTTCGGCCTAGCCACATAGCCTGGCGCATAGTATTTAATAAACTCTATCTGCTTTTACTACTATCCCTAAAAGTTACTGTGAGAAAAAAAAAATCTGATTCCAGACAATTAGCTTAGGGCACATTTAATTCATATGTTGAAGACTGCCTTATGTGAAATTGTTTGCTGAATGAATACCAGAAAGGCCTTTTTGGAGGTGATAATTAGGGGAGTACAGGTTATAGCATCTGATTGCTTGGGTTTGAAGCCTGGCTTCATTACTTCTAAGTTGGGCATCCTTGGGCCATTTTTCAAACACAGGCTTGTTAAACCTGCATTACAATACTGCCATAAGGCTGTTTGTGTAGAGTACTTGCCTGATACAGTGCCATGAACATTGTAAGTGCTCAGTAAATGGTAGTTCTTGTTAGCTTTGTTGTTTTACCTTTTAAACATACATTTCTATATCTTTTAAAATGTAAACTTAGGGAAAGAGAGCAGCCACCACGTTTTGCTCAGCCTGGGACATTTGAATTTGAGTATGCATCTCGATGGAAGGCTCTTGACGAAATGGAAAAGCAGCAGCGTGAGCAGGTTGATAGAAACATCAGAGAAGCCAAAGAGAAACTGGAGGCAGAAATGGAAGCAGCCAGGCATGAACACCAGTTAATGCTAATGAGGCAAGGTAAAAATGGGTTTTCATGTAGACGTTGCGATTTTTTTCTTGATGTTCATTTGTATTTCTTATTGGTACCTATTATTGTTTAAGTAGCCAGTTAGGAGTCTAGAGAGACAGTTGGAACTCAGCGCATTAGAAACAAAAACCTCCCTTTTCCGAGAGAACTTCCTTTAAAAGAAGTATTTAAAATAAATTTTACCTACATTAGTAGTGTTGTTGGAGGTAATTAATGTTATTAAATTTTTCCAGTAGCAAATACCCGATTCTGCTTGCCAAAAAAGAGAAGCATGGTGGGTAATTCTTGCTAGGTAGTTAGGGCATATAGTCTCATACCAAGATTTTTTTCGGTGGAAAGAATTAGGACAAATGCTGGCTGTTTAAGATAATTATTACATGTCAGGTTACAAATGGATATTCTTTGGCAGAGATAAAAAAAGATTCATGTGTGCTGGTGGATCTGGGGATTTGTGGAGATTAATTTCTTAGTAATTGGCAAGAACATGTTAAACCTTTGAGACTGCGCTAACTGAATTTCTAAGAGTAGTCATAGAGGGTAATAGTTTACTCTCATATTTACTGAGCAAATGCCTAATAACATGACAAGATGTTTAAATATATATCAGAAGCTCATTTCTTGTCCCTTTTCTTCTTTCTAGGTTTTTTTTTATTCCTATCTTTATTATTTCTCCTTTTTTTCTGTTCTTTAATTCTCCAAATAATTTTCCTAGTTCTTACTATCACTCATTTTTTCCACTATCTGTAATAGTTTTGTATTTCTTTTTAAAAATTTGTTTTGTATTTTTAAAGATTTTTATTAAAATATAGCTAACATAAAATGTTATGTTAGTTTCAGGTGTACACCATAGTTATTCAGCATCCATAAACCTAAAGAAGTGATCACCATAAGTCCAGCAGTCATGTGACACGGTGCCACCCTATCACAATATTACTGACTATATTCCCAATGCTGTACAGTACACCGGTGACTTGTTTTATACCTGGAAATTAGGACCTCTTATTTTTCTTTACCTCGCCCCCTTTTGAAAATTTTTAAGTTACAGCTGACATTCAGTATTATTTCATACTACTTTCAGGTGTACAGCCTAGTGGTTATAGACATTTATATAGTTCACTAGTTTTGTACTTTTTTTTTTTTCAATTAAAATTTTTTTTTATCGGGGAATATTGGGGAACAGTGTGTTTCTCCAGGGCCCATCAGCTTCTTCAGTCTAGTTGAGGGCACAGCTCAGCTCCAAGTCCAGTCGCTATTTTCAATCTTAGTTGCGGGGGGTGCAGTCCACCATTCCATGTGGGAATTGAACCAGCAACCTTGTTGAGAGCTCGTGCTCAAACCAACTGAGCCATCTGGCCGTCCCTAGTTTTGTATTTCTTAAATTAAGCACCTAATTTTTTTCTATTATTTTGCTCAAATATTTTGTGTTAGTTTTTCTAATAAAGCCTTTCAGTAAATGTTGATCTACCTTCTCTTGGCTGCCCCAGATGTCAAGGCGCCACAGATGCCTGTCTAGATTTCTGCAGTAGCTTTCTTATTGGACTTCCTGCCATCCTCCTCTAAGCCATTCTTTATATTAGAGCCAGTATTTCTTTGAAAGATAAAAATTTGATCATCATTTAATCTCTAAATCCTTTTGGTAGATTCTTATTTCCTTTAGAACAAAATCTCGTTTTTTCCTTGTTGTTCAGTAAATATTTATTGAGCAATTATGGTGAAGTCACTGAATAACTACTGATGCCATATAGGGAGTTACAAAACAAAATCCAATTCAACAAACAGTAGAAACTAGTCATATATTTTGGTTTATTTGGATCCTAAACCTAGCAGTTCTATAAGTTTACTCTTCTAATAAAGCTGAAATCATTCATATCATGTAGTATTTTTAAAGATAGTCTCGTAGAAAATTTGAAAATTGTTGTCGATGAGAGTCAAGAATCAGTGGCTGCTTAGAGCTGAGAGAGAGAGCTTCAAGTTTATCCAATCTGGTGGTTTTGTGGCTTTAAAATTTGGTTACACACCAGAACCAATTGGGACATTTAAAACACTTCAGTTTCCTGGGCCCCATGATTGCTTTTGCGCTTCTGTCCAATGTTAATTGTCTGCTCATTGCCTGCCAGGCACTTTGCCACTTGGTTTCCCCATTATCTCCATTCATGCCATGGTTAGGAAATAACAGTGATTAGAAGTGAAAGCATTCACATATATTTATTGCTGCTACTGACAAACAATACATTGTTTCAGCACAGATTTGCTGTTAGTTGTAAGAGACAGTCTGAGGTACTGAAGATACAGTGATGACAGAGCATCTCTTTAGGCCTCAGAGCTCTGTGAGTGCTCAGAAACTGCCTTACGCCAAGGGCATTTCGACATTCAAAGCAGAGTAATTTTTTGTTTTATTGTGTGTTTATAATCCCTGTTAACAATACTTCATTTTACAATATTAGAAAAGTACATTGCTTCTGGGTTTACTTCTGCTGAAGTACATCTTGTATTTATTTCAAAAGCTCTACAGGTGATAAATTCATTTCAGTGTTCAATAAAAATTTTAAAATTTTCTTTTTTGTTCTGCAATTATGTATTTCACCCATCATTTGTGAAGATGTGTTCAAGTGGGGGAGGGACTTGAGTTATTCTTAGTCCTGTGGCTCTGCAGAAATGAAGGGCTCTCAAGTTGACCTACCATGAAAGTAGAAAACTCAAGCGGTACAGAAAAGGTCCCTCACCCCTGTCCCGCCTCTGCTTTCTTTGGAAATCACTGTTTGTTCTGTATTTTGTTTCTTTTGTGTCCTTTAATGAAAAAAAATCATGCGTGTTCGGGGTAGATATGTGTGTATTTATAACAAAAAAGCCCTGTTTTACTTTTTCCACAAGTACATAAATAAAATTCTGCCTCATCTTTTAAATAGCTGCACATATTCTCTTAAGTGGCTGTAATTAACTTAGTTCCTCCTTTACTAGTTGGTATCTAGTTCTCTTTCTAGTTTGTTAGATAAAATAATGCTGCAATGAATATTTATGTATATGTCTTAGCAAATTTTTATAAGTGTTGATTTTTATTGGATACACCAGTACCTTTTAATAATTGCTTCATTTATACTTTACTGATGTCATTTCTATATCCAAGTCCCTTTACACTTATTACAGGTTATGTTTTTCCTGTTCTTTCTGTTTTTGATCTGAAGTATATTAGGCAGTTCCTGAATTTCCTTCATGGTTATTGTGTTACTTTTGTAATTGTAATTCTATAACTCTGAATGGATAATATTAACTCTGCCTTTCATTTTGCTGTTACTCTCCACTGTTCTACCACTGGATTTTTCTTGACTATATTATCATTCTTTATGTGTGCCTTTCTACTGATAAGTAATAGAAGTATATTTCCTTTAAACAATCTTTTGATTCCTGATTACCAAAGAAAATACAAGGAAATAGGTATATTCAGCTGCTTCTCCTTTCTCTTTCCCCCTCAACTTCTATGTATTTGTTTCTGATTTGTCTGGATGTACAACACTGACTTAATTTTTTTTTTTTTAAAGTATTAAAGCTGGCTTTATTTTGGTGAGAACATTTAAGTTTTCTCTCAAGCAGTTGTCAGTTATAATAGTGTTATCAACTTTATTCACCAGGTTATATTACACATAGATCCTCAGACCTTACTCATCTTAAAACTGAAAGTTTGTACCCTTTTACTACCTTCTCCCTATTTCTCCCACTTTCCCAGCCCCCGATAACCACTTTTCTACTTTCTTGTTTCTATGAATTTAAATTTTTGTGTGTGTTTTTTTTCTCTTTTTGACTTATTTCACTGAGCATAATGCCTGCAAGGTCCATCCATGTTATCTCAAACGACAGGGTAACAACACTTAGAAAAATTTGCTAACATACACGTGTTTTTCATTGCTGAATATTCCATTGTGTATGTGCATGTGTATCTTTTTGTATGTCCACTGTGTATATGTGTGCACACAGGTGTGTGTATTTATGCACACTCCATTGGATATCACAAACACTGTATCTTGTTGATCCATTCTTCCCTTGACACGAACACTTAGGTTGCTTCTGTATCTTGGCTAGTGTGAATAATTCTTCAGTGAACAATGGGGGTGCAGCTAGCTCTTCGTGTTCTTTTTTCATTTTCTTTAACCATAATCTTCATACGTTTAAATCTTAACCTTATTTTAAATAGGTTGAGTCATGATTTTTCTTTTTATCACTTGATTGTCTGATGTTTATCTTCATGGCTTCTTTAAGAAGCGTTCATAGAAACAACAGTCCTGAACTTCTTACATGTTCTAAAATACTCTCTGATCCTTGTACTTGAAAATGGTGCTTGAATGGTAAAAATTCATGGATTCCCCCTAACCCCCATTCCTTTCTGAAGTACTTGATAGCATGTTTCATTGTCTTCCAGCGTTGAATGTTCCTGTGAACATTCTGAACAATCTGAAGTAAGCCTGGGTTTTTTCCCCCTCATGTAAGTGACTTGATTCTTTTACCAGGCTTCCATGGGAATTTTTTTCTTTAAAAATCTAGTAACTTAACCAGGATCAGTTTTTCCCCCAACATTTTGTTACGAGAAATTTTAAACATAAAATACTTGAAAGAATTTTAAGGTGTTCACTACTTAGATTCTGTTAACATTTTACCATACTTGCTTTATTACATCTTTCCATCTGTCCGTTCTGTATTCAGGATAATATCTTATTGTACATCATGATATTTCAACCTTTTTTTGGGGACTAGATAATGTCTTTTCAATCTATAGGTTCGATTTTTGTATTTCTAGAAAGTTGATTTGTTAGATCACAGCATACATTCAGTTTTCATAATGTGAAGGTTATTAAATTGAGAAAACACTTTCTTACAGTCTATTAAATCGAACTTTAAATTTGTCTATATCCTACTCTGTTCCCTTTTGATGTGTACCTATATTTATGATATTGGAATTATAGATAAATTCTTTTTGTTCTTTTATTAAATTTGTTAGGTAAGCATTTAAAAATGTTATTAGGTCTAGTAAGTGCTTCATATCTATGGATATCTTTGGATTACATTTTTAAGAAGCATTCCTATGAATGTGGTTTATTGTATCAAAGAACAAAAACATATCTAGTTATATATATTTTTGGCAATTTCCTCTCAAAAGGATATTATCATGGCATTGTACAGCTATATACACTTTAGTGAGCTTTCAGGAACTTTGGATACTAACAACTTAAAAAATAATTTAGTAAATGTAAAATGGTAGTTTTGTTTTAAGTTGATAGTGCTCCTATTTAGTTTCAGATAAGTTCTTATCTGACGAGTTGGTTGTCCGATCCTTTGAGCTAATTATTATACCAGTGTTACAGGTAAGGAAATATCTGAGAGGTTAAAGCAGCTTTCTCAATTGGTACAGCTTATTAAAAGGAGAAGAAGATCTAGTTGTCAGAAAAAAAGAATTCTTGTTCTTTTTTTTATGGAAGAAATTTAATATATATTTTTACATTTGTAATTATATATATGGCTAGTCTCTGTTAAGAGCAACTAACCTACAAAACTGGTAAAATTGTTACAGGATATACTGGATTGACTTTCTTGGACAATTAATGATAGTAGGACATTTTCTATACTTTGGCTAATTGAAGAATTTCTTCTTAGTAATATAAGTAGATTATATATTGTTGGCCTTAGAGGTTTCTCTTGCTAAAGTTAATTATTGTGATAGTTGTGTGGCTCTCATTGTTGGTCGCACAGTGGAATCATTTATGCTGATTGTGTTGGGAGAGAGGTTCTTTGGGCAGTATGCAGTGTCCTGCCTCACCATTCCTACTGTTTGGTCTGGTTCTTATGTGCCCTCTGATGTCTCCCAAGGTCTCTTTTTGGGATTTGCACTTGCTGCTGGAAAAATTCTCATTTGTATAAAAGGATGTAAGTGAAAATATAGCTACTGTTTATTCTGTTTTTAGTATGTTCTAGGCCCTGTATTAAAACAAAATTAGTACATATTTTGATTTCGGAACAAAAGGATAAGTTTTATTATTCTCTTCGTAAAAATGAAGAAATAGGCCCAGAAAGGATGTTAATTTTGATTAATCACACAGCTTATAATCTTTCAGTATCAGATGATAAGTAGACAAAAGAGAAACTAGGTGCATGAATATGAATAAATTACTAAATATATTGCCAGTAATACAGAATCTGTATGCTTATCTATATAAAAACACAAAGAGAAGCTAAAATATTAATATGCAATCTATATTTTATAGATTTAATGAGGCGCCAGGAAGAACTCAGGCGCTTGGAAGAACTTAGAAACCAAGAGCTGCAAAAACGGAAGCAAATACAACTGAGGTAAAAACATTGTAACATATGTGAGCACTCATAGTTCTCATGTGTTATTTATTACTAACACACCACTCTGCCTATTATGAAAAAGTTGGACAAGCTGGAAAATACAAAAAGAAAGGTCCAGTTTGAATACGGGAATTACTTCACAAACTAGCATAATTCTTTGTTATTCTTACGACTTTTTAGCTGGTAATGGACTTTGCATGCATACAGTGTGAACTTAACATAAGGAGCTTAGATATTATTATGTGTAATTTATTGTAAAAGGCACTATGTTTTACTGGACCATTTTTCCCGAGGTGGATGTATTTGAATTTTTCTTAGTACTAATTTTTTTCTTGTGTGTATCACTACTATGAAGGCCTTTATGCTAATTTGTGCTTCTGATAATTTGTTTAAAAAAGGTTTCTGAAAATGGAATCCATGGTAAAAAGGGTTTAGGCATTTAACTTTTGAGTACATTATAGATGGATGGTTTAAAGATAATTTCAAGATGGTTCAACTTAAAATCTCTTAGGTTAAATAAGGAAATTTGGGAGAATGGTTGATCCAAGATGTGTCAACAAAAATTAACAGTTTTCTTTGTACCTGCAATGTTTAATTGTGACATATAATGAGATAAATGTTTATAAGTTTCAAAAACATAATAGTTAATACTAAAACGTAATAAACATAATAATTAGGAAATATTATAAACAAAACTATAATAGGTTAAATCAGACTTAAAATTTTGTTTTTGAAAGTGCTATAAAAGTAGTAAGTGCTGGCGCTAGGCAGTAAAGTGCTCATGGAAAATAAAAAATAAGAAAGCAAAAAAACGTCAATGAGTGTGATGTGTCTTCATAGTCTGGGGATAGGTAGTATTCCGTATATTTTAATTGAGTTTTTCCAACTTTGTACCTGGTTTGCCAGTGTATATGTGTTTCTGTCTTTTAGTCTAACCTATTTCTCAAATTACGGCATTTGTACAGGCATCAGTGTTCTAACCTGGGAACTGTCCGAAAGTCTTAAACCTAACCCCAGAAACTATAGGGGGTGGAGCTTTAACAAACCCTTAGCTGATACTGCTGCCTCCTGAAGTCTAAGATTCACTATTGTATGCACCCCCCTGCATGAACTCCTTACAAGAGAGACCTTTTTTCAGTGGCTTTCTTGTTGGCTTCTTTCCTTTTTTATATAAATATGTTTGAGTCTCTCCTATTTTTACTAAGAAAAGTAAACCTCCAGTCTTGTGACATAATACTCTTATCTATAACCAGCTTTGTCCTCTTACATTTATGCTTGACAGCTGGGCTTTTAAAATTAGTACCCCACCCTTTGTGTACTGAAAAAAATACTTAAAACCAAACAGAATATGGAAGAACCCAAAATAGGGTACAAGCTTAACAAATGTACCTAACTTTTTATTATAATTGGCTAACATTATCACACTGAAAGCATATGGGGAAGAAAATAAGGAGCCTAAATAACTTTGGAAGGTAGTATCTTAACTGGATACTATAGGACAGTAACAAAAAGAATAATATATAAATTCTATAATCTAGTTAGTAAATTTTTTTCTTACAGAAATCTGGGTTAGGAATTCTGAAACTACTTTGTGTACATGCTTTTATTTTCTCTTTGATCAGGTCTTTATTGAGAATTTTGTATATATATACGTGTATATATATACATATATATATATATATACACACACATAATACATATACATATATATATATATATATATACACACTTTTTTATGTGAACAAATTATTGAATCTCAGTAGTAAGACCCTGGTTTCTCATTGTTGGAGAAAGAAAGAAAAGAGAAAGGTTAAAATTAAAATGATTTCTGTGGTTTTGAATGAACTGTGGTGTCAGTATGAAGTGTGGAATTTAATTTAGAAATAGAGACGTGTGCATTATGTGTGGGTTCATACATACATAACATTTTATAGCACTCTGCCCCTAGAAGCCGTGTTGCACATTTGTAGTGCCCAGGTCTTTGTTTAGAAACACCATTCTCTAGTAAAAGAAACCAGGTTAATTCCAGGACTGAAAAAAGAATAAATATCTTGTACAAGACAGTAAGAATGTATTCAAAAAACGATGGGACATGTTAAAAGGACATAGGGGCCCAGCTGAAGGAGCTGCAAAATGCCAAAGTTGGAACAATTTTAACAACAAAATAAAAGATGATAGTACTGGATTTTAATCTAAGATAAATTTCCATGAGTCCATACTGATAGAAGTAAATAATTGAATGAATGAATGAAGAAAGAAACAAATGGAAATCGGGCAGCCCATCCTTATGGTAGAATTCCAATGAATAAATGTAGAAGGAATGAGAGAGAATCACCAATGCGCAAACACTACAGTGATAATTGTTATAGACAGTTGTCTACTGATGGGTGCTAAAGTTGTTGCGCCAAAATTTGAGAAACAGGATTTGCATAGTCGAGATAGCCAGCAGACACCATTACTAAGCGTTAAGGTTTATGTCACCTGTAATAAAGACTTTGACACCAGGAGTCCCTTGATATGATGAGTTTAGAAGGATACAGTGTCACTTCTGTGGTTTTCTTGCCAAACATTTATAACTTCATGCTAGTCATGAGAAAACTTCAAGACAAATGCAAATTGAAGGACATTCTACAAAATAAATCAGTTCTCTCTAAAAGTGTCAAGTTCATGAAACACCAAGAAAAACAACTGTTAACACACTGGAGGAAACTAAGAGGACGTAATAATTAAATGCCATGTGGAATTCTGGATAAGGTCCTGGAACAGAAGGACATTAGTGGGGAAACTGGTGAAATTTGAATAAGAGCTGTAGTTTAACTGATATTATACCAGTGGTAATTCTTGTTTTTCATAATTGTACCATAGTTGTGCAACATGTTAAGATTAAGGGATGCTGCCTGAGGGATATATAGAAACTACTATTTTTGCAACTTTTCTGTAAATTTTAAATTAATTTAAAAGAATGAAAAACAAGAAAATTATCTTAGGTATTGGGGATACAGTGGGGAACAAAAGATAAAAGTTCTGCCACTGTGGAACTTACAGTCATATAGGAGGGAGGCAGACATTAATTGGAATGATGAGATTATTTAAAAGCAAGTGAAGTGCACAAAAATAGTATGGCATACTTATTGGAATTTTTAGTAGGAAGTTGCTTTACGTGGTAAGTATTCTGGGTAATTTTTCATTGACCTTTTTTTTTTTTTTTAAGATTTTTTTTATTGGGGAAGGGGAACAGGACTTTATTGGGGAACAGTGTGTATTTCCAGGACTTTTTTCCAAATCAAGTAGTTGTCCTTCAATCTTAGTTGTGGAGGGTGCAGCTCAGCTCCAGGTCCATTGACTTTTATATGCAGGGGTATATCAGATTTAATTTGAAATTCAGGTAACTGTACTAACAGTAAAAATATCTCAATATTTAGGTGATAATTTCATGAGTAACCTTTATGCTTGGTTATATTCTAGCAGATACAGTTACAATTCTTACCCTGTGCCTGGTGGCTGGGGAGTTTCTTTTGAAATTACTGTAAGAATCTTGATTTAAGAAGTGTGAACAAGTTATCTTACAATTGAGTAGTTTTTGCAGCATGTTTCAGGGAAGGGAAAAATTGTTGTGTCAGGAAACTTAATTTCATACTATTAATACTTGCAACACAAAGCAAATAAAGAAAACCATAGCAGTTAAATTGAAGAGATTTATCTGACTGAGGCTGTTACTACATAAGACAGGTTTAGTTGTTTACAAGCGAGACTGGACTTTGCCTTTTTGTTTTACCTTAGTTGGAGCATTGAAAAAACTGGCTTAAGAAAGTTTATTTTGAGAGAAATTAAATAATTTATTTGTAGTATATAAATGTGTGGTTTTCCTTTCAGTGCTACAAATAAATTAGTTTTTCATGGGTCATTTTATTCTTCGGAGGTTGTGGCAGTGAAGAAGGAACACCAGGGCAAGGAGTTAGATGAGCTGATTCAAGCTGTGACTCAACTGCTTAGTTTGTTCCTTTATTCCTTACTTCCTTCTCTGACCAGCCTCCTACTCGCTCACCCATCCTTGCCCCTTTTATGTCATTTGGCATAAAGAGCCTGCGGCGGGCAGAGCACTGGGAAGGGTGGAACAGGTGTGGAGGGCAGAATGCTGAACTGGAAAGAGGAACAAGATTTTTCTCATGACTCAGGTGGGAGCTTAGTGCTTAGAGCCTTTTAGTTTTTCAAAGTCCTACAAAAAGATATAAGACCTGAAAGCAGTTAGTGGGCTTCAAGTTAAAATACATTGTGAATTGGAGGTTTTTACCGGTTCCCAATTAACTGTAGCATGAAGAGTGTTAAAATGTGTCACACTTCTTTACCCGAAAGTAAGACCTAGCAATCAGCTCTAATGCGTCTTTTGGAGCAAAAATTAATATACAACCTGGTCTTATTTTACTATAACATGAGACTGGGTCTTATATAATATACTGTAAGACCGGGTCTTATATCAATTTTTGCTCTGAAAGACACATTAGAGCTGACTGTCTAGCTAGGTCTTATTTTTGGGGAAACACAGTACTAGTGCCATTTGTGAATATAACCTAGAAAGTTATCCTTGACCTGAAGAGACTTTAAACATAAAACTAAGGATGATCATTAAAGCATCTTGTGGAATAGAAAAACTGAAAAACAAATATGTACAATAGGGGAATGTTCCTGTATGCTGTCTTTAAGTTTAAATTATGAAATTGTCAGTGTGGTATAACCACAACTTAGTTCAAAATAAAGAAGAAAATTTGGAATTTATGGGGAAAGGAAAGGAAAGGAAAATGGAAAATGTTTGAAGTGATTTTACCCTTTTACTACATTTTTTCCTCTTGATTTGTAAATCTATCCTCACATTTTACCTGAAAAATATATTGCTTTAGCAGTAGGAGAAGTGCATTGTAAATTTTGTTTAAAATACTTTATTTGAATTTTCTTTAAAAATGTTACAGTAGTACATGTTACAAAATACACATGATACATACGTGTATAAAATTTTAATAAAAGGGTAAAGCTGTCCGCAGATTATTGCCACTGTGATGCAAACTTTTTCATACCCTCTTCTGTACTCACACAAATTATTTTTAAAAGCAGTAATAGGAGTACCATTCTTGTGCTTGCCTTTTTTCTGGAACTGTACCTTAGTCACTCTTGCTTGTCTTTTTTGTAGCTGGTGCATTGTGTTCCTTGGCACCAGGGAACCATAGTTGTCCCCCATTTATAATAGTTTCTTCAACCTTTTACCTTTTGTCATAGTGTATATCTATGTGTACAGATATCCTTGCACACTTGTGTAGTTATTTCTATTTAGTTTACAGGAAATGGACTTGAACATTGAAAATTATCTTATGTACTACAAATTGGCCCTCAGCAAGGTCCTTGTTGCAATTCCAAAGACCAAAATGTTTGAAAATGAATGCTTTTTCATGTATCATTTGAGCCTATTTGTTGACAACACCTGACCTGCCCTTATGTTGTTATGTCAAACCTTTATTATTTCCACAGAATATGAATGTTCATCCTCCTGTGGAAATATTAATGTGATTGATTATTGGGTCCTGCCTCAGATCCCATTGGGGATGTACTAATAATATATTGACCCTTTTTAAAATTGGGAAAACTCAATTTCAAAACACATTTGGCCTTAAGAATTTTTGAATAAGGGAATTTTTACCTGTACTTATATACATTGTCAGCAGTGTATGAATATGAAAGTATTTTCTTAACAGTAAAATTTATGAGTGTGTTAATGTCCAAGAAATCAGTTGACCAGTTTACTTAAATATTTAATTTGAGTAGATATATATGTTGGGAACGTAGATAGGAATTCTCAAAATCGTCCAGATTTTGCTTGAAATTCAATAGGAATATTGTCTTGTTACTTGCAGTGATCTGACATAAAGTCCTAATAGCCAGTTATTTCTTCTGGCTGTGGAAGACATCACCATTTCTTTTAGTTCATGGACTTGTATTTAAGGGGAGTGTTGTACAAGAAACAACAACTAGTATCTTGAATTTTGAGTATTACAGTAGAAGGATGCTTGTAAGAGTAACCTGGAAAATTAAACCCACTGAGGGGATATCAGCATTATATAATCTTCACTATTTAAATTACTTTTTTTTTTGGGTGGAGGGCATTAATGTTTTAGTTTGAAATAAATGCCAATATAATGTGAGTCTATTCAATATTATTTTATAGTTTTTCCCTCCTAATAATATAACTAATTACTGATGTGTTAGTAATCCTGCACATACATATAATTTGATTTTCTTAATATATACATGTAGGACAGAGGCTAACAAATTTTTTTCTGGTAAAGCGCTAGGTGGTAAATGTTTTAGGCATTGCAGGTCATAATGATCTCTGTCTCAACTATTCAGCACTGCTCTAGCCTAAAGGTAGCCATAGACAGTAAGTAAATGATTGTTCTATAAAACTTAATCGACAAAATCAGGTGGTAGGCTGACATCTGCTCCAGGGGATTTCCTCAGTGGGTTGATGAAATGGGGGTGACAAGTTTTGTTAAGACTTCCTTCTATACATAATGTAATAGAATTTTTGTCTAGGCAGTGTGGTTCTTTACAGTGGCTTACATAGGGATAGGTTCTGAGTGTCTTCAAGAACTCTGCTATGGCAGTGATAGATCCAGGATTTTCTCTTTATACAGTAATAGACTACATGTTTGAGCTTTTGGACTGTAAATTTTTTTATTGTAAGCATATAACTACCATGGTTATATGTTGTTTGTTTGATTTAACCTAGTTTCTTTCTTTGGTTTATTTGATTGATTAAAGGTTTAGAGCAAAATAAAAGAAGGTAAATCTGTTAAGGCAGTCATTGTTGAGAAATTTGACATAATGTAACTTGTATAAATGGTTTTGTGTAACCTGAAATAAAATACCCAGCTATGGCTTACATATCAGTCATGCTAAAATTTTTATTTAAAAATCCTTTAGACATGAAGAAGAGCATCGTCGACGTGAGGAAGAAATGATCCGACACAGAGAACAGGAGGAACTGAGGCGACAGCAAGAGGGCTTTAAGCCAAATTATATGGAAAATGTAAGTAAAATATTAGTTAACTAAAATTACTTTGTGGTCAGGTGGACGATGTGTTTTTAGAATTCTTTAGATACTGTTTTATATAGTAGTAAGTTTTCTAATCATTCTGAATTGGTTATTTTTATTTATGTAAAGCTAATGATTTTTAAAAACCTCCTTTAGGTAGTAAATTAAAATTAGTTTCTGAAGGTAATATCCATGTTTTATGAAATGGTTATTAAACTCTTTCTCCCATTTTACTTTGTCTTTTTCAAATATATGCTACCAAATTAGAAATCTTGCTAAATCCATCATCTTTACTTGACTGATTTTCACCCTTTACTGATACTGAAAGTTCTTTATTTTGAAGATTTTAGACATAGAAAAATAAACTCTAGTGTATGTGCTCATCACACAACCGTAACAGTTCTCAGCACACTGCTGATTGTGTTCATTTTTAAGTGTACCTACTTTCCTGAATTATGTTGTGCGAAATCCCTGACTTCATGATTTTATTCATAAGTATTTTAATATGTATCTCTAAAAGATAAGGACTTTGTCATATCTTAAAAATTGTCAATTCTGTATGTTAACCAGTAAAAACCCAAATTTGCCCAGGTCTTATAAATGTTTATTTTTACAATTGGTTACTTAACATTGGATGATAAATCCAGTCTATTTAGTACTTAGGTTTTCTCTCCTTTTTAACTTTTTTATTTTTTTCTTCTTATTTTTTTAAGAAATAGTCTCTTTGTGTAGAATATCTCACGTTGTGAATTTTGTTGATTGTATTCTTGAAGTGATGTTTAACTAGTTTCTTTATCTCTGAATGTCTCTCTCATAAGCTTGAGTTTAATTCTGAAGACTTGATCTGACTCAGGTTTTTGTTTGGGGGAGGTAAAATGGTAGGGCAAACAAGGAAACTTCTAATATGTTAAAATCCACCAGTTCTTAATGATAACAAAGAGTCTCATTGTTTCTGGATGAATGCCAGTTTAACAACTCATTATTCTGAAAAATACTTACTAGTATTTTTTTCTCCAGCTGTTCAAAACCATAAGTCTTTTTCATTAGTTTCAACTGTACAAATAGCATAGAGATTAGATATTTATATATCTCAAAAGCCATGATTCTTTAATAATGTTCTGAATCTAAAAGTATTCAAGTCATTGATGCCTTTTTTCTGACCTTCTCTTTTCCCATTCTTTCCCTAGAAAAGTTTTAAACTTTTATTAGGAAGAATGTCCACACAGCAAAATAAGTGCTAACTTGTATAGCAGCAAGAAATTTTTCTTATCTCCTATACAGTAAATGTCCTTTAAATGAAAATTATAAGCCACTTAAATTCAATTATAAAAGTTTCTTATTTACATGTCATAAGAAAGGTTTAACTTAATTGATTTTTAAATTTTATTACCAAATTAGTTGAGTAGTTCTTTTAAGTATTATAAATTTTTTTTGAGTAATTTCTAGCTAATTTTGCAATTCTCGTTTCCTCCTTGGGTGCATAGTACTTGTTTTTAATGACAAGTTTTAAACTGTGGTTTTAGATTTTTTGGTTGTTACATTTCAACATAAATCTGTTGGATTTATCAATGTGAGGATATTTTATGATGTTATAAAAGAAACTGGAATTAAAAAAAAATTTCAAGGTCATATTTTGAAAACTAGTTACTAGTGTTTTTCTCTTCAAATACCATCAAGATGTAAACCACGTGATATTTCTTAGGGAAATTTTACTTCATTCCATTGAGGATTAGGAAGTTCTTCCTGGTCCTTTTATGTACCGGAACATTTCTTTTACTAAAGTGCTTGCTTACAGTACAGTTGGTGGAATTAGCTTTCTTAATATTTTTCTGGCCTAAAATTTACATTCTTGGAGCAAAATGTGTAGCTATTTGTAGTAATGCCATATAGATAAATCATTTAGGGGACTAGAACGAAGTTAAGGAAAATGTATTCTGTTAAACTTGATTAAATTGACTGTCACAAACTTGATTGCGGTCTTTATTCTTTGAAATCATTTCATTTTTTTAAAAACACATTTTTAAAATATGCTCAGTGGCATTTAATAAGAGTATAATTAATGAAGAACAGATTGTTTTAATTTTACTTTTTTATTAAACTATTTGGAAATGTTGCTATAATTTAAAATTGAAATACTGCAAGTTCTTAATTTAAAAACACTTGTATGTTTAAAATTAACAATGGGTACAAGTTTACAAATATTTAATGAACTTGGAGAATAAACAAATTAGATATTTAATAAATACTCTTGGTGGATTTATTGGCATTTCAAAAATAGATCATTTATTCCACAAGATTATACTCTTAGAAAACTTAAATGATTATATATTTTAATATTACCATACTTTGTTTTCAAATAGTTAAAGTATGTGTTGCATATTTGAAGCATCATGAGATCAATTTGGCTAGAGCAGAGGTCTGCAAAGTAGCTTGGGACGGTGGCCCAGTTTCATAATCATCCTACTGCAGAGCTACGAATGTTTCCATTTTTAAAGGACTAATGGATGGAAAAAAAGAATATTATACCGAGAGTATTTGTGACTCTCAATACCTAAAATACTTATTACTCTTTGACCCTTCACAGAAAAAGTTTGCTGAACCCTGGGCTGGAGTGTTGATTTTTTTTTTTTTTTTGATACTCAGAATTAAATCACAAAGTTACTCTGTTCTTAATTGTTTGAAGAGGACCCATATTTAAAATAGTAGGTAACAATGAAATTACAAATTTAGGGGATATATAGTTTTGTTCTATTTTTAGATCTTTATGAGATTAGAAATTGTAAATAAGACAAGTTTTTCATCATTTTGTTGTCAATTTTATTTGGTTCCAGATTCATGGTGTTTGTTTTAATATACACTAATCAATATACACTAAAGAAATATTAAGAAAAGCTCTTTATAGGTCTTGACTATTTTATGTTAATGGAAAAAATACTGAGGTAATGGTTGTGTCAGTTATTTTTAATTGACTTTGAAAACTGTCTTGGAAATAGTTGTTGAACAATTTTAACGTTTATTTTTGTCCTTAAAAGCCTTGAAATTAGGCCCCCTTATGTGCTTTCTCTTTTTTCATTGTTCACTTTAAAGGGAGGAATCATATGGTAAGTGTTCAGCTTGCCCACGTAATACGAGTAGATTTACTTGGTTTGTTATAAGCTGTCACCTCTCATTTCTTTCTAGTATTCCTATTAGAAATATTCCAGTATTACTAATAGTATGGACTTTGAAGCATAAAATAAATACTGATTTTACTATTTTGTGTCTTTGAATAATAATTTTTTTAATGTAAAAAAGATGTGGGAAAACACAAATCATGTCTGGTCATGCTTTCGTTGTTAGCCTTCAACTTTATCATAATTTTATGTGACATAAAATGTGAATATATTTTTAAAAGTTTGAAGTATATGTCAGTACTTCATCAATGAGGAATGTCTTTTTTCCCCCTATACTTTATTATTAAAGGAAGTAAAGCTCTTTGATAATAGTTCTGGTAATTATAATTAAACATGTTATTTTTCACTCCTGTAGCATAATGTATTTTTGACTACTATTAACGATGTGTATGTTTTTATGCTGTGCCTTTATTACGTTTAGATTTATCTTTACTATAGTATAGGGTGTATTTGAACCATTTTCTGCATAGTATTTATTAGGTTGAAATTTTCTTACTACAGTTTTATAGCTTTTGGATGCATTACAAGACATTCTATTAACAATAAGAATTTATGAGATCATCTTTTATGATTTTCTTGTGATTTTTTTCATTTTAGTTTGTTCCACTTATTGTAGATTAAAGTAGTTTAAACATTTAAGCACTGTGATGTACCAGCCGTTTCTGGATACAGTTTGGGTTGGAGTAAAGCGGAGATTTTAATTAGAATTATTTTAATGCAGTTTCTAGAATAAACTGTTTTCTTGGGGAAATGATAATGTCATAAAATAGCTAAATGTCCTTCTAGCTGTAGTAGTTATAAAATTGTTTAGGAAAATTAGGGCATACTTAGATTGGATGTTAATTTGTTAGGAGTTTCTTTTTCTGGTGTGCTAAATATTAATGTTTGGTTTTTAGTGAAGAAAAGTATAAACCTTCAGATTTTTTTCAAAATACACACATGAATTGATATTGAAGAATTTTTATTCCTATTTGAATAGGTGGGAATAGCCCTGGATATTTGAACACATGTGCATAATAAACCTGAAAATAAATGTATATTATATGCTAAAGCAGTAATTTGACCCAGTTATGTTTCTCTGTCAGAGGTGTTCATTTCACTTCCTGGGATTATTAAATAGTACAGAAGCTTTGAGGAGATGTAGCCAAGAGGCTAAAGGTGGAGTTCCTTTTTTATGGCAGTGTTCTTCAAGTAGCACATAAACACGCAGGGAACTTTTTAAAATATTCGGGTACTTAGGTCTTCAACCTACAAATCAATTCATTCTGTGGTACCAGTAGATTATGATACATTATTTATTAATCACATTTTTGGTTAAACCCTTGCAGCACATCTATGGAACCTAAAAAAGAAAAATGCCTGAGATCAAATCCACCAAATACTTTGATACAGTTGGTCTAAGTTGGAGCCATGGGATCTGCATTTTAAAAAGCTCTTCATCCTGTTTATTTTCATTAGCAAAGATAGAAAATTGCAGGCCATATGTTGAAATGAAAATAGTAGTAGTTGAATATTTATGGGACCTGGAGAACTGGAGTGAAGGGAGGGCTCAGAGTTCTTCAGCATGGTTTGTAAATAGCACTACGTTCTATGAATAGTGCTCTGTGGGAATTGGTGTGACAATTTGTAATTGGGTTTTCAGTTATATATGGAAGGGGTATTGTCTCAAACTATGCGCTAATTTTTAGTTTTTTAAGTGTTTCATCTAGATCAGTGGTCAGCAGACTAGGGGAGGCCAGGCCAAATCTGAACACTGCCTGTTTTTTGAACAGTTTTATTGGAACACAGCTGTGTTTATATTTTGTTTATGGCTGCTTTGCCCTAAAATGGCACAGTTGACTAGTTGTGACACAGCTGTATGAAATTCTATGACATGCATAGCCAGAAATGTTTACTGTCTGGCTCTTAGCCAAAAAAGTTTGCCGACCCCTGATCTAGGACTAATCTGGTAATTGGGGATAATCTATAGACAGTGGCTTGTTGTTAACCAAACTCATGAAGAGTTTGTGAATTAAAATGCAAATTTATTAATTTGTATGTTCTTTTCCAGTGTTTTTAGAAGGCTCATTGAGCAGAGCACCTCATATCCTAAAACCAAGTTTCCTGAAGAATCCAAATTAGTGTCCAGAAGGTTCATTGGTAGTAATGGTTATAAGTCAGAGCAAAAGCTTTGGGAAGAACTGATAAAGTGTCGCTACCTTGCCCCACAGCTGACAATGGAGCTTTCAAATCTTTGTTTTAGATTACAGACATAAAGCATTGTTCTTTCAGATGTTACCTCCTCTTCATCGGTATTGCCAAATTTGGCCCGTTGTTTAATCAGTTACTTCTTCATGTTAATCTCTCTTTTTGCTTCTTAAGTAGGCATTGTTTCTCTTATTGTTACCCTTTGACATATTTATAACCTAACTTCCTCTGATATGCCATGTGCAAAACTCAAAACAGAAACTCCATCCAATAATAAAATTTTCTTAATAGGTGCTGGCAGAGAGAACTCATCCTGATTATTGCTTACTAATGAGTACAAATGGATTTTCTGAAATAGTTTGTGAATTTTTGAGAGATAATTGCCAGTTTTGTGCTTTCCACATGGCCATCACTCCTCTTTTTCTAGAAATTATTTAGCTCTAAGAAGTGATTAATTTGATGGTTGCAGTTGAAGATTTTTGTTTTTAGAAGTCTGTAACACCTGAAGCGTTCAAAGAATGTACCTCACAAAGAGTTTTATATAGCCTCTTCATTGTTCCATGGAAAATCGCTGAAGAATTTTGTTGTAGGGTTTGGTGTTAGATTTAGGTGTGACCTGCTCTGAGCAGGTTATTACCTATTACTGGTATAATGACAACCCAGTTCCTATGGTTTAGACATGATGGTGAAAATTAAAATGGTAAAAACAGTTATATTGCAGTGGTCTCAAATATACTGTTCTAGTTGTGACCAATCTTACATTAATATGTTTTCATTTATTAAAATAGTTGATTTCCTATAATGAGCTAAGAACTTTTCTGAATATTTAGAATGGTATATAATTGGAACTTAAACTTTGGTAGTCATGATAACAAAGATAAATATTCATAATGTTCATGTATACTCTTGGAGGTAATCTTTAGGATTTTGACTATTTGGATTGAAAATATAGGTCAGTTTTAACCAGCTGTTGAAATCTATGATCACTTCTCAAAAGGATTGTTTAATAGATTTAATAATATCTAATCATGTAGGGAAAACTTAAAAAGTTTCATTCAACCTGAGAGAAGTGATTGTGGGTGCTATTTAAAATTATTTTTTTTTAAAGCATGCATAAAATGGCCTGACTCAGGCAAACTAGGATGCATGGGTCACCCTATCGTAGGTTACGATTATAGTAGTGTTTTGTTTTCTCTGTTTTATCATTTCTGTTTCAAAATCTTCTGAATAAGTCCAGATGGAAATGATTACTGAGTCCCTAACACCCTGTACACACAGTATCAGAAGACACTTGATGGTACTTAATTATCTCTGAGTCATATTAGATGACTGATGTCTCCTTTTGGCTTAACTTTCCAATTAGAGTTTCAGAGGCTCAGAACCCAGAAAAATTCTCCTTTCTTTTTCTTCCAGAGAAAGTCTGTATACACTCAGCACATACATAACCTCCTCTGACTACTTACTTACCCCAACTGTGATCCTGTATCATTTTTAATAGGATTCCTTTTTTTATCATCACATTGCTTTCTAATTATTTTCTGACTTAGTTGTCCACTAATTGAACTCTCTGAATTCTTTTAGATCAGGAATCTTTGTCGTACTGTAGTTACTTAGATGTAAGCTAGGAGAATTAAATAAATATTTGATGTCTGATTTTTCATATGCCAATGCAGCCCAGTCATGTAGGTTTTCAGTGTATTTTATAGGCCTCCACAGCTCAGTATTTATTCAGTACTAATGTGTCGGATGTTAAACATCAGTAGTTTTGAAACATAGGTGGCATTGAGATGCAACTATTGATGCTTTTGTGGATTTCATAATGGAATCACATAATGCAGAGTAAATTTTTAAAAAGTCAAATAACCAACAATTTTTTGTGCTTGGTTTTTCAGCATACCTAACTTTTCAATACGGGGATTCCACCTGAATATCCCTTCAGAAAGTTAGACTTACAGGAAGACTGGGAGGTTTCCTTTTAGTGAGAAAATTTTGTTCAGCTTTCTTTCTTTTTTTTATTGGCGGAGGGGAACAGGACTTTATTGGGGAACAGTGTGTACTTCCAGAACTTTTCCAAGTCTAGTTGTTGTCCTTTCTGTCTTAGATGTGGAGGCGCAGCTCAGCTCCTGTTGCCAGTTGCCAATGTTAGTTGCAGGGGGCGCAGCCCACCATCCTTGCGGGACTCAAGGAATCGAACTGGCAGTCTTGTGGTTGAGAGGATGCGCTCCAGCCAGCTGAGCCAAGTGGCCACCCGGGAACTGAGTGGTAGCTTATTGACTTCATTCTAGTTGCCGAGGGCGCAGCTCCTTTGGCCATGTGGGAATCCAATCACAGTCCCGTTGCCCAGAGCTCGCACTCTAACCAAATGAGCCACCTGTCTACCCTTGTTCAGCTTTCTTGTGTTCAAAACGTAGTGCTGGGTTCATAAAGGATACAGGGATGAATCAAGCCCAGGGTCATGTTTGAGGATATTGGTATTTTAGGTGAAGAATGCCTCTGTGGGGTATGAGAAGAGGGACAGCTGATAAGTTCAGTTCAGAGAAGGGTTCTCTGCTAGGGAGTGTCAAGGGTGTCATGGAGCAGTCTCAGTGCTAGTGTGGAACTTCTGTGGGTTGTTTTTTTCCTTAAACGGTACGATTGGTTTATTATTCTACCTCATGTCTTTTCCTTTGAAATGGTAAGTTCTGAACTTACTTGGTTCAGAGTGGTTAGCTCTCTTAGCTAACATTTATCCTATTTGAAGGGTTGGAGGCGAGTCAAGATTGGAGAATAGAAATTTTCAACTGAGGGGGGAGGGGGGTTCACAGTATGAGGGATATAAATGATGAACGTCTAAGTATTACCTTGTTTTGTACACCTGAAACTAATAAATAAATTAATTAATTAAAAAAAAAAGAAATTTTCAACTGAAGTAAACACGGTTTTTGAAATGTCTAATATGTGTAATATAAATAATAGGAATTTTGTTTAATTACTAAATAGTTTGAATTGATAGCAAAAAATTCAGTTGAACTTGTTACTTCTGCTTTGAGACTTCTTCATGTAATATTTAGAGCCCTCCTTAAGGAGTTGTGCTACACGGTGATTATGTAAAAACCTTTTTTTAGGCCAATCAACGTTTAGTGTTTTCTGTACCTGATACTGGGGGCGTGAAGTATGACCCGAAATGTCAGGAGTTTGCCAGTATCCATGTGTACTTGTTAAGTAACTGCTAGTGGTATAGGGGGAGGAACTCAAGTTTGTGAGCATACTCTGCTGATTAAATGCATTTAGTTCTGCTTAAACTTTAAAACAATTGAAAGTATATGGGTAAGTTTACCTCTTTAAGAGATTCTTCATATATATTGTGTACCACGTTTCAAATTCTGTGTTTCTGGTTGTAAATTTAGCATGGTTAGCACAAGATAACGTCTTCGTTTGGCATATTATTGACTTTTCTACATCCTGCTTTCAAACAATTGATATGTTTGTTGTAGTTCTCTTTTAATTGTAAATTTTAAATAACTGAATTTTATTTAGTTATCACTTAAGTAACTTAGAAATTGCTGTATATTGAATCTGTTGCTTTCAGTTATCTACTTAGAAAAAATATGTAATTTGTCAAAGTTTCAAAGCTTCAGTAGCCTACTAAGATAATTTGCCTAGTATTGAAATCAGAAAAAGATATTCTCCTCTATTAAATACCTAATTCTTCATGCATTGGAACACGTGTGCTTTGTGCTTCTTCCACTGATTTCTTCTGTTGGTGGGACCAAGTTGGAATAGCTTATTGTGCAGTTTATATTTGTTCTTTGGTTTCATCTTTCATATCTTAATCTGGTGAGTCATGGTAGTTGTTTTGACGTTGATAAGGAGAGGTACTAGATAAAAGGTTATGGATAAAGAAATGCAAACTAGCCACTAGTATTATGTGAGCTTTGGTAAGACACCATTTAAAGTATTGTGTTTGTGTTAGAGCTGTGATATTATTGCTGACTTCTTTAAGAGGTTGGCATAAAATAACTAAATTTGAAGAATAAATAGTTCTTAATTTCAGTTTTAAAAAGCACCTTTTCAGAGTTTGCCATAATTGAAAATGATAATCTTGGAAACGTCCCTTGGTTATATAGATTAAAAATAAAAGTCTCAGCGGAACATAAATTTTTTTTTTTTTTTTTTTTTTTTGTTGAGAGCCCACTGGCCCATGTGGGAATCGAACCGGCAGCCTTCGGAGTTAAGAGCATGGAGCTCTAACCGCCTGAGCCACCAGGCCGGCCCAGGAACATAAATTTTTAAAAAAAATTAATTTGTTTAAAATCTTTATTCCCCTCTCGATGCATGCTCTATTATATGTAATTACAGTTAATTCATATTTTGTTAGTAAGCTACTCTGCATATTATAAAAAGCAGCATTTAATTTTGCTACATAGTCAGTTGAATTTGACATTGACATTAAAATAATCTGTTTAGTAAGTTATATGAACCAGGCTTTAAAAACATTGTTGAATAAATTTAGTTTAAGATGTACTTATCATTTAGGTTAATGAGTACGGTGAGCTAAGAATAAGCCTCCCTTAGTTAAATTTGTTGTTTCTTCTATTTCTGATCTGAAAATTAACAAGTAACAACTATTATTTCATAATTAAAACTCATATAAATTGAGATAATTGATTATTCAAAAAACATTAAAAATCTTTTTAAGATAAACCATATTTTTTAAAGTAGTTTTAAGTTCACAGCAAAATTGAATAGAAGGTACAGAGATTTTTCAGGCACCTCCAACACAGACTCCTTTACTATCAAATTCGCACAAGAGTGGCACATTTGTAATAATTGACACGTCCAAAGTGTGTAATTTACAAATTTACATTAGGGTTCACAGTTTTGATATAATGTCATGGATCCACCATTATTGTATAACAGTGTTTTCACTGCCCTATAATCCTCGGTGCTCTGCCTATTCATCCCTCTCTCCCCCTATCCCCTGGCAACTGCTGTTTCTTTTACTGTCTCCATATTTTACCTTTTTCAGAAAGTCATATAATTGGAATCATATAATCTCAAGCCTTTTGGTATTGGCTTCTTAGTAATATGTATTTAAGTTTCCTCTGTGTGTTTCCATTGCTTAATAGCTCATTTACTTTTAATGCTGAATAATATTCCACTGTGTGCATGTACTACAGTTTATTCATAACTTACTGAAGGACATCTTGTTGCTTCCTAGTTTTGACAATTATGAATAAAGCTGCTGTAAACATCCCTGTGCAGGTTTTTGTGAGGACGTAAGTTTTCAACTCCTTTGGGTAAATACTAAGGAGCACGAATGCTGGATTATATGGTAAGAGTATATTTAGTTTTGGGAGAAACTGCAAACTGTCTTCCTAAGTGGCTGCACCATTTGCATCCCCACCAGCAGTGAGAGTTCCTGTTGCTCCAGGTCCTTGCCTGAATTTCATGTTGTCAGTGTTTAGGATTTGGGCTGTTCTAATAGGGGTGTTGTGGTGATAACTCGTTTTAATTTGTGGTTCCCTGATGACGTAGGATGTAAAGTTTTGTTTTAACAATGGTTCAGTTTCATTTTAACTGAAGGTCATTTCCCCAGTATTGATGGGTGCAGACACTTTGGCATGCATGTATTCAAATCGAGGGGGAACCACCATAGATTGTATGTATTCAAGATTGTCTAAAGTTACTGAAAATATTTCCCCCTCCCCTGTCTGGGGGAGGGGAGAGCATGAGAGAGAGAGAGAGAGAGAGAGAGAGAGATGATTTGGAAGTTAATCGTTTTTAATTGCCTCAATTAAAAATGTCAAGTCTTCCATGCATTCCCTGTTGGTTATGTTAGAAAGTTTGGATGCTATTATTTGAGTTTATCAATGAGAACATGTCTTATTTCTCTTTTTAGTTTGAAATTATTTTATTTACTTTTATTAGGAAAACATTACTGTGTTGATGCACACCTTTTAATATCTTAACACTTTTTAAATGAGTCAATAATTTCTTGGCAAAGAGACCTATTGTTTTCAGATATTTTTATTTATACCTATTTCCTTTTCTTAATAATTTCATGTAATTGATTTTTGTTCCGTTCTTCAAAATATGTTGTGTTTGTGACCTAGTATTTCTGAGTACTAACATTATCTATTTAATTTCTCCCATGACAGTTTGACTAGCTGTCTAATAACCTTATTATTCTTTTACTTCTCTGGTGAAGAAAAAGATATATTACCAAGTGGTAAATGTAATTTATTTTTAGAAAAAAGTTGGAATATTTAATGATAAAAACATTGAATCTTGTTACTTGCCAGAACTTACACATTCCTGTAGAATTATGAGGTGTGATCAAACAATACAATGAATGTTTAAATGAAAAAAATGTTATTACAATAAAAGACACATTGCCATTAATTCCCCTCACTTTGTACACTTATCCCATCATTCTTGCCACTTTCTGAAGCAGTTCTGGAAAACCTCTTCCCTGAGTGTCTTTAGTTGTGCTATTGGTGCTTCGATGTCCTGCACCAATTCAAAACGTTTACCTTTCATGGTCATTTTGATTTTGGGGAAGAGCCAGAAGTCACACAGTGTCAGATTTGGTGAATAAAGAGGTTGAGGACACACTGTAATATTTTTATTTGACAGAATTTGTCTTATCAGAAGCGATGTGTTGCATGGGGCATTGTCATGATGGAGGGTGATTTAAAGTACACCTTAAAACATACCTCTCAACCATAGCTTACACCCAAATAACTGCACCAAACAAGTTGAAACTTGGAGCACACTGTCACTAAGGTTCCACATGTCGCTTCCCGTATTGAAGATCCCTGCCTTTTTGTTGGATGGCACTCAGCAGCGGCATTCACTGTATTTTTTTTATCACAACAGAAAGAATCCGTGTCACACATCGCTTCTGGTATGGCATTTCTGTCAAATGAAAATATTATGATGGTGTGTCCTCATCCACCTTATTCACTGGTTCTGGCACCATGTAACTTTTGGCTCCTCCCCAAAGTCAAAATGACCATGAAAGGTAAACATTTATTTTTTTTTTAGTTTCAGGTGCACAAGACAAAGTAATATTTAGACTTTTATCATGTATATCCCTCACACTGTGGACCCTTTCCCCCATCCACTATCTCTCTGACATCGCACCGAACCATCACATTTCCACTGTCTCCATTCCCAATGCTGTACTCCGCCTCTTGTAAGTATATACATACATATATATATATAATAATACTTGGCATTCATTATTGTTCAGCTTCAGGTGTACAGTGCAGTGATCAGGCATCTACATCTTCCCTGAGGTGCTCTCCCAAATGTGACACGTGTCCATCGGATACGCTACAAAATCTTTACAACATTATTGATTATGTTCCCCAAATTAATTTTCAAAACCCCGTGGCCATCTTGTGGTTACTGACTGTTTTCTAATCCCCTCACCTTCCCCCTTATCCCCACCCCTCCCGCCCATCTAACAACCCTCAGTTTTTCCTCTTTGTCTCCAAAACTGTTTCTGATTAGTTCATTCACTTATTCTCTTTAGATTTCGCATATAAGTGAGATCATGTGGTACTTGTCTTTCTCTGTCTGACTTATTTCACTTAACATAATGTTCTCTAGATCCATGTTGTTGCAAATGGAACCCACAGCTAACATCATACCCAATGGGGAAAAGCTAAAACCATTCCCCCTAAGATCAGGAACAAGGCAAGGTCGCCCACTATCTCCACCTTTATTCAACATAGTGCTGGAAGTTTTAGCCACAGCAATCAGACAAGAAAAAGAAATAAAAGGCATCCAAATTGGTAAGGAGGAAGTAAAATTATCATTATATTCAGATGATCTGATACTATATATAGAGAACCCTAAAGACTCCACCAAGAAACTATTAGAGATGATAGATGAATTTAGTAAAGTAGCAGGATACAAAATTAATGTTTAGAAATCAGTTGCATTTATATATACCAATGATAAAACATCAGAAGGAGAAATTAAAAATCAATCCCATTTACAATTGCTCCAAAGAGTATAAAATACCTGGGAATAAATTTAACCAAAGAAGTAAAAGATCTGTACTCAGAAAATTGAAAGGTAAACATTTTGAATCAATTCAGGACATCAAGGCAGCCACGACAGTGCAGCATGAAAGAACTGCTTCAGACAGTGGCAAGAACGATGGGACAAGTGTGTTTGAAAGGAGGGGAACTACTTTGAAGGGGATTAAAATTACTGTATAAATTTTTTAGTCTAAATATTCACCATATATTTTGATCATACCTCGTATATTTCCTTTACGATTTAAATATTCTATATCAGTGTTTTTACATCAGGATTTTTAGCATTTTCTTTATTAAGACCTGGATCCTAAATGGCTCATACTGGTCTCTAGATAATTTTTAGGAGCTTTTTAGAGACATAAATGAGGTGTCTTTATGAATTAAAGAGGAGTAAAGATTGAGGCGGTTAACTGAGTTCACTCAAACAAGAATTTAGATTGATCAAAGTGTTAGATGAACATTCTTATTAATCGCAAAATGTTCCAGTTGATAATATGTTGTCAGTATTTATTTAGTTCACTGTTTCCCAAACCGTAGGCATTCATATTATAATTTATTATTTTAGCTTTAATTTTGTACCATGTAATTCCTTTAAGTTAGTTTACCTAAAAGAAAAATACAGTATCTTTTAAATCACAGATTGATATCTAAGTATTAAAGGAAAAACGTCCATATCCTACACAGAATAACGTTAAGTTCTGTACTTTGGGGTATACTGCATTAATTTACATTCATGTAAATTTTCTCCTTTATATTTTCATGAACTGGGGTATTGACTGGAACATTGGCTCTCAAACGTTTTGCTTTGGAAATCCTTTTACACTATTTAAAATTATTGAAGACCCCAAAGAGCTTTTGTTTAGCTTTTATCAATATTAACCATATTACAAATTGATAAAGAAATCTGAAAGAAAGTTGGAAGAATGGCTTTATTTTACAATTTTTGCAAATGTTTTTAATGTTCAACTTTAATGTAGTGGGAAGAGTGGTATTGTACTGTTTTGTAAATTTGTTGAATGTTTGGCTTTATGGAAAATGGTGACTTCCCATATTTGCTTCTGCATTCCACCTGTTGCAAAATGCTTTTGGTTACAGTATGTGAAAAGATCTGGCTTCACACTGGGAACAGGTATATTTTAACCTTTTCACATAATTGTGGATATTCTTGTTTGATAGTATAATAAAACTAGACAAGTGGTAGTTTCTTAAAAGTACTCTTTTGCATTACAGTCTGTTGGTCTCCTTTGAAATTTGAATTGATGACTCGGGCATGATTTTGTAATGTCATGTATCCAACATTAGAAAAATACTGATTTATCGAGTTAAAAACATATTTCAAATTTTAATGTATTTTATTACACAAAATTAAAAACCACGTGTTAATACCAACCATTGATGTCATCAGAAAATGTCTGCCAAACACACAAGTCAGTAAGTAATCAGTTTGTCCAGTGCTGTCTCAGGTAAAATTCTTATTCCAAGAAAAAGTGTCTCACTCAGCTTGCCACCAAATCACAGGAATTGTTTTTCTTGAAATAACCACTCTACTTCAGAATGCAGAAGTGCTTTATGTATATATCGTGTTTTGTGGCATAGATTAAAAAGACGCGTACCCAAGGATAGCAATTTAATAAAATTAATATTTTCTGCTCCCATCCATGTATTCATATTTGAAAAATTTCAACTGGTATTGTGTGCATGTGAAGAATACAGTGATTTCTAGTAAAACTCGAACACAAGCGCCTTGATTTGTGTCAAAACACCAAGTATTTTGCCCCATGGTTGCTTTTGCACCATCCACGAATGTTGATAAGAGTAAAAGCCCAATTAGATCATAATATTATAACTATGTTCTAGTGGTAATAAGACATGAAACATTTTTCAATCTGTGCACTTGCTGAAAGGGCACAGGGCGTGGCCTCTCAGTCCATACTCCATGACCCACATTTTGAGAACTGCTGTCTTAATGGAATGTCGCTTTGATATGTGGTTCTGGAAATCAGTTATACTTGGCTTACTTTTTTGGTCAGCTATGAGTTTAAGCATACTTCAGTGATAATCTTTCAGTAATATCTATGCACAATTCTTTTAATGAAAAGGCATGCCTTTTAAACATTGTAAGAATAAATTTAAAAATGGTGTCTTTTGTTAGTTTTTGTTGGAATTCTTGAAAAATGAAGGTGTTTTGTTGAAAATTGATGAACTCTATTTTGGCAGAATTTTGTAGGTCTGCTTAACTGCTTACTACATGTATGACCTTGAGTAAGTTCTTTAACAGTTCTGGGCCTCAGTTTTATGATCTCTAAAATAGATTAAGAAACCTACTTCATAGGGTTGCTATCTAGATTATTTGAATTAAACAGTTTTCACCATAGCTTTATCATTTCATTGCACTGCAGTCTTTTGAGATTTTGTTTACATATAGGTTGTTTTGTGTTAAACTACAACTTTTAATTTCTGCTAAAGTAATAAAGCATCATTCAGATTTGTATTGAAAATATCACATGGTATGTGCCCATTGTAATTTAAAATGTATTTGAAGTAATTTATAGAAGTAAAGGCCTTGTGTATTGCTTCTTGGATGAGTACCCAGTTATAGTGAACTTCGTTAAGTGGTTCTCCTTCATATTTGATATATGACGTTGCAATGAGAAGTACTGTCAATTTTCATTTCATACTTAAAATCTGTGCCTCTTTCATTTTACTAGAAGTATATAGCAGTGGATTTATAGAAAAAACAGTAACTTTGATGACACTCTTTGGCTCCTTCTGAAATAGTTAGGAAATGATATGTCACCTAATTGTACTGCCTTTTTGTTAATTTTACTGTTGAAGCTGTATAAAATAGTACTGAATGGTTTTTAAAGGAAATGTCAACATTAATAAATTAATAAATTGAGTATATATTTAGTGAAAAATGCTGTAGAACGTGAACTGGCATTTTAACAGCATGGATTATTGTAAGACATTCTGATTATTTCATTAAAAGAAATATTTTAGAACTGGGAACCAGTTTATAATAGAGCATCAGGAAGGGAATGTTATTGCCACTGTTGAATGGTTGACTTAAAATCATAGAGATCTTTAGTATTTTAATATGTTTTCCACAAAATTGTGTTAATGAAGAAAAGGGAATACTAGAATAATTTAAGAATTTTTTAAAAGCTAAACGTCATTTCAGAAAGTGATAGGTAAAGCTGAAATTATAAAAAGACAATAAAAATGGTAGTCTGTCCCTTTTGCCCCCAACAGAGAATCATAGACAGGGTGTTATGGTATATAAGAGGAATTTGAAAATCGAAGTCTCAGTGAGACTATAATTATCTTTTGTTAAATGGTTACCTAGATACTGCATTTCTAATCTTTCACAGGTAAGGCAAATCCAAAAGTAAAAATAAAAATTAAATCCTTGTCCCCCTAAAATGTCATGATTGTAAAATCCATGTATTTTACTCTGTAGTGTTAGACTGAAATCAACATTTTAGTAACAAATATCTGCTGTAAATAATTTCTGGCAGCCTTTGGGTAGCATGCTGATGCAGTGGACACTTTTATCAGTAGGTTCGGAAATGACAGCATGGTTTGATAGTCATGCTAAGTGTGATTATAAAATAGTACTTTCCATGTAATTAGAAAATTATATGATATGGCTTCATCAGTTGTCAGTTTTATAAACAAAATAGTTTTTTTCTTGGTCAATAATAGTATCCAATAGTCAAAAGTTTCATGAGAAATTTATTTTTATGAAAATTCAAAAAATAGTTTTGAGAAGCATTTGGCATTTAACTTTTCAAATAACGTGACAAAACATTTCTTCATGGTACTACTGTTTAAGTTGGTGTTTTTCTAGTACTATTGCTTCATTAAAGATTACCTTTGGAGGAATCTCCATTAAGTTTGATGGGTGGTTGATGTACTGCTTAGTTGCATTCATGCATCATAGGCTTTTGTTTACTTTATTTCTAGCTATATACTGGTAGGTGCGATTCACTAGTGTCTTGTATTAAATAAAAATTTAAAAACATTTTAATAAAATGGGTTTTAAAAATAGAAAAATTATGCTTTCTTTAGATTCAGGCATTGTTACTTTGGTCTCAGAATGGTTTTATGATTACTACATTTAAACACTTGTCTGATACTGGAAAAGATTATCAAATAATAGTGCAAATTTCAACTATAATATGTTGATTTCACTGAAGTTAATTCTGTGGCTTTTGTTACTAAATAGTTTCTAGGAAGCAGTTTCTGTACTGAAATTTAGATATTTTCTACATTTGTATGACCTTTTGTGTTATCATTAAACTTAAGAGCATTTTGTTTCAGAACTTGCCAACTGTGTAATAACACTTTTATTTAGGTTTCCAAGTAAAACCCTTGTTCTAATAAAGGAAGCAATGTTATATTGAGCTTTTGGTAATTAACTTGTGTGTAGTTGAGACTTTTATGGTATCTATAGGTGTTGGGTGAAATAAAGCTTGAGTACATGAATAAAAATGCAAAGATGAATTACAATATTTCAAATGTGAAAATTGTCTCTGTCTTTAGCTTAGTGCTCCACAGCTGTTTGTATGTTTGAAGCATTTGCATATAAAAGTGGTAACATTCATTTCTGTTTTAAGACTTTAGTGACCTGGGAGGAAAACTAATTGGCTCAGGTGGTTATTATTACTAGATTTTTCTTTTCTTGGAATCTAGGCATGTGTCTTTGATCTACTGGAATAAAAACATTATAAATGGTCTGTGGTAAACTTTTATGTAATCTGACTCACTGGTAATCTTTTCAGTATAAATTGGGGGCTTTAAGCATTTGTAGTACAGTAAGCCTTGGAGACTGAAATTTCAATGTTCTTACCAAGTAAAAGATGTTGGAAAAGTTAAAAATTTTTTTTTAATGGAAAGTGATGACCCAATTTATTCTTTTCTTTTTGATTTTAGATGGGAAATGTAATATCATAAGATCGATAGGTTGACTGTGACAACTATGTTTACTTACAGAGAGAACAGGAAATGAGAATGGGTGATATGGGTCCCCGTGGAGCAATAAACATGGGAGGTAGGGATTTGAAGCAAAAGTCTTCTGTAACTTTACTTGTCATTTTTTGGGGAACTGTACATGCTGTTTGTGATATCTGCATATCAGTAAAAAACTAAATTTTGGTACCAACATTTGTGATGGTGAAATCTCATACATTTATAAAGTTGCAAAGAAATATAAGTATTGAAAATATATCCACAGGAAGACATTCTCATTTTTTTTATTTGAAAGCTAAGATATGTTATATATATATATATTAAGATATATAAAAGACAGATATATTATCTTTTCATAGATTTGATGAAAGAAACCTGTAACCAGGTTTTGATTCAACCTGAAACTTGTTCAGTAATTGCATAGTGTAATACAGCTATGCTGTTGAGTATTTTAAAAACCAAATTTCAATCCTTTAAATTGGCTTTTTTACTTTGGAAATTTGATCGTTTTTGAGTTGTAGTGTTTCTAAACCTTTTGAGAGTGTTTTATAAATTCCTACTAAGGTAACCTTTTTTGTAGCTATTTATATTCATTTTACTGAGTGTCTTACATATTTTGCTCTAACCTACAGTATTGTGCACAGAAATGCACTGTTTGGAGACATTTATGACTTGTCAAGGAAGTGAGATGTGTCTTGCACATTTAGGCTAATGCACATCTTTAGTATTGATATAAAGTTTTTAAGAAAAATGCCTGTATTATTAGCATCTTTAATATTGATTCATTGGCTATAAACCAGGTTGTCAGGGAAACAGTATCAAGTAAATAAGCTAGGGAAAAATAAGTGTGGAATGCTTTAGTGTTACTAAATTTGAAATGTCATACATTTAAAAAATTAGATAAATTTTATGTATTCATTTTAAATTTCCCACAGAAGCTGTCATCAGGTTAAAATCTTTACATAACTCAAATGTACATGTTGTAAAGATTACATTATCTTAACATTCCAATATGCATAACATGCACACCCACTGAGAGAATCCAAATTGTCCTTAGATTATATAGTGTGTGGAATAAAAAAACCTTAAAGTTTATCTAATATATGGAACAAACGTTTTCCATGATCAGCTTTCTTCTTACCTCTCATGGCAGTTTCTTTGCCACTGCCAGTCAGATGATTTAAAATCATTTATTGCTGTTTATTTGGTTACTTTTCTTATCTAGCAAAGTAGTTACTGAGTATCTCTGGTATGCAGTGTAAGCAAGAAACATGGTCCTCACCCATAAAGAACTTAATTGTGAATTAATACGACGGATACAAAGAGTACATAAAAAGTTGTAAATTATAAAGCAGAGTTGCATATAATAAGTACCAGTAGTTCAGTAGTTCAGTATTTGTCCTTTTTCAAAGTAAATTGTGGGATGGTGCATAACTATTTAGGTGATTTTAAGGATGTGTGAGGTTATTATGGATTGTAGGTAGTTTGAAATGCTATTATAATTATTAGGTCGTCATTAAAATCAGAACTACACTTGAAATATTTCTGATGTTGTAGAGACCCCCCCCAGAAAGATTCTTACTGACTAGCAACTTTCTCAGAAGAAATAGAATATGCCTTCAGATTTCTTAGTTAGGAATTAAAATTTTGATGGCATTTTATTCACCAGAGAACCATACTTTTGTTTGAGTCTGTACTCAACACCCCTTAAGTCTAATCCATTTAATTTTCTCTTTACATTTTATTCAACGTGAGACTTTATCTTAATGGTTTACTGGAGTTAATGTATCATCATGCAGTTGGAACTAACTGTTTAGGTTGTAAATTGTCATATCCTATAAAGTTACATTGATGGAATGTGTCAATAGATTTTTTTTTGGTGTATTACCAGTGTACATACCAACTGAAACATGGGATATAAAACTGGTTTTCAGGGAACCAGATAATTCTAACATTTCTTAGATCTTTAAGTTTAGTTTAATTGCAGCTGTGTGGTGGAAGATGTAATTCCTAAAAATAAGACTGTCTCTCAACCACTGATAGTTGGAAAGATAAATTATTTATTTTTATTATACCTATAGTTGTATAATTATATTTGAATCCCACAAGTTAGGTGTTAACAATTATGTTCTATTTAAAAGAAGAAAACCTAATTCTTGATGTATTGTTTTTGGGTAAAGTTGAGGTAAGACTCGTCCTAAATTTCATCTCCACCCTTTCTCATTTCCATTGTGAGATATGTTGTGGAAGTTTACTAAAGCTTTTTTTTTTATAGCTATCCCAGGGGAATAAATTTTTGCATATAGATTTATGAGCAAGAACATTATTTAGGGATGAAGGAAATAATTCCTTCCTAGTGAAGTTGCTAGGTTCCTGGGTATTGGTTTCAGAAAGAGCAGTAGCATGTTGTCAGGGACTGCTAAAGACGAGGTGTAGAGTTGTGGGTTTGAATGAAAACTTCAATTCCTGTTATGTGCTTTTGAGAAATTGAGTTCAGAGTATCAGAAAATTGACCTACATAATGGAATATGGAAGAAAATGAGTCAGTCTTTGTTATGAATTTTTAATGAGCAAATATATGAGTACTTTCAAAGTGGAAAATATTTGAAGATACCTAAAAATGCTGTCTTGCAATATTAAGCCCAAACACTAGTGCAATTAACATGAGGGAGGGGTGTATCTTTCTGATGAAAAAATTTGAAGTATAACCAGTTGTTCGCATTTGCAGAATTTCAGCATGTCGATAAAATTCAAAATGCTGTATTAATATTTTATCTGTGCTTGGTTGCAGTTGCTTTTAAAAATAGGTTTTGTCACGACGTATTTCTACATAAAGTAAAAAAGCCTCTACTTTTGGGAGATGTTCAGTAACTATAAAGTCAAGAGGTTAGTTACAGTGAACTTTATATACTGGCCGTGCCAAAAATGTATACACATGACTTACATTCATCTTTTGTTATCGGTATATATTGAGCACTGTAGTACCTCGGTTTTCGAACGTCTCCGTTGATGAACCTTTCGGTTGACAAATACCGCAACATGGAAATAAATGCTTTGGTGTTCCAACACGCCTCAGAAGTCAAACATGTCACGCGGCTTCGGCAGAGTGCAAGATCCTGAGGCCTAGCTGTCGGGTGTTTTCGAACGTTTCAAATCTCAAACGGTCTTCAGAACAGATTACGTTCGAAAACCGCGGTACCACTGTTACAATTTTAGTACAGTTTTTTCCTTTCTTAAAATGTGTATACATTTTTGGGGCACCCTTTGTGTATATTGGAGGAAATGGACTCTCTTACAACCTGATGCAGTTTACATGCTAGTATTTTTAGTCTTTACCTAAGTGCTAATTCCTGGCCGTTTGTTTAAACTGGTAGAGTTTAGTCATCATTGTGAGGGACTGTTTGTTTGGAAAGCAAACTATAGCAAATAATACTGATTTTTTTAAAACCTCAAGCTTTTACAGTCTCATATGTCCTAAAATAATTGATTGTTGTCTCATTTGTTTTATATACTTATATTTTGGGGGATGAAAATTATACTAGTGTAGGTATTGCTCTGTTAAAGAGTAGATAATTGGGTGTCCCATTCTCAAGGAAGGAAAATGGTTTTGCTAGTCTTCTATATAGATTGCATAAGTGTTGTGTACATTTTTAATGTTTACTGAACTAAGATAGGACAGCTCTAAGTATAGATTGTTTTGCGTAGATGCGTTTAGCCCAGCACCTGCTGGTAACCAAGGTCCTCCTCCAATGATGGGTATGAATATGAACAACAGAGGAACTATACCTGGCCCACCAATGGGTCCTGGTCCTGCCATGGGACCAGAAGGAGCTGCAAATATGGGAACTCCAATGATGCCAGATAATGGAGCAGTGGTAATGTATCACAAACATTATTTTGATTATATTCAATAATATATACTTTTGCCCCAAAGGTAACTTCACACTTTAACATAATTTGGCATCATTTGTTTTGGCATGAAGATCAATACCCGATGAAGAAAAAGTAACTTTGTGAAGTTATGTGTTGATTTATGAAAGGCAATTTTTAAGTATCCTGAGAGTTATGATTACCCAAATCCATGGTATGCTTTGCACTTAAGTATGTAGCAAACACACATTAATTACAGTTCTTTTTTTTTTTACAGTGCTTTTAATTTGTGTCCACCTCTTATCAGCATTCAATGTAATGGTCAAGTATTTTATGGTTGTGTTCTTTTCCTGTGTGGACTCCTTTACCTTTGGCGGGGGACAAAACCAATACTTAAGAAAAACAGTTTTTACTAAACATTTCTAAGAAAAAAATCACTTATGATTAATTACAGATAATTTATTTTTACTGAAATAATTTACATTAAAGTTAAAAATTTTAAACTTGTAGAATTACTAATTACATTTTTGTTACTAAATTTAAAGTAGACGGTTTTAGTCTTATTTTGAGAGTGTGAAGATATCTTTGTGTGCGTTATTATGAAAGCATTTTTCAGTTGTAATTAATATATAGAATATCAGTAGCAAGACTGATAACATGTTTTCATTTCTTTCCAAGTCTATCACTGTTTAAATGAGGCTTTATATTTTCTCATTTTTATTTTTTTTTATGGTTGCTCTAAATACCATTTAGAAAAGGAAAATTGGTTGATACCGTTTTGAAAAGGCGGTTTAGTTTTGGAACTGCCACAAAAATCTTACGGCGCCATTGCTGCTAAGGAAGAAAAAAACACTACAAGTTAAACCCAGACATTCCATCAGCTGTGAATCCTTCCTGATATCAGAGATGTTAACAAGTGAATGTGCGTCTTAGAATTGATGGGTGCAGTAATTTACCATTTTAAAATTTATTTACTTTAAACGCAATCTTTAAGGAATTTGGAAAAATTGGACATGCTAACAGTTTTGTTTAATGTGTGTTTGTACAGGGAGATAGAAGAGGTTGTGCCATCATATCTACTATGACCAGATGGCATGTAACATAAAGTGTACTTGTTTCTTCAGTGGAGGCTTTATTTTATAGTAAAATGTCTGAAAGCTAGTGAAAACTTGTACCATTTTGGTTAAGTTTTTGTGTAGCAATATAATGAATGGTAGTAACTTAGAAGTAATATTAAGTGCCCATTTTCCCAATCTCCCTCTGAAATTGTAAATTTTATTTGGGTATCATCTCTGGTCTTTTTCCCACCGGTGTTTTACTACTGCCCATAGGGAGTTCTGTTCAGCCTTTGAGATTAATATATGTGGTTATTAGGATATGATTCAGAGGATATGATTCTGAAAAAGGATTTGATTCAAAGGATATGATTCAGATGTTTAATTGTGCTAGTAGTACATGTTAATAAATTGTTGGTTTTTAAAACAATCTATTTTTCCGATTAATAGTTTTTCCTGGAAAACATCTCAAAAGATTTCATAATGCTAACTCTTTGTTTGTACTAGTACTTTCTATGTTAAAAGCATTAGTGTTGAAATATTTAGAGTGTTTACTTTCTTAATGTGATGCTGCTCCCCAGTTTTATCTCTGATTTTTTTTTTAAAGTATTTTTATTATACAGCACAATTACATGCAATATAAACTTAAAAAAATAAGATCAGAATAGTCTTGTAATACTGATTAGATTTAAGATGGCATTTACTTCATAAAATCAGTTCTTTTTAAATGAAATTGGGGCATAGCATTAGCAATATGTAACACTTCAGATGCTTTTTTTTTTTTTTTTAAACACACAGTAACTAATTAAATTGCTCCTTTCTTCCTTCTATGTGTGATCCTGATTCTGCTGGACTTTCTGCTGAACTTCATGACACCACCACTTGGGATTTTGCCAATTTTTCTTGTCACTTATATTTGGCGTGTTCCAAATGGACTTCACATTTTTTATGTGGTATTATATAGCACAATGATAGATTTCCACAAGGACCACCTTCTCAGATGGGATCACCTATGGGTAGTAGGACAGGTTCTGAAACCCCTCAAACCCCAATGAGTGGTGTAGGTCCTGTTAGTGGTGGTCCTGGTGGTTTTGGTAGAGGAAGCCAAGGGGGCAACTTTGAAGGCCCTAATAAGCGTCGGAGATATTAAACATTCTTTCATTCCTGGCTGTTTAGAGAGAAAAAATTCAGTGGTATGCCTTTACACTTTAACCTGTGACCTGGAAGAAATGGTTTTTTTTGTTAATGTCTGTAGACTTTAAAGTTGTGTTTTTTTTTTTTTTTTTGTAAAACTTGAGGTTTTTGTATTTTTCTTCATTCATGAGCTTTGTAGATTAGAATGGTAATGATGTTGCTCATCATTGTGAATGTTAAAATGTGTTTGTGACCTTAGCTAAATCTAAGTATGCCATAGTACTGTGAATCTGTGTAGTTACTTAATCTCAATAAAGAAATCATTTTGGATAATTTAAAAATGTTATTAGTGGAATTCTCTTATAGTTTTAATAAACTTTGCTGTAACAGTAATACTTTGGTTGCTTTAACTCATCCCAGCCATTTAAAAATGAAAATAATTTTCTGCTTTTTAGTTTGTGCAAGTAGCACTGATACAGAAGCTTAGTGAAAGCTAATGTTAATAAGGGGTGATAGAATAGTACATTGGGGGGCATGGGAGTTTACATTTGTGTAAACCATTGATGTTCTGTGAAACCAGAGTTGCTGTCTACATTTCATAGTTTCTGAATATTCAGATATTCCGAGAAGGAATATTAAGGATATCTGTCCTGTGCTGATTTTTCCAAATAAATCTTTTCAATCTTGAAAAAAAACTGTTTGAAGGCAAATCTCTTTTGCTTATAAAATAATGTGTATTTTTAATCTCATGTGCCATTATTTGGTGTCGCTATCTAGATCTTACCCTTTAAATTTTCTTTAAAATCAAACAGTACTATTAGGTTGGATGTTAAGTGAGGATTGCTGTGTGATTTAGAAGAAATTAGGCATTTATTTAGAAGGTTGGTTTCTAGCAGTTAATACTTTAATAAGATGGGCTGACTGTGCAATGTTGTAAATATTATTCTATAGTTGGTAAGTCTCTCCAGTAACTTGTCTGACAGGCTAGGTGTGTTTTACTCTGCGGAATACAGTTCAAGAGGTAATTTTAAAAAACAGGTCATTGGAATCATTTTAGATCCCTCTACTATCAGATGTTTTATCAGATATTATCAGATGTCTACTATCAGTATTTTGAAGATTGAATTTTAATACCAAGGAAAAATTGATTTTATCACATTATAATTTTTATTCCAAAATGGAGTTTTCCTGTATTTAAAATTTTGTGTGTTAGCCTTGTTTAATTTAAAATTGCATTTTAGGAATCATTTTTAAGCTAGACCACAAATCTAATGCATCAGCCATTGACCATACTGATTATTTCTCACATAATACAGTGTTAATATATTATGCTTTTAGCATTTTTCTGAAGAATAACATGCTATTTAAAAATGAACAGTGTGTAAATATCTCATTTTTGCATCGTTTCTGTTTTTTGCTAGAAAGCATACTTTGGAAAGAAATAAATTTGGTTAATTAAAAATCTTGCATAAAAGTAATTGGGTGTAAAGCATAATTGAGATAACTTGCATCAATTAAATTTTTATGTACTATTTCATATTCTTTTTTTAGACACAACAGTATGGATGGAATCATTTTCTAAAATTTGCAAAATTCACAGGCTTTGTTTTTGGCAATCTTGGAGATTGTAAAAGAAGAGTTAGAGACTATTCTCATAACATTTTCCATGAGCATGAGTTGCTGGGGTGGGATTTGTTTTAATTTGGACATAAATTTCAGTGGGGAGTTTTAACATTAGCTATAAATTTTAAGTAATACATATATTGCGCCTAAATATGCTTCTCCCATCTACATTTTTATTCATATGGCCTTCATTAGTTTTTAGTTTTGTATTTTGCTTCAAAGCTGAAATGAGATTGGGAGAAAGTTTATCCTTTGTTGTTAATACCAAGGTATCTTTGGCCAAGGCTATGAAATTCTGTAAGATTCATTCAAGAATATTTGAAAGCCAGTGCACAAAGAGATGTCCTAATCTCCTGAACATTCTAGTGTCCGGCTCAACTCTGGCTCCAGGAACAGAGTTCTACACAGCCTTTTCCCTGCATCAAGAAAATCCTTGTTCCAGTACTTACAAGTCAGCTTCTGAGACAGTCAAGTGGAGCATCTGTGATCTCCTAGCTTCCCAGTTTGGAGTGTCCTTGTAGTTAACCAACTCTGGCTGGTTCAGTCAGTATTTTTTCTTGTGAATAAGCATACTGAGGAAGATACTTGAATGTCATTTGCTTAGAAGTGGTAGATATAAAAATAAAGAATTTAGCTTTTCTAAATAAGTGTACATTTGTCATATATGCTACCATAATTCTTTACATAAAAAGATAATATGAAACAATTTTAGTATATAATATCAATACTATGTTTTTTTGTGTGTCATGATTTGAAACACTGAGTTTAAAATATGCGGAATTTAGGTTCCATATGCTATTAATGTGTAATTAATACGTATAAAATAAAGGATTATTTTTCTAATTGTTCTATTTTAGCAGTGTATGTTGTCAGAATTTCCCTGGTTTTGTTTATTTTGAAAATAAATCATTAATTTTCTTCTTGACAGATCCAGTTTTCATTTAAAGAACTTTTGGCTCATTTGTATTTCATACAGCTCAATTTATTCTTCCTTGAGTTTTGGAATTTTCTGTTTAAAATCAGTGTTGAGCGTTCATTGGAAGAGATAAAATATTTTTGAACTCTACCTACATTATCAGTAATATTAGGGAAGAAATACCATTTTAGTTGGAATTGTGATTTAATAGAAACAGAAGTTATCAATAAGGACAGTAACTGAAACATTGGATCTTGTTTTTCAAATACTAATTGAAATTATACCTTTGCGTTTTATTCAGAAACATACTTATTTGAATATTTCAATAACTTGGTATTTTAAAGCCTATAATACTAAATATCAGTGTGAATGTTAAATAGCCACTAATTAATAAATGGAAGTAGGTTGAGAATTACAACCTAGATTTTGAATGATGAAAAGAAAATAACTGGTTGAAAAGAAATGTCTTGTGAAACAGTGAAATCAAATGTATGTTTAAACCTTTTAAAAAGTTTGAAATTTAGTGTCTACTGGGACTAGTGAGAAATAAAAGTTACTTTTTTTTTCAGTAATAGAGGAAATTTCTTGGGAAGTACAGTGGTATTTAAAAATTAGTTTCTGGTGGTGTGGTTAAAAGAGTTTTATTACAGTATCTAATAACGTTAAAATATGTTCCTGAAATTTGAGAGGGTAGCGATGATATAAAAAGTCAGACGACTTATCTTCTGAGAATAAGGTGGTGAACACCCACATACCTAACTCCTAGGTTTAACATTTATAAATGTTTGCCTGTCAGATGGATGTTTACAGACATGGACTTATGTTTGCAGTGCAGGGGGTAGGGAACTACATCAAAGTAAGTCTCAAGCTTTATAGCCCAGTATGGGTTTATTTCATGGTAAACAGATCATGACAAAATAAACTGAGGGTGGATAGATTCCTACTTAACAAGAGCATTATTTCCTTTACAGCACCCTTCATTACTAAAATTTTTAAAAATAGGAAACCATTGTCATGTGCTCACTTTCCGTTTTGTTTTTACCAGATGTGTAAAATGAAGTGTGCATAGCGTGCAGATTCCCAGTTGAATGAGGTCAAATAATTTCTGGAATATCACTCCTGGGAAATAAGGAAGAATTGCACTATTTTCATAGTATCTGATCTTTAAAAATCTGGATTTATGCAGTATAATATTTTACTACCTCTTTCTATCAAAAGCACTACCCTCTACATGTAGGGAAAACATTGAAAAGTTTTTGTTTCCATGATTACTGAATAACAGTATTAATGATGGAAGTTTGAATCTTACAAGACTGAATATTTAAAGGCCCAGAGTGCTGTGTTATTTTGGAATATTATTTGACCGCTTATCTTTTTCTATAAAACCATGTTTAGATTACAGATATTTCTTAAGGGTTCTTTCTGGTGGAAACTTACTGTATTTTTATTTACCTGGCGAAATCAGCAGTCTGTTCAGTAAGAGAAGCCTATATTTTGTAGATGGAGGATACTGCAATTCCTTAATGTAATTTAGCTAGAGTTAATTTCCATTAAAAATTGTTTTTCAAGTATATTGGTTTATGGCTTGAATTACTGTTATTGCTACCAACTCCTCTCTCCTCTACAACAGATACTATATTTTCTTGACTATGTTTGTTTAAAAATATTAAGCTAGCATTTCTGTTTAATTTGTCCCTCTGAATTAAATATTAGAAGAAATGGTATTCAGTTCTGTTTTATAGAATATAGTCACCCAAATTTCATGTAAGGTATTTCTGTCTCAAAATTAAGACTCAGAATAGTAGGATTAGATAGAATTAAGTAGTGTACTTAGTTTGAATACATGACTTTTTTCTATTTAGTTGTCATTACACTTTAAAAAGTATAGTTAATAAGGAAAATGTTTTAGTTGATTACGTACATGGGTCCTGCATTGTATCAGTAGTGGACCTTTCTTACATAAGCAAATGCGTCGTCCGTGGTGTTGAACACTTTGGAATTTGATATTTATATCTAAGATTTGCTTCTAGCTCTGAAATTGTCATTACAGAATCAGCTTCACATTGTTATGATATATTACACATCTCAGTGTAAGGTAGGAAATAAATGTATTTGAGTGTAGTATCAAACACTTCAATGAGTAGCCACAGTAATGCATTGCATTTTATAGACATAGTCTTCCTTGTTCTACCTTTTATGTAAAACGTCAACTAGCCAGTTTTTTGTGAATGGGAGTTAGATTTTTGCATATGTTTTTGAAGAGCTATGTAAATGTAATTATATCACTATGAGTGTCCTACATTTTTGTTTTATTGAAATTTATTGAAATTTATTTTTTCATTGAAATTTCATTGTTTATTGAAATTTATTTTCTGCAAATTATTCATATTATCTCGTGAAAATAGAGGACATCTTATTTTAGTGTACATTTTGCCGGAATAATTGTAATTAATTTTTCCTCGGTATTTTCAGATTATGATGTAATGTAAATCTGTATCAATTGCTTGGATTTACAGATGTCTGGTCTTTTTATGTAATGAGAAAAACTAAACAGACTCACGCATACCGATACCGGTAGTGATTATCCTGTAATAATATTTGGCCTTTTTAGCATTAGAGGCAATAGTGACTTGCTCATTGGTTAGTGTAGAATGTTAATCCTTTGATTGGTTAAAATATTTACATGTTCATTGACTTGGTTAGGGTATTTTAAACATTAGGATCACTATGGAGCCAGCAGTTCAGCAAACTGAGCATAATAACTGGAGTGATTGTGTACAAAGTGTTATTTTCTCAGTCACATAGAATCAATAGGAGAGCCATGTCATTCAGCACTTTTACCAGATGCATTTATTCATTGCTCCAGTACGTAACGTCAGGGTCCTGTTGTGTACTGGGCCCTTTCCCAGGCTGAGGTACAGCAGTGAGAACACGAGACCCTTGCTCTAAAAATACAGCCTTGGCCATCTCTTAACTCATTTCTTCTCACTTCAGTGAGCATCAGAATCACCTGGAGACTCATTAACAGATTTCTGGGCTCAACCATGGAGTTCCCAGGGGATACTGATGCTGGGTTTGCGGGCCCCACTTTGATAATCTGTGTTCTAAAATGTCCCTCAAAAGAGGCACAGAGCATTTTTTTTTTTTTGGTTGGTGGTGACACAGTGACTGTCCTGATACATTGTATGTTGTCTAGGATCCCTGGCCAATCATTGAGGCAGTCCACAACAACCACCTTCCACACACACACACACACACACACACACACACACACACACGTGCGCGCGCACACTTCCTGCTACTGCCAACTGACGTATTGCCAAAGTCCAGTATTTTTGACTAGGCAATGTCATTGCCATTGAGTTCTAAGTATTATGCATAATATGTGTTTATTATGCTTTTTTGAACTAGAATTTTGTGTTCACAAGCCTAGTTAATTCAGGTGAAGAGGTCATATACAAAAATATGATTTGGTAAAGGTTTTTTAATTGAACCGATTTTCAGATATCCATATCAGTATGAGAAATGAAACAATATAATAATCTGTTTTTATATCAGTATATTTGAACATGCTTATGCCTGCATGGTGAAGATGCTAGAAAACAGTCTTGGTCTTTGCTTACCTTCCTGGTAAATAGGAATAGGATGACATCATTTTGATGGATTAAAATGATTGTCTTACCTATTTTTGTTCTGAGCTTGTCTTTGCTTGACTAGATTGAAGGTGAAGATTTGATAAATGTATTTTCTAAGACGATGCATATATTTATTAATCATAATTTTCTTTGCAGCTTCAGTTTTCGGTAGTCACTTTAGAAAGTAATGCCCACCAAGGAGTTCAACACATGGGAGTTAAGTAATTTTATGGTAAAAATGTATAGTCTGCTTTGTGAGACCTTAAAACGACTGATGTTACATATGTATGTGATTCAAAATCTATTTAAAATATGCACTGTGTTAAAACAAATTGATTCATAATGACATCATATATTAACAAGTTTCTTCCAAAAAAATTGTCACTATATAGTGCAAAACTAAACAAAACAAAACAAAAAAACCTACGAAAACCCAGTCACCTTGTTTGCAGCCCTCTAAATGTAGAGACTTGTTTCTAATTGTAATCCATGTGTCACCTGGGCACCTCTCTGTCCTCTGCCCAAAAACTACCATAGCATAGTGTGCTCTTAGTTTCCTAGGAAATCTACCTGACCAAGTATTTTGTGTTTTTTGTGAACTAGAAATGGGTTTGGCTTTGGAAGGATATGTTGTCTGATCAAGGAAGTCATCTACCCTTTTATCTTTTAACATTGCATCAACCCACCCCTCCATTTCTTTTAATTTTCCTAATCCACTGCAAATTTTCATTGCCTATTAATCATTGTTTTACGTGCCATGTTGAAAATCATGTGTGTGTGTGTGTGTGTGTGTGTGTGTGTGTTTCTGGTCTTCATGTGGCTTCTATCTTTAGTATAGGACTTGTGTTCAGCTAGTCTTCAGATGGTTCTCCAGGTTGACTGCCCTATAATTTAGTCCTCATGGGAGGAGGCGAGCACAGTGTTTACCTATACCGCCACTTTACCAGAGCTCTCCCTCCCTCATTTTTAAAATGAGTCAAATCCTTTGCTTCTTGGAAGCCCACGACTTCAGAGACTTGCCTTCTACCCTAAGGTGGCTTGTTAACCTATTTTCCACCTGAGGAATTCTCATGCATGCTAATGAAAATAAAACTATTCCATCTATCTACTAAAAAATTTATGTGGATAGATTTCTGGATACATTTGTTTTTTCTGTTAAGGTATTCCTAATTTTCTTCAACCAAGAAATTATTTTAATTCCTGAGACTAATGAGTTATATCTCTGCAGAAGTCAGTCCTTAACTTTTAATTTGTATGCACACCAATGAAGAAAAATACAAATTTTAAAACAGGAAACTGTCTTGGGTTTCTGTGTTTCCCAGTCTATACATTACTGGTTTTCTCATTCAGATTGTGGTTTCCCTTACTCCCTGCAGCGCCCCTCCCCCCCATATTAAACAGCCCCACTTTTACCCTACTAGAAAGACATAAAAGTTGTAGATTTACACGTGAAATATTGCTACTATTTAGATTTATGCATGATGATTGATTTGGAAAATTAAGACCTCGGTTTTTGGTTTTGTTTTGTTTCTTAGCTATGTATTTTGCTACATTGATCTTTACCTGGAGCCATTAAGTCTTAAAATGTTAGAGGAAGATCAGAAGTTTTTGGAAAATGACATGCTCCTAATTTTGGAGGTGGGAAGTACAAAATAGAAAATACATATTCAGATTCTTAATTTCTGCCTTGCACTGTGCTTATATTTTAGGAAGAGTAAGTATAATCTACATCCTAGTATTTGTGCTACAAGTGTTAGAAGTAAGGTAAACTAAGGGATAGTGGTTCATATTCTGATTTATACCTATGAAGGAAAGACGTATTCCTACTAGGTTCATTGAAACTACAGATCTCATAATTTGAATTATTTCTCAATTACTTGAACAATATAGAAGAAAGTTATCTGTCACAACCACTTTCTAGTCACTTTTTTACAGGTTGTAATTGTGACATCTGTGTTAATAATCGAGCACTCTTAGAACAAAGCTGGTTTTCACTGACAGTTTCTTGGAGTCTGGGCACTGCAGAAGCAGCTGTGCCCAATGGAGATCAACGCTCAGCTCCCGTGAAACTTGTGCTCTGAAGCAGAGGGACAATGGAGTGGCACACAGAGTTGAAATAACTTACGTCACGGTAGAGAAAATGGCAGCCACTATTTTAGATAAGGGGACTAGAAAGTGCCTGTCTCAGGAGATGAAGGGACAGCATCCTGTTTGACTTAGTCTGTGCTGGCAAAGCCAAGTGATGCAGTGAGTGTCTGTCGTCCGTGTGCTGTTGGAGCGGTGCTGTCCCGTGCAGGTGCCTCGATGGCTGTGGAGTCTGGAACGAGACCAGTGAGACCCACTAAAATTCAGTTATCAGGACAGTGTTAAGCGTATTTGGAACAGTGTGGGAGTGTGCCTCCACTTTGGTGTCTGAATTTAATGAACTTTAAGCATGCATAAGTATTGAAGACAATGTTCCACTTGAATTAGAGGGTAAAATATACACAGAACTGCAAAGACTTTAGTGTGAAGAAATGAATAAATTGTCTCAATTTTTTTACATGTTTGCATGTTGAAACAATATTTTGGGTATACTGGGTTAAATAAAATACACTATTAAGCTAATTTTATCTGCTCTCTTTTTCCACTTTAGCGTCTAAGAAATTTAAAACTTATGTTTGTATTTTTGTTCTGGGCAGTGCTGGTCTAGACTATAAGTCAAATTTTTATCTTTTCCTTGATTGTAATCCCACAGTTTCATCAATGATCTAATTATGTAATTTATTTTTACTTTTTGAAATGAATAATTGGAGGTTGAACCTTTGAGTACGTACTCACCATTATGTATCAGGGTGAGGTTAATTTCCTGTGGTATAATTAATTACTTGGTGTTTGTGCGGGAGCGTAAGCATGGTGTTTGAGCACCCAGTTCTCAGGAAATAAGTTGTACACATTAAAGTTACATTTTATTCCTTTAACTTTTGTTACTTTTTCATTGTTTGTTATCTACCTGATACTCTGTCCATGAAATATTTAAGCAAATTTGGTAGGTCTTGAAAAATGTAGTCATTCAAGATTTCTTTTAAAATCTTTGAAGAAACCTTCGTTCATTTATTTGTTTACTTCATTCCTTCCAGGATGTCAGCTTTAAGAGTTGGGATCTTATGATCTAATGATTTATTCTCATTTTCTAGGTCCTTATTAAATGGTCCTTATTAAATGTTTAGTGAATGAATTACAGTAACTGTGCAACAGACGGTATTTACTAATTAGAATACAAAAATGAAGAAAATGTGATCCTTGCCCTCTTGGGATTTGATTTTTAATGGGTGTATGTAGAGCTGGAAGCAAACTCTTAGACCACTTGATAGTAATGAAGGGAATTGCAAATGTTCTGACAACCTAGAAGCAAATATCCACCTATCTTGGGAAGACTTCACTAAGATAACTTCTGAGCAGTTCTTAAAGGTGAGTAAGGACTTGCCAGTTGTTGGTTTCTTTTGTAGGGAGAGGGTAGGCAGGATTGAGGGATGTGAAATGGTGTGTTCAGATGTGAAATGGGCTCTTAAGAAAGTCCCTGAGCAGAGACCCTGAGCAGTTCACAAGGCACTGTCTAGAGGAAGGTGGTAAGAGTGAGAAGGCAAAAGGTAGAGTGTAAATAAAATTGTGACTGACCTAATTAAGGAGTTTTGATCTTTACCTTTTAGGTGACTGGGAGGACAGTTAAGTATAGAAGTGACTGGATCAGAAACAGACCACATAGGTCATTGACCCCCGACTTCCTCCCCCCTCCATGATAATTTGAAAGGATCTTAAGTGTTAGGTTTGCTCCGATTCCAGATAGGAGTCATTTAGAAGTAGAGTGAATTTAACAGACTGGTGTGTTGGTGGGAGAGAGGGAGATGCAGAGCTATCTAGGAGTTTCTGGTTTGAGTGATGGAGTGATGACGAATGACACCATTAACTGAGTCTCGGAAGGTAAGTGTGTTCAGGATTGGGAGTTGGGGGTGGAGCTGCATGAGGGTGAGGAAGACAATCCATTGGATTTAAATTGTTTTGTTTTGGTGGTTGGTTGGGATTTTAAAAACTAGAAAACATCTGCCTGGTTAATAGGTTCTCCCGAGGTACTACCGTCTTACTGAAGGTGACTCTAGGGCACTCCTCACCTGTCCTGCGTGTACTTTTGCTGTTGAGTTTACTCGCCACATATCTTCTGGTGCATCCTTTTAAACTGTGAATTAGATTATGGTCTTTCTCCATCAAATGCAGTAGCCTTCCTTCTAATTAAAACCCACCTGTATTGTAGGCACAGGGCTTTGTTTGATCTGCTCTCAGTGGACCTTTCCAGCCGCCTCTACCTTCCACCCTTTGTTCACTGAGCACGAAAGGGCTTCCTCTCTACGTAGATATTTTTGTAGGTCTCCTAAGAAAGAGGCTTTTTCCAGTAGGATGTGACATCACTTCTTGTCACTCCTGTCACTTTCGGTGTACAATGGTACTTATGCTTATGCCTGTATTTTATTCCTGTTTATAGACATACCCAGTATCATAGCACAATGTTTGACCATCAGTATTTCATGAACCAGTTTGAGGGAACATCCAAAACAAAAATACGGAGTCAAAGCCCAGATTTAAGAGTAGAGTTTTTACTACCAGTCAAAGTGAGCGGATTGAGAATCACAGATGGCTTATTCATTCAATAGTTACTGAGCTTTTTTTGTCTCAGCCTGTGCGTATAGTAGTGAAGAAAATGGAATTGTTCCCCACCTTTGAGCTTGAAGTCTGGTGGGTGGCAGGAGAAATCACGGAAAGAAATGATAAATTCTGACGGCTCCACCTTTGTATTGGAGGGCCAGAGCAAGAAGAGCAGGTAGAGAAGGAGCAGCCTGGTTTTTCATAGAATTTGGGATAATGTGTACTCCTACATATGTTTGGATAGAAATGTGTGTAAAAAGTATTCAGAGAAAGGGAGAAGAATGTGGAAAGGTAGCATTATAGTTTGGGATGATGGGTGGGAGACCACACCTTTCTCAGAGGCTGGAGAGTGGACAGATGGTGGTTTGGAAGAAGAGAAGTTCTTAACGATTGGAACAGGACTCTAAGGTTCTGAAAACTTTAAAGCTAAAAACCACAGTGTACATTTTGTGTGTCGGCTATACAAAACACTGTGTGGTGTTAGTGGAACCCCATGCAAGGAGAGCAGAGGAATGGGAGTGAGTTTAAAAGGCCTGAAGTGGACGAATCCTTGTCCTAGTTCTCTCCAGGAAAGTGTTTTTTTTTGTCTGAGTGTAAAATGAAGGCTACTCATTTTAAAAATCTACATGTGTATTTTCTTGCATTTTACATTGGTGTACATTGAAGAGGATGTTAGGAGCAGCAGAAAGGCCAGTTGGCAGCCAAGAGCAACTCATCAGGAAGTACTCAGAAGGGTCTCCCATTAAAAGGCAGCAGCCTCTACTCCCTGTCGTGCCTGTCTACCCACACTTCATGCGGTTTTCACGTGCACCCACAGAGACACTGAAGGTCTCAGTAACTCAATAATTGAGTTAGCTTGAACAATGACAAAGTGGTTAAGATATCCAACAGAAATAATTCAGTAAAACCTGTATGTTATGGCACACCTAATCCTCTTGAGGCTTTGGTAAATAAGTTGGGTGTTGTACCAAAAGAGTGAAAAACTATTTTGTACAAATACTGGGAGGAGAAAAAGCATATAATACCTAGTTTGAAAAAAAAAGTTTCTCTGACTTCATCTTTTGTGTCAGTAGTTCCTATTTAAGAGTGGGTAATTATTCTACTCCTCCAAGGGGTTCTCAAAGGTGACTGGTGCCCTTCCACCCCATCCTGATTTCACTTGTTCCTTATGGATGCCCTGGAGAATGTGTTTCTCCAGGGCCCATCAGCTCCAAGTTGTCCTTCACTCTAGTTGCGGAGGGCGCAGCTCAGCTCCAAGTCTAGTTGCCATTTTCAATCTATAGTTGCCGGGGGTGCAGCTACCATCTATTTTTAGCATCTTATTTTTTTTCTTTTTTCTAGGACTTTATTGGGGAATAGGGTGTACTTCCAGGACTTTTTTCCAAGTCAAGTTGTTGTTACTTCAACTTCAATCTTAGTTGTGGAGGGTGCCGTTCAGCTCCAGGTCCAGTTGCCGTTGCTAGTTGCCGTTGCTAGTTGCAGGGGGCACAGCCCACCATCCCTTGCGGGAGTCTAACCGGCAACCTTGTGGTTGAGAGGACATGCTCCAATCAACTGAGCCATCTGGGAGCTCAGCGGCAGCTCAGCTCAAGGTCCCATGTTCAGTCTTAGTTGCAGGGGGCGCTGTCCACCATCCCTTGGGACTCAAGGAATTGAACTGGCAACCTTGTGGTTGAGAGCCCACTGGCCCATGTGGGAATCGAACAGGCAGCCTTCGGAGTTAGGATCATGGAGCTCTAACCGCCAGAGCCACCGGGCCAGCCCAGCCCACCATCTATTTTTATTAATGCTCAATTAGATGGATGATAGGGGTTTGTAAACATTACCTGTAAAATAGTCATTGCTTGCTTTTCAGGACTGCCTTTAAAACAATGATTTGAAATGTTTCTAAGAAGACAAATTAACATTTTTTAGTTACATAGTAGACATTACGTTTTTACAATTTAGTTTTTGTCTTTCATTTATTTGGTAAGTATATTGTAAGTTATCATAGGCTATATATTTTTTAGTAAATGGAAATTAATATGTGCAAGTTAGGAAGAATGGGAATGCCACCAAGTCTGTGGACTTGCAGGAAACAGTGTACTGTTTTGCCATTTCTTCTCTCCTTGACCACAGAGCTGATGAAAAGTTGGGAAATAAATGTATATATAGAGATGTTTGGAAAGGACTTAATTTTGTAGTTTACACTATGGTGCAATTTTGGTTAAGGAATGTGTTACGATGTAACTTCGAACTTCTTTTGGAAGACAAATGGAATCAAGTCAAGTTGGCCAAAGAAAGTTCTAATGTAATTTTTTCTATATAGCTAATACATAGTATGGGAAATATATATTTGATATACATTTACTTGAACTGTTAAGTTTCCTCTTTAATAGGATGGAAAGAGAATTGTTTTTTAAGACCATTAATTAGCTGTTTGAACTCTTGTATAAGTTTTTCATAAATTTATTTACCCAGCATTGAATGCCTTTACCATTTCCTTCATTTTAATTTTATTTTAATTTTCCGTACTCTTCATCCTGTATTTGGCTGCCCGCCTCACCCCTGACCTCCCTCTGGAGGCCTGCCTTTTCCTGCTCCAGTCTCAGCTGTGGCAGCTTAGAATAGTAGCAAAACTAAACCCCTTAGGACTCTTGTGTTCTTGGCTGGATTATCTTTGAATGAGTACTTGAGAATTCATTTTGACAGTGAACTATAGTTTTTCCTGTTTGCCTTTTATTTTTTTAATTAATTTTTTAATTGTATTGGGGAATATTGCAGAACAGTGTGTTTCTCCAGGGCGCAGCTCAGCTCCAAGTCCAGTTGCCATTTTCAACCTTTAGTTGCCAGGGGTGCAGCCCACCGTCCCATGCGGGAATTGAACTGGCAACCTGTTGAGAGCTTGGCGCTCCAACCCATTGAACCATCTGGCCACCCCTCTGGAAGCTCAGGGACAGCTTGTCTTCAATCTAGTTGTGGAGGGCGCAGCCCACTGACCCATGTGGGAATCGAACCGGCAACCCTGTTCAGAGCTTGTGCTGTTACCAACTGGGCCATCCAGCTGCTCCCGTTTGCCTTTTAATAGTTAATTTTCTTTTGTGTAGTGTGTAAACGTGCATGTGCACATGCATGCACAATAGCATGGGTGCTAGCTCTACAATGAGTTTTGCTATTTTTTAAAAAGAATTTTATTACACCATTAAAAGTAACTTAGGTATTAAAATACTAATTTAATGTACATATTTTGCTGTACATTACCAAATGATATTTAGATATATACTAAACACTGTATTTGGTTAATAAAACAAATTTTTAAAAATGTATAGGGCCCGGAGGGAGGTTGGGAGGGAGGGAAGGAAAAAAAAATGTATAGGGCCCGAGAATGAGTTGTAACTGATGATGTTATATTTGGAAATAGCATAGGTTAATAATACACTTGAAGTGGTCATAGGTTGTGAATGACTAAGTCTGTAGTAGGTATGGGTGACATGGAGTGTCAGTTCCGTTCAGCAAGGGTTTGCTTCATTTAAGACTAAGGCAGCCAGTGTGGGGTAGGTGCAAGGTACTTTTGTTGAAAAATTCCATACTCAGTGGTAGAGGTTAGAATATAGCACAGTAATTATAATACAATGCAGAGAAGGCCTAAGGGAAAACAAAAGGATGGTCAGCACCTTTTAATAGTCAGTTGGAGACTTGCACTGCATTTGCATGAATTAGGAGGCAGACAGAAGAAAGGAAGAATTCAAGAAAGTACATGGGAATACAAAGTAAGTGTTGGGATCCTGTTATTAATAAAGAAGGCATTTTGCCGTGATTGCCTTGTTAGTGATCACGTGTGGTCAGTCATCAAGTACCCATCTATGGTTTCCAGGCCGGAATTCCCACCCGTTCTGAGGAATTTTTTTTTCGCTTTCCCATTCCCAAATCCCGAGAAAAGTTGGTCGGAAAATTGGGAAAATCAACTCCTTGAACCCAGTAATACCCACAATAGGAAATGTACTACTCATAATGTATCTCTTAGACATTTTTCCTGTTTATCGCTAGGGTTTCTGGGTGGGAATTCCCGCCCATTCTTGGGAATTTTTTTCGCTTTTCCGTTCTCCAATCCTGAGAAAATTTGGTCGGGAAATTAGGAAAATCCGCTCCTTGAAACCAGATAGTTGGTAGTATTGGCAGTCACTTTGTGGAAGCGATTCATCGTAGAGAACAGGAAACAGTTTGTATCTCAGGGTTCAGGAATGGGAGAGTGAAAAGAATTTGAGAACGGGCGGGAATTCCCGCCTGGAAACCCTACCCACGAGCCATTAAAAAACATGCTGTGTACTTTGCAATACAGTGCTGGCTGTCCTTGGGTGACTACACACATGAAGTCTGTTGTCCAGAATTGAGGGTTACAGGGACTATGGAGAAAAACAGCACAAGGTAAACTAATTTGCTCAGGGGTGGGGAGGGACAGGGGCACATTTAGAACAAAAGGGTCAGAATTGAGCGCACCCCAGGATTTGGCGAGGTAGAAATGCCGGAATACCACCTTCAGGATGAGTTCATGTTTGTTTTGGGAGCAGGTGCTATCAGAGAGGGACCATTTCAACAAAACTGGGAGCTGATCAGCTTTCATGAAGCTGGTGGTTACCCAACATGAGACTGGGAAAGGAATCAGATCTTACTGCGTGGTAAGGAGCCAGTAGGAGTTTTTTGACAAGTGGGTGATGGTAGTCAGTTTTGTGTTTCAGGAAGGTTAGCTAGATTGTGGGAGGGACACATTGGTAGTAACCCACACTGCAGGCATGTAGTTGAGACATGGGAGTAGGATTGGAGAGGAAAAGTAGCGATCAGGACGTACCGATTAATTATGAAAGTGTCGGGATTTGGTGGTTAAGTGGATGTGGGGGAGGTTATGTGAAAGGCAAGGATGATAAGTGTTTAACGAAATGACTGCTTTTGGTGCCACCAACTTCCAAGAATAGTTAGGGCAGCAAGGTCAGGATGGAGGGCTTCAAATCCTTGGCATGTGTTTACTGGAAAATGGTGATGCTTAGGAAAAGGTCTTGGCTCAAGAATTTTGATTGTCATTAGTAGGCAACAATTGATAAATGAAAGTATGAGATGTAAATAGTACACCAGTGCAAAATTGATACAGGATAAGGGGCCGAGACATTGCTCAAACACCAATAGATGGGGCTGTGTAGGGGGACCTGGAAGGGCCTGGTGGACAGTTGCATGCTGGAACACATCTAAGCCTTTTGCTCCCTCAGCAGAGCAGTGCATCCACAGTCAGCCGTTAGAGAAGCATGCGTGCTGAAGAAGTGGGCCTGTGCTGAAGCGGACTCAGTTTTTTCATGCCCGGCCAATGACCAGCATGGAGAAATGTGGAAACCAGAAGTGGACTAACCTCACAATTCTTATTCCTCAAACTTACAGTCACCTGAATAGGCCCTATTTTGTAGCCATCATTCAAATCCTTTGAAAGCTAGAAATATATCACACCCTGTACTTCAGAAAGCATTAACATACAATAAAAATCAACAACCTCCAAATACTACTGTATAAACTAGGTACAGTTTTGAATTCTTTGAATAATACACATCTGGTACAAAAACATGGAAATACAAAATGGTACGTAGTGAAAGTAAATTTCTCCTTGTGTCTACCAGTCACCCACCTCTCTAGGAGCAACCATGTGACTAATTTCTTGTGTGTCCTCCCAGAAGTTTCTGTGTATCACAGGCATGTGCAATTTGATACATGTGCAAGTATACTGTACATAGTGTTTTACCACTTATTTCCTCACAGTATTCTATTTGGGAGATTGTTTCAAATAAATGTGTATGAGAGAGAGACCTAATTTTTATATCAATTGGTGGGCACTGTTAGGTGTGTACTGTATCTTTCTTGGTTGGTGTTTATGTTTCCTTTAAAAAGAGTCCTTTAAATACTCTATAGTATCTTTGGATGTGTTATGGAGCAGTGTGTGAATATATAGTGCAGAATTTCTACTTATTGCCGGGTCACAGGGTGTGTATGTTTTAAAAGTTTCTTAGGTGCTGCCTATCCTAATTATGGGAAATGAGAACTTTATTCCTTGCAATTCCCAACCCAATGCATAAAGTGAGTAAAGATCAGATGTTGATAACAGGTTGTTACATGTAACAGTAAAAGTTTAGGAATTGAAATTACATGATTGAACTTGGGAGAGCTTTGAAGTCCAAAGTTTCCAGTGAGAATTCCAGGAATTAGAGACGTGAAGTTTTGTGCTTTAAATATTAGATTACATTAAGTAGATGTGTATTTTATTAAATTATTAATGTCTCAGTTATGTTTAGGTGTTTGACCTGAAAATATTAACAATTTGCCTCATGAGGTATTTAACTGAGTTTCATAATGGCTTAGTTTATTTTGTGATAGAAGAGGGCATTAGACTCAAATTCAGAAATCTTTCATTAAACAAAATTCTACACTTCTCCAGCAGTGAGAAATGGGCATTATTAACCTTGGTGTGCCTGAGTAGCTACTTTGAATTTTATTCGTATATTATCAAGAATAGAAAGACCCACAAAGCCTTTCTTCTAGAAGAATTCCCATCTTTGATGTTCTTATTAAAATTTCTCAAGATTATTTGGAAATACTGGAGCGGCAGTTAAACACTGGTCCCCACCTTGTCGATGGGATATGTTCCAAGATCCCCAGTGGATGCCTACAGCTGTGGATAGTACCAAACCTTATGTATAGGCTACGTTTATTCCTACATGTATATTCCTATAATAAAGTTTAGTGTATAAATTAGGCACAGTAAGAGGTTAACAAGAGTAACATAGAACAATTATAACATCTGTAATAAAAGTTATGTGAGCGAGGTCTTGGTATCTTATTGTTCTGTACTCACTTTTCCACTTACAGGAAGCACTTTACGGCTTCCCTTTGGCATATCTGAATTACCTGAATCACTACTTCTGTGCTTTGGGGCCATTATGAAGTAAAATACAGGTGACTTGAACACAAATACTGTGGTGCCGTGACAGTTGACCTGCTAACCGACAGGGTGACTAAGTGACTAATAGGCGGGGAGTGCCTACCGCATGGACAGAGGGTCGTAGCGGATGGCATGAGATTTCATCACGCTCCTCAGAATCGTGCACAATTTAAAACTTATGAATTGTTCCTATGGAATTTTCCATTTAATATTTTCGTCCCACAGTTAACTGGGCAACAGATTTGGAAGCGAAACTTCAGGTAAAGGGGTTGTGTACTTCATTTACAAATCAAAAAAGGATGGAGGCTCTAAGCTATATGGTAGACTACCTTTCTCTAGAAATAATAAACACTTGTTTTCATCTCCAAAGAACTGTGGTTTATTTTTCAGTGAATTACTACATATATTTGAAGGCTTCATAGCAAAAGTGACTTTTTTTATTAAAAAATTTGTGTCTTAGGATAGTAACTTTAAACGGTTGTGTATACATATATACCCAAGTACTTCAGTGAGTGCAGATTCCTATTTGAAAACGGAAAGCTTGGTTGGGGTCATTTATTCCTTTGTGAAAGATTGTCTCTCCCCGTTGTGATAGAGCACAAACGTTTTGTTTTCATCATGTGTTGTAGTTACAGACATAGAGAGACTCTGAGCACATACTATGGCAGTACTAGGGAATGTTCTACGCACTGGGGATACAGCTGGGCAAACATAGAGGGTGCCAACAAAATATATACATTTTAAGAAAGGAAAACTAAAATTGTAATACTCAATATATACCGGTAACAAACGATGAACACAAGTCACATTTGACTTCTGCAATTACAAGAGGTGCTCAAAGTGGTTCCCATCAGCGTCCACTTCTGATTATGGTGAACTACTGCTTGAGCAACGCTGACCAGAGTGTCCACTTGTATGCATTGTTTTGGCAGCCCCAGTGTGTATGTGGGTTGGGGAAACCTGCCCATTTTAGGATGGTCGGGAAGGCTTCTCTGAGGAGACATTTGTGCTTATACCTGATCCAAAGGAAGGGCCTTGCACAGTTGGAGGTCTGGAGGTGAGCACAGTTCAGTGTGAAGGGAATAGGTTTAAGGCAAGGAAGAGGGAAATGTCTGTTGTAGCTGGTATTGAGTGAGGGAAGTAAGGTTGTTTCTGGAACTCTAATTGATTCCACCCTGTAATGGAATTTGGGCACCACAGGTAGCTTAAGTACCTCTTGTCTGTGCGTTCCACCTCCAACTAATTTCGTGCCTGTTGGGGGGCGATATTGCCGGAGGAGGAGAGGATGTGGACCACATGGGCGGTCGTGAATAGTTAAGACTTTTCTCCATGAAATGAACAGTGTTGGAAAGGGTTTGGCCACGTGGCAATGTGATCTGGTTTTGTTTTAGAAAAAAGTTTTAACTACTCATAGAGACCGAGGAGAGCCAGAATAGAAGCAGCCAACAAACTGGGCCAGTAATGTAATGGTATGGACTACAAAGACTTGATAATATAGATGAGGAAGAGGGGAGAGAATGAATGGATGTGGCAGTAATGGTCATGATTTTGTCTCAGGAATGTGCACCCACCCCTGTATTTTGTGCCTTCCATCCACTTCAGACTTTTTCCTGGGAAATCTGTTTAACAGCCTGCCTGGTCTTGTTCTGCAAAAGGAGTAGTGATTATGCATTACTATGTGAACATTTTCAGTGACATTGTTAGAACTCCATCTCTACAGTCCTTGGACCCTCCGTGAGATCTGTGCGACAGAGACTCTCATTCTTGTGCTTACTGCATTTTTGTTGAATCAGTGAACAGGCGATTCTTCCAGGGTAACACTGGAGTTTAAATCAGAGTCAAAATGATATTTCTTTATACCACACAGTTTAGTCTCAAAGTTGAGTGTGATCGATGTAAAATTATTAGAATATCTTAATAAGCCTTGATGGTGACTGAAAATGGGAAAAGTGTATGTGGTGTAAAAGAGCTGCAGGGAGCGCTAAGGTTCACATATTTAGGAGACCCCATTGTGCCTCGCCAAGGGAGGCCTGACGTCTTCTTCGGCCCTGATGACAGTGCAGAGTCTTGTCCCGAGCTTTTGATGATGGGGTTTGTTCATTTACAGGTGCTGTGGAGGCACAGAAAGTTTGAGAAGTGAGACAAATGGCTATTCTATGTTATTTTATGCCTTTTTTTCTGTTTTCTGTTAATCTGATTTGTACAGTCCAAGTCTCTCTCAACACAGTGGTAATCAATAAGAAAATTTTGTGCTTTTTAAAATGTGACAAAAGTTTTCTTTTTAACTCTCCCTTTTGTTTATCTTTTAAAAAATATGTTGGCATCTTGTGTTTAGGACAAAGCATTAAAACACATAACCACGTTGATGTTTTATGTAAGTACAGTGTGGGCATCCACTTCTAATGAAAAGTACGGTCCCCTGAGAACTTGCTGCATAAAGCAGCAATAAACGAGGGTCCCCCGACTGGCCTTGTTATCTTGCCTCATCACTGATTGAGTTTAGCACCTGTTTTCCACCCTACTTTAAAATAGATTTCAATCGAAGACAGTGCCGATTATACTTGTTGATTGTTTGAGTAATTTCTCCCTGGTAAAACATTGTGATATACTCACTGCTTATAAATCCAGTTAATGGATTCTGCAAGAAATAATTTTCCTAGGAATTTGAGTTCCATGGTATCTTCAAAGTAAGTAATAGTAGGTACCATTTTTAAGAGATTTTAAGTACATGTTGAAAAATAAACTTGAGTATCGTTTGACAATTGTTCCCAGTGCCTTTTCAGTATATATGAACATAGTTGATATATAACTAATGGGGCTTCTTTGATATGGCAGTAATTTCCTTGAGATACTGAACTTTAAATAAAAATAGTGGAGGCTGTACAGGTGAGTTCATAAAAACCATCTGCTCTCGAGTTAAAATTGTTCCTGTGGTCCAACTTGTTTTATAAAAACTTAACCCTGATTATGCAGTGATCAAGGATAGGTTTTCTTTGACTTTTTAGGGGGAGATGCTTGGGAAGTCTTAGGTGTTTACAAGAGGACAATGCTGTTTTATTTTATTTTTAAAATTGAAATGACTGTAGGAATTTGAGAACAAAATTAAGCGTGAAAATTTTCAGTGGTGTCTTTCACTCCAAAGCCATTGCTTACCTCATCACAATTGCATTACAAATATAGCACATACATACAGGTCTGGGCCCTTGAAACTGAGTTAATACTAACTTTTCTTAGAAGTCATTAATTATGTTTGATAAAATCATCAATTCATTAGATTTCATATGAATCTTTGCTGAACTTTACTTTCTTTTGTAACTACCGTAAATGTTACTCAAGACTTGGAGAAAAAGATATATAGATTATAGATATAGATATATAGAAGTATATATCAATAAATTATTTTATTGAAAAAGCTAGTTGCCCTCAATAAAGCTGAAAAAAACGTTCCTTGTGTGTGTCTAAAAAAAGTTGCAAATTTCATTTTTTCTCCAATATTTTTGATTTCAGTGTTAATATTTATAAATGATGATTCTTATTTATTTACCTGAACATGACTTTAAGTACTTATCGTGTTTCCCAGAAAATAAGACCTAGCTGGACAGTCAGCTCTAATGCATCCTTTGGAGCAAAAACTTAATATAAGACAGGACTATATTAAGTTTTTGCTCCAAAGGACGCATTAGAGCTGGTTGTCCAGCTAGGTCTTATTTTCGGGGAAACACGGAATTTCTTAGTTTTGAGGTGCTACATGAACTTTAAAATAATTTTTATTGTGATTCATTAAATTAAATCTTAAAATTCTGCTTTTTAAAAACTTGAAGTAGCCTGTCACTCCAACTTTGTGAGTTTTGTTTGACAGCCTCAGGTTTCGTCTATTTCAGATGTTACAAGCTTTTGAGTCAGTCGTCCGACATCACCGGCAGCTGCTCTTCTGGTTTGATCACTATAGATCAGTTTTGCCTGAGTTTGATCGTCATATAAATGCAACGTCACAAGGCATACTGTTGCCTCTTGTTCCTTTCAGGGAGCGCAGTGTTTCGGGGGCTCATCTGTTGTTGCACACAGCAGTGGTTGTGTCTGATCACTGCGTGGGACACACCGGTCCGTGAACACGACACATTTTGTTGGTTGGGTCTCCTACAGATGCAATCCTGAGGGTTAGGGACTTTCTTGTACCCGTTATTTACACATTTCCTTTTTCATCGGAAAAAATCTCGGAGTGGAATTGCTGAGTATAGGGGGTATGACATTTCTTAGAACATGTCTGTTCCCACTTTACTTCCTCTTGAGCAGAGCAGTGTTGCTCTGCCTTGTCAACACTGTCGGTCATATTCATTTTAGCCATTAGAGTGCGTGCGTAGATGGCATTGTGGCGGTAGTGTACGTTTCCTAGTAACTTCTCGTCTTGACTACATTTTCATATGCTTTTTGGCCATTCAGATACCTTTTTCTTGGTAAGTACTTTTACTTTTCCCTATTCACCATGAATACCCTCATTGCTATTTATAACTAGGTTGTGTGGTTTGATTGCTATTTGATGTAAAACATCAATCTGTGTAACCAATGATGTGGGGGGAAAAATCAGCTTTAATAGAGTTCTGAAAAGCCAGATGATGTTGAGAATCCAGAATTGAATGTTCCTATTATGGATTTTTGCTTTTTGCAAAATACCACCTGAGAGATGGAAGTTATTCGTTATGTAATTGAATTTTTATTATTATATCTGACATGTGAACTTTGATGGAAGGTCCACAGATTTTACAGAAAATCAAAATCTTAGTCTGCTTCTTTGTTTTATTGCAAATTTTCAATCCAAAAGAGTCATGTTAAAATTAAACATGTTGAGAAAACTTTTGTGTTTTTAATTTCCAATTAACTATTAATTGAAACTGTAGTCTATCATTTATTCACCAGTTGAAATTATATTACATCAAAAAGGAGAATGAACTCATAGGTGTGTCAAGTGTTTTACAGATTTACTACTGTCGTGAGCATTTTCTCAAGTTTCCTTGGGAAATGATGGCTTTTGAATTTTTGGCCTTTATCTTTTTTTTTTCTTTTCTTTAAATTTATTGGGGTGCCAGTTGTTAGTAAAATTACATCGATTTCAGGTGTACAATTCCGTATTACATCATCTATAAATCCCATTGTGTGTTCACCATCCAGCGTCAGTTCTCCTTCCATCACCATATATTTGGTCCCTCTTAAGCTCATCTCCCATGCCCCACCCCCTTACCCTCTGGTAACCACTATTGTCTGTGTCTATGAGTTTTTGTTTCTCATTTGTTTGTCTTGTTCTTTTGTTGTTTTTGGTTTTTATACCACATATCAGTGAAATCATATGGTTCTCTGCTTTTTCTGTGGCCTTTTATCATTTTGAAGTTCTTCTCTTAATCACAAAGTATTTCCTTATGCCCTTTGAAGATAAATTATTTGCTGCTTAAAGATTATTTCAGTCCAGAGTATACTCCATATTTTGCCTGTTGTGACTTGCGCATAATAATAGCATTTGGCTTATTTGTTCTGTGCCTGTCATGGCAAAGGAACAAATTCAGTTGTGAACACTGCTCTGTAGTTCTGATGGTCAGGTTTGGTAACGCAGAACCCCTTCCCGATCAACTTCAGAACTCGTTTGTCAGAAGGGAAGCCCTGGTCTTGAGCATACTGATGAAAAATGAGATTCCTTTTTATAAAGAAAATCCACTTTTTACGTGACTTCTGGCAAGATGTTTTTCAACATGAGCCATTCTTTTTATTTTATTTTTTTTTTTAAGATTTTTATTGGGGAAGGGGAACAGGACTTTATTGGGGAACAGCGTGTACTTCCAGGCCTTTTTTCCAAGTCAAGTTGTTGTCCTTTCAACAACTTGGAGGGTGTTGTAGTATTGGAGGGTGCAGTTCAGCTCCAGGTCCAGTTGCCGTTGCTACAGGGGGCACTGCCCACCATCCCTTGCGGGACTCGAGGAGTTGAACCGGCAACCTTGTGGTTGAGAGCCCGTGCTCCAACCAACTGAGCCATCTGGGAGGCAGCTCAGCTCAAGGTGCCGTGTTCAATCTTAGTTGCAAGGGGCAGAGCCCATCATCCCTTGCGGGACTCGAGGAGTTGAACTGGCAACCTTGTGGTTGATAGTCCACTGGCCCATGTGGGAATCGAACCGGCAGCCTTTGGAGTTAGCATGGAGCTCTAATGCCCTGAGCCACCGGGCCATCCCAACATGGGCCATTCTTAAAATCCTATTTCCTTGGTTTTTGCCATTCATGTGTTATAATTTGAACAGCTTTGTAGAGCACTGCTCATCCTCTGTTGAATTATATGTTATCTATATTTTCAACATTCCTATTTTAGAATGTATCCCTATTAATATAGTTTATGTATTACATAATATAAACTATATGTAATATGAAGGATAGTAGACTCCTATACTCAGTGGAAAAGGATACCTTCTTTAACTCAGGTGGAAGGGGACAGTGTTAGGTGCATTGTTACATAGTTGAATATTAAGAATGGGCCTTTGTATCTTCGATGTTTTATTTCTTAAGAAAAGTATATGATGTTGGCTGTTAACATTTCTGACTATGGAAAATCTTAGGATATGGTTACAGAAGCCCTTTTCACTCTTAACAATTCAAATGTTTTGGCATAGGAGGGTTATATCCAACACAAACTTGCTTGTGGTTCTTTTTTTTTTTAATTAAATTTATTGGGGTGACAATTGTTAGTAAATTTACATAGATTTCAGGTGTACAATTCTGTATTACATCGTCTATAAATCCCATTGTGTGTTCACCACCCAGAGTCAGTTCTTCCATCACCATATATTTGATCCCCCTTACCCTCATCACCCACCCCCCACCCCCTTACCCTCTGGTAACCACTAAATTATTGTCTGTGTCTATGAGTTTTTCTTTCTCATTTGTTTGTCTTGTTTTTGGTTTATATACCACCTATCAGTGAAATCATAGGGTTCTCTGCTTTGTCTGTTTGACTTATTTCACTTAGCATTATACTCTCAAGATCCATCCATGTTGTCACAAATGCTCCTATATCATCTTTCCTTAACGCGGAATAGTATTCCATTGTGTATATATACCAAACTTCTTTGTCCATTCATCTATTGAAGGACATTTTGGTGGTTTCCATGTCTTGGCCACTGTAAACAAAGCTGCAATGAACATTGGAGTACACGTGTCTCTATAGAGAAATGCTTTCAGATTTTTTGGGTAGATACCCAGGAGAGCGATTGCTAGGTCATATGGTAATTCTATTCGTAATTTCTTGAGAAACCTCCACACTGCCTTCCATAACAGCTGCAGCTTGTGGTTCTTATTGACCAAGTTATATCCTAAAATTAATTAAAAACACTTTCGTCCAATGTGATGTTACAGTTACGCTTTAAGATTTCAGTTAAGAGAGACCCTTTAATGCAATAATTGGTTGGGTTTTTTTTTGTTTGTTTTGTTTTTTTGTTTTTTTGGCCAGTGTCACCAATGGAAAGAGCTATTTTTCAGGATCAGAAATATTAAAGTCCTTCTATCTTTGTGTATGAACCTTATGGGCGTTCAGATTTTAAAATCCAAATTCTGAGTGTCATTGAGTGGATGTCAGCGTGCCTTTCCCCGTAATTGTTTTAGCAGTGTTGTCGGTGCTCCAATATACAGTATACCTGGTCTCTGAGTATTGAATGCAAGTATTAAGATGATCCACCCTTTTAAATACTAAAACACGCTAGAATTTGGCTCAATTCTAGAGATTACCTTTTTAGGATTCGTTATATTTAATGCTTTGCAAATTGCACATTCACTTTCTTGAAAAGTTAAGATTTATTCAAAATTTTTAGTCCTGGTATCATTGTATCATTAAGAATTAAGTAATCCACTTCATCTTGGTTTATGGCTCCATTTATTCTTGTCAATCTTAACTTGACCAAAGGCAATATATACAGAAGTCAGAATTTTATAAAACCAACCTAAGAATGCTAATGACTCGAGGAGTAGACACCTAACAAGTATCATATGCAGTGAAATGCTAGCTGCTAGTTGTAAAAGGTAAGCTTTTGTATGACAATGCCTTTTTTGAAAAAAATACTGGTGGTTTTATAACTGGGGCCATGGATCCTGTTGGATTATTGAGGTGTGTGTTAGGGTAATCTATGTACTTCCCTTAAATTACATGCATAATTTTATATACACATTTTTTACTTTCATATTTTTTGAATTCATATTTTACATACTTTACATACTCTACTTTTGGATTCATTTTTTACATTCATACTTTATCCAATTCTCAGGTCAATTTGAGACTCAAATGGGTTTTGAAAATAATACTGATCCGGGGTAATTAATTACAGCATTTTGGGGTCATGTATCCCTAAGAATTTAAAAAAATTGAGCACAAATCTGTTGAGGTGGTGTTCTACTGTACTAATATTTCAGGTACTTTATAAAACACATTTGATAAGGATGAGATACCATAAACCTATTCTTCAGTGAAACATCTGGGGCACGTGCTCTCTGGAGAACATTGGCGCAAGGTGTTAGGGTAGGTAAGAGAATTTCTGATGGACCACAGCAGACTGTGTGCCGTGCCTTGGATCAAGTAGAATAAAATTTTGTTGATACCGTAGGAATGATTATAAGGTTCCAAGGTTTCAGGAGGACCTACCAGTGGACATAAAAAAAAGGGATTTAGCAAAATAGACTCAATATTTTTAAATGATTGAAGATTTATTTCAGGATTTAATAGTGTTTAATGCCAAAACATAAAATTGAGCTGAATTTTAAATGAGTTCTTTGAGGAAATGAATTAAAGGAAAGTCTTACTGAATGGAAATAAATGAGGTAAAGACTAAAAATAAAAAGCATCTTAATGGAAACTGATTACTGTTAAGAACTTTAAGAAATGAGTTAGCGCTTTTAGAAAAATTATTTAAACTGGGTTATAAAAGGCTAAATCTGATTTTGTATCCTAGGATAAAAGAACACATGGGTGAAGCTACCTGAAATTTGACTTCCAGCACGAATCGGAAGTTAGGGACGAGAAGGGCTGGAGCCATGTTTCCTTTCAGGTAGGTCCTTCATAGTTTTAGTCATTCTTCCTGATGCTGCCTGTTGACTCGGTGGCCATTTGTAATGGTACCTGTGTTCAGTTACGGAGCGTGAGTAAATAGTTTATGGTGCGAAGTGGAACCTCACCTTGTCTGCATGTTGTCTACCGGTCCCCAGGTCACTGCCCTTCTCTCTGAGCAAGGCTGGGCGTTGTTTTAGCTCCAACTTGCCCTTATCTTTCCTCACTGGTGGTAATGTGTCTATCAATATGTTTGTAGGTGAAAAGGGACTGAGTATAGAAATGACATTAAACGTCTTATTTACTGAAGGAGAAAATATTACCTTTTTGTGTTTCATGATCCGAAGCTTAAAATGTTAGTCTTAGGTTCCTTTGGTAACTCTGTAGTCTTAAAAATGGTTGAAAATAAAACCCGACCCATGCTAGGGATAGTAGCTCCATTTCTCCCTTGCTGCTTTCCTCCCTCTTTATTATTGCTTTAAGTCAGAAAAAAAATTGTATGGGAACATTTACATTCTGTGATCTTGATGACAGAATTCCAGTAGTGGTGTACTGTCATCCTGATAGGTCCAGTGTCACCTTTGTCCTTTCCTGGTGACGACAGACACTCCATTTTTATCGCTACTGAGAGTGGTCTGGGGACCAGCAGCGTCAGTGTCTCAGCTCCTTGGACGTGCGGAACCTCAGGACACGGGCCACCTAGCCAGGCTGCCCCGCGCACTGTGGGGCACGATGCACGCATCCTGACCTTTGAGAAACAACTTTGAGAATGATCTGATCCCTTATGCCACCCAAAAGTGGGGCAAGCTGTTCTGTGTTCTTATCCAGCTCTAGAAAATGCACGCTGGGCAGTGACTCAGCTGGTTCCTGGTCATCACCTGGAACTTAAGAATGCACATTCTCAGGTCTATGCTTGTCCTGGTAAATGGGGCGGGACCTACCCGTGTTTTTAAAAGCCCGCCAGGAAATTCTGGTTTATACTAGAGAGCCACTGACATGGGTTATGAAAAGGACTCTAATGTCCATCAGCTAATCGCTGGACCAAAGCTGTGGCCTTAGGTGGCCTCAGAGAGAGGGCGCTCGTCAAGGGGCTGCCACCGCAATTTCAGGATTTTGGTTCATGTTGGTAATAAAGGATTGAATAATGTTCATTTACAGTAACTGCTTTTTGTTAGATTTGTATTGTCTAGTCAGTGAAAAGTGGTCCATTCCAGAAGATACTCTAGTTTATTGATTTTTCTGAAGGTGAAATTAGTAAAATAGCAAATATACATTTAATGCTAGTGGAAGGGACATGGCATTTTCCTCCTTCAGAAATCTCGTTAAAGACATGGACTGTCTTCAGATGACCCCAGGCTGCGGTTCTCACGCCTGGAGGTGCAGAAGCCCTTGGCCGGCTCAGGAGCTCCCAGCAGGCCCAAATTCTCATGTGTAGTGAGGTGCTGCAGCTCTGGTCTGGGAACCAGTTTTTTGGCATTCATGTAATTAACCTCTGCAGAGAGTTGATCTCTATATGAGCAAGCGCACAACAAAATACATTATAGAAGTGATGGATTACTGAAGAACATTTTATAGGGCAAATGTAGTAATTCAGTTCTTGAATATTTTTTTACTATAGTCCAGTTTATTTTCTGTATAACGGAATGCTTGTAATGACATGGGAGAAACAAGCCAGAAAAATTGTTTCATTTGTGAGTTTATTACACCATATAAACAGTGTATGGATGTATGAGCAATAACATTTGACATCTAAAAAATTAGATGGACACAGTTTCTATGGTTAAAATGATACTTGGAATCGTGCAAACTGTACATTTTCATTCAGGTTTCGTTTTAGAGGTGTTGACCTACTCCTTGGTGTAGTCTGGCTGGTTAACGTTGGAAAGTTTTATGGTAGCAGCCCAGAAACACAGAATGACCCCCCTTTTAACCCCTACAAACAGGAACCACTAGATCCTGTGATTTTGGGTCAGTCCCCAAGATAAGGAACTACTCAGGAAATGTGGCATTTTTCTGAGAAAATCATATTTTCACTAAAGCATGTAACTTGGCCCAAGTAAATAATGGGCAGTATAAATGAGACAGGGATTATGTCGTGGAATGATGGAAATTACTACGTTTAGATTCCAACTGGGAGCTCAAGGTGACAGATGACTATTTTCTGATTTTGTTGATTTGGTCCCAATTGAATTGTGAACCCTCATTGTCATTATAATTTCCAGCTTCCCAGTAAGGTTCTGGGTACCCAGAGGGACAAGTCAGGCTTAGATACCAGATTTGGTGTGAAAGGAGCATTATCTGCGAGTCAGCACAGGATAGGAAGCAGCACTGTGGATTCCTTCCATCAGCCATCCTCAGAACTGAGCAAAGAGTTTAAACTTTTAAAACGTTAATTTTAGGGGTTTATATAGTATTACGCTACAAAACGTTGGTTCGCGTTTCATCAGTAAGCGCTCTTCGCTTACCAGCCTCCGTGCACTTGTCCTTTCTCCGTTTTATGCTCAGGTAACTGAAAGCTGAGTAGAGTTATAAAAGCAGCACCTGAGTTTCAGACTGCGACCTCCTGGCATTCCACTGAATAAATACTATGAACTTAAGAATTCAGATGGCAATGACTTGAGAAGACGGTGTCTGAAATTGAGTAATTTCATATTCCTGTACCAAAGTCAAACTCGCCATCTACCATATTTCCCTGAAAATAAGACCGGGTCTTATATTAATTTTTGCTCCATTAGGGCTTATTTTCAGGGGATGTCTTATTTTCTCATGTACAACAATCTGCATTTATTCAAAGTCATGTCATCTTCTGGAACATCATCATAACGCACTAAATGCGTCTGTATGGCTGACGATCTTAATGAGCTTATTTTTGAAGCAGGGCTTATTTTCAGGGAAACACGGTAATTGTAGTAGCTCAACATTTAAGGAGTGCTATTAGGTACTTCTCTTTGTACTAGGTGTTGCAGATAAAAGAATGTGCAGTGTGCCTTCTGTAGCCAGACTCATCAGAGTAGACCAGATCTGAATGGTGTAGTCAGTAAATTAATTGAATACCCCAATTACTCGTCCTTACATCAGTCTACACTAGACAGGAGTAATTGCTGAGGAGTGTTTATTTTTTTTCCTTCTCTAAGATAAAATTGAAGTAAAAAGCTGTGTATTAACTGCTTTTCAGGGAATCTGCATCCCGTTTGTGATAACTTGCTGAGTCCTGAGGTTGCCAGGGCTGAGATGAACAGCTCAGGTATGTGTTGTGTGTCTCACACACATTTTGACCACATGAGGAGGTTGCTGTTTTCTTCTGTAGTCCGGAGCATATGTGTACACCTTGTGGTAAGGTCTGCGTACAATTGCTTTGTTTTCCAGAGAAATCACTGCCCACACTTTGTACATGTAAGAAACCAGAACTTCCCATATTCTCCAGAACTCAAGGACAAGTGCGCGTCTCACCTGCTATGGAGAAGGTACAATTTAGAGCAGAACAGCTGTATGGAGTTGTGTGGCTCTCGTTCTCTTCCTAGTTGACACACTGCTCAGAATGTCCCAGCATATGTGGCACACAGACAGGGCAGTGTACTAAGCTACCTCACACTTTCACGTTCCGACTTTCTGCCCTAGAGCATCACGCCTTCTTGATAAATACCATATCCTTGTTTAGTGTGTTCTTATAAGTTATTAGGCAAGATTCTGAGATAAATTTTCTTTCATGTAGTAAACTAAGGTGCTAATGTTCCTTCATGTTCTATGTATTGTTGCAAACTCAAATCTCACCTTTTTTCAGAAAGCTATGAAATCAGATACAGTACTAGAATACAGTTCAGGGTAGTTAGAAAAGTTCAACGCCAGCCATCACTCTTCTAAAAAACTAAAAGAAAATACACCAATATTGTGTTGTTTTATTGAGAAAACTAGGAAAAGGCAGTTTTAGAATGTGAAGTAAAAATTGCTCTTAAATGTCATCACAATGTCTGGGGTGTAATATGTGACATTCTGAAAATTTTTCATTAAAATTGTAACTCAGACAATTATAAACCTGATTAAGAACTAAATTATTTTATACATTTCCATAATCTAGACTAAGCTTGATTTATTAGTTTCCCAAATATTTCTTAAAAGAATGTAAGAGTTAGACCTGTGGAAAATCTACAGGAACTCTGGCTCCTCACATGAGGCCTGGCGGGGCAAAGCTCCCTACCCTTTCCCGTGTTCAAAATAAGGGCACAGGGCCTGGCTTTGAGTAAGGAGAGAAGTCTGCAGGTAATAGCCTTTTCGGCCTCATAATGTCCTGGTTTACATTTTTTGCTGTATGTCAGACTCTGATTGATTATCTTTTCAAATAAAGGATAATTGGAAATCTATAAAGTTGTCACCTCCAACTGCATATCAGAAATAGATCTGATCTCCCCTTTACACTTCAAGGGAGGTAAATTCAGGCTTTACTTAGTGCTTAGGTAACAAATTCACCCAGGGTAGTAGAAAATTAAAAAGAAAAATGACTTCCCTTTTCTCATTCCACATTGTGGAAAAGCTGGACACAACCCCAGTGTGAGCACTCTCTCCATAATATACCGGAACGCCGTGGCCCACGTCTGAGACCAGAACAGACAGGCCTTAAACTGCATGAGGTTACAGACAAGACTTTTTTACATGTGGAAGGGTTGGCTGTGCCACCATTCCCAGCTGCTTAGAACAGAGGAGTTAGGAAGGTCCAACAGGAAGTCCATGTCCACCCCAACGTCTTTGTCACTGCAGCTGGACTCTGTACGCGCCTATCAGCAACTTCACCTATAGGGGGAGAAAACGCACATGGATCAGCACAGAGGTGGCTCCCCTTTCTTAGCGGGGAGAACACACATGCCCAAGACTGGTTTGCAATGTTGTCAGATTGGTTATTAATTTAAGTAGCAGTTTTAATAAAAAATCCAAGTGCTTATAATTTCATTTTTAGTTATTAAATGTTCTGTCTAGTCCACCTTCATTTTACAAGGAGAGGTTAGTGACCCACCCAGAGACACACAGATGGCAATCCAATAGCAAAGCCTGGAACACACCCAGCATGCTAGGTATGGAGGTATTATGTCAGACACATCTGACGTTGAGGCAGGTGCACCTAGCATTCCACCCTGGGGAGCACATGTCTCTATGACAGGACCAGGAATACAACGTTCTTGAGAACGTTGTCTAAATGATAATCATTTAGAGTGATAATCTGAGTAGGAACACTGAATATGAGGAGAGGGTGTTCACCTTGGCAGCGGGTGCTTCCGTCAACCTTATGAAGAGTTTGTTGAGGCCTGCAAGAGGGCTGAATGAGTAAACAAAATGACTATCCTAGGGAGAGAGACCAAAAACTGTCAGTATGTCTTCCATCTTCTACATCTAGAAAGAACTAGACCATATCTAACCGTATAACCTCATCTTAAGAGCTCAGAAACCTTTAAGGTTCCAGCGATAACAAATACAAGTTTTGTACGTGAACTCACACAAGGAAATAACCTGATTTCTTTACTCTTCCCTTGATTTATTAAAAAGATACAAATAAACAATATCCACATAAATCTCTTGGATTAGAATGTATCCGGCCATATATAGCATGAGTATTAAAAATCTTCATAAATCTTCATAACTACTCAATTGCTTAATTCAGCCTAAGAAGTCTAAATGTGGCAAAAGAATCATGCAATAAGATCCTTCAAGAGCATGTTTTATATTAAAAATGAATTTACACAGGCACTAATTATATATTTTTAAATGTTTATAAAATCAAAGTTAGAGCATAATGATCATCTAAAATTAAGCATTAAAACTAAGTATAAGTTAAGCATTAAAATGAAGTATGAATACAACCAATGTTATACAGAGACTATTTGAAGCATGAACAGATATAAACAGGTATACTTTTCTTCCTTTTACAATTTCCTTATGTTTCTTGTACAATTTCTGAGACATGGTATATAAACATAATGTAAGGCTGAAATAGCAAACATTTAGAAACGTTTTTGACAAAATTTAGGATACTTTATTTTACCGGTTATTGACTCATTTCCAACAAACGGTTTACAGAATTATAATTAACATATTTTATTAAAACAGCAATTTAGAAGTCACCTGTACATTTGATTAGAAAAATCTACTTTTCATTAATGAACTACAGAAAGTCTTACCAGAAAAATAGGAAGTTGAAATTTATCGTTTAAAACTACAGCTTGTACACTACACGGTCCACAGAGTCGGGCAATAACGTCTTTACCCAGAAAGTTTGCGTGGAAAATAAACAACAGGATGCCAGAGCCTGAATAGGGGAGATGTAAACACAGGTGTTAACACCCTTCTGGCCATGCCCCCGTGGGAGGAGCGGCCACACAGCCTCTCCAGGGCAACTCACACATCCGACAAGAAGGAGCCCTCCGATGCCCAAACTTGGGGCTCTTACTGAGTATTTTTCAAATCACAACTTTTTTTTTTTTTGTCCAAGTAGTCCCTACTGATAGCTCATGGAACAGACTTAAAAATATGCTTTTCTACATTAAAGTTATTTTAGTTTTCTTAAAAAGTCATATTTAAAAGCTGCTGCTGAATGTATAAAAATGTCCATGGAAGCAAACCGCTAGACATTTCTATGGTGGTTGTGTCTAATTAGGTTTGAGTGATTTTCCACTTCCACATCCTGTTTTGTCTTTTCCAAATTTTCTGCTTAACAGCCAGAAATCTGATTTTTTTAAAAAAAGCATGAGATTTGAAGTTCTCTGAATATCCAAATATTTGCAACATTCCTTTATTTTTCGTTTGAAGAAAAAGTTGTAGTTTTAATATGATCTCTATGACTTTTATGGTAAACTATTTTTAACATGATAAAATACTGATCCAGACCAGTTATAAACAAGAAGAGACTTTATAAAAGACCCCAAAGAACCATTTGCTTTGTTTGTTTTGGGCCCAGGGAAACGGGGAACCCAGGGCCCTTGGCTTCTCGTACCTGTCCCGTTGAGCTATTTAAGGCCTGACCCAGTGATTTTGCTCTCCAGCATTACAATGTAAACTGTCCACCTGAATAGTCAAAACTACAAAATGCAACTCTTCAATGCCAAGTTCACCAAGCACTAAGGTGTTATGAATGGCTGTCTTTAATTGGTAGGGCTATATATGTTCTTGAATATACTTGTTGTTTTAAAGGGTGGTGGGTTTTGTTTTGTGTTTTTTTTTAAAGCCAGAGCCCAGCTTACCTCCACTTCCCATGTGGAACATGCGTGTCCTACAGAAGGCATGGCATCGCCACAGTCCTGCTTTTGTTAAGCAGAAGCCAGGAAACAGAACTGACATTTCCATCTCTTGCTACTAAACTTTATTAAGGGGCAAGACTATTAGCAATAATAAAATTGAGGAAAAAATACTGATTCTGGGCTTAGAATGTTAAAGGTAAATTTTCATAAAATTCAGTTTAAAGAAAAACTGGTATAATTAACTAAGGCTCAGCTTCCATAGTTATTTAAAAAGTGCTAACACCATGCTCTGTGGACCCCTCAAAGTCACCTGGGATGGTGGGTATCAGTGGGGGGGGGGGGTGTCTTTTTTTCTGCCAGAGTAGCTCTGCTATTATTTTACCTAATTATACATAACAGAATTTTCTTAAGGTTTGTTCAAAGAAAGAATTCTAAAATAATCAGTTATAGTGTCACATTTCTAAAACAAAACACAGGCTTACCTTCTGGTATGTTCTGTAGAGGTTTGTAATTGAAATCCATTGAAAAATCTGGCCCCTCACAGAGACGGTGACATGCTATCGGGAAAACTGGCTCTAGGAGAGCAAGACGTGCTTCAAAGTAATCCTTTATGGTTTCTTCCGCTACTCTAGAGAGTCTGCTCAGAAGTATGTAGTAAAAGTTGATAATATTAACGTAGAAAAGAATCATGAGCCATACAATGATTAAACTATTGAGTACCAGTGAGGCCTTCCCAGATCACATCCTGCTCCCCGCTCTCGGCTTCTGATGTGCTATCTATTTGTCCATGTCCTCTCCCAGGAATGCAGGGTCCAGAGGCCAGTCTCCCCTAATGCTGTCTCAGTGCCCAGCTCTCTGAACACTGTCTGGCACACAGACAGTGCTCAATGCATAACCTGTCTAATAATGACCAATTTGGAGGACCAGCGATGAGAAATCTATCCAAAAATTCAAGGATTGCCAAATTGCGACACACACACACACACACACACACACACGCGCACCCGTTTTGTTACAGTGCTTAGTTTAGGAAGCAAGTAAAATGATTAGTATTAATTCAAAAAATATTTTTAAACTATCTCATCTGGTTTGCCCAGGATACGGGATATTCTAGCTTTAGGAGGTTAAGTCCAAAGTCCCAGAAAACCCTTTAGTCAGCTTTAGTCTAGCAGCCCAGGAACCCCTCTGTCTCATGCAAACCAGGAAGGCTGGCGGCTCTACCTGCAGACTAACTATTACCATCAGGGCAGACAGACGAGCTGGCTTCCTGGGAGGCCTGGCAGTCAGGTGCCGCCGGCCACCGGTCCACGCAGAAATGATGGGCTGGAGGAGGAGGCGGTCATGGGGCATGTGCCCTCGCTTTGGCCTTGGCCTTCTTTGTCTCGTCTGAAATTTACTTTTCTTTGTGCTTAGAACATAGATCCTACACCTGGTCTTACAGGTATGAAGACCAAGTCATACTCTTAAGTGTGCAAGAGGAGGGAGGGGACAGTGGCCATTCCTGCCCAAGGCTGCCTGCTATTGTAACAATAATCTACTTGTATGAACTTCAATAAAATAAAATGGTTTAGAACTCATTTGAAAAAGAAGGAACTTGAATGGATAAACTGATGCATCCAGACAGCGGGGTGATTAATTATTTGGCACTAAAAGGAAATGCACTATCAGCCATGAAAAGACATGGAGGACCCTTAAATGCAGTATCTGTAAGTAAAAGAAGCAAATCTGAAAAGGCTACATAGTGTGTTGCAACTCTATGACATCCTGGAAAAGGTGAGACTATGGAGACAGTAAAATGATCAGGGGTTGCCAGGGTTTAGGGGGGCGGGATGGATAGGCAGAGCACGGGACTGTCAGGGCAGTTATGTGTGACGCTGTGAAGGTGAGTGCATGTCATTATACATTTGTTCAAACCCAAAGAAGGCACAACAGCAAGGTGAATCCTAACAAAACTATGAATTTTGGATAACTGTCCACATGGGTTTGTTAATTGCACTATTCTGGTAGGATGGTGATAGTGGGGAGGCAAGGGCATACAGAAAATCTCTACTGTCTACCCTGTCACTGTGAACCTAAAAATTCTCAAAAAGTGTCTATTAAAAAACAATAGAGGGGCGGCTGGTTAGCTCAGTTGGTTAGAGCGTGATGCTCGTAACACCAGGGCTGCCGAGTCAATCCCCAATGGGCCAGTGTGAGCTGCACCCTCCACAACTAGACTGAAACAACTACTTGGCCTGGAGCTGATGGGTCCTGGAAAAACACACTTAAAATAAAAGTTAAAAAAAAAATAGACTAAAATTTAAATGGTTTTAAAATGTGAGCCAGTTAAGAACATAATATTTTAAGGATACTCCTAGACAACACAGTGTTAAGTTTGGAAGTTTCTAAGACCTCAGTAACATGCAGAAAACAATTCACATGCCATTAAATTCATGATTTTTTGAGAAGAGAATCCTCTCAGGACCTCTATTGCCAATCTTTCTCTGAGCACTTACATGCAGACCATTCCAGTTTTGATGTGTGGTAACCATAGCACATTCACATCAAACTTACGTGTCTAAGTGATTCTTCAGCAAGTCATACACCAACCCGTTGTTAGACTGCTTTGCAAAATACATCGCGTTATTTTGGTGCTTTGACAAAATATTGCAGTCGGCTCCACATTCAATTACCAGTCGGACAATGTCCGAATTTCCTCTTTTACAGGCCTACGTCCAAAGGGGAAACAAAAAACAGTAATAATTACTTAAGTGCAAAATGAGGTAACTACCAATCACTGTCCCTTTCTCCACACACGAGCCTGGGAGTTCTTTGTGAAGAGGGAAAAGAAGGTTGGATTGGGGAGAAAGCCTGGAGTCAGGTCTCCACCAAGTGTCAGAAACTGTTACATAAATGGAAGAGCAAACCAGACAGAAATCTGTGCTGCATTCAGTTAATTCCTAACCTGACTTGATTCCTTGGGAAATGGGTAACTTTGAAAGATACTTCTGTCTCAAGACAAACACCAGCCTTTCTAAGGTCTGCTGTGTTCCTCGTTTCACCTGTTTCCGCACAGACGCCTGGTGGCCCCGCCCTAGAGTGGTCAGCACTACTTAGCATCACAAAATAATTTCAAAAAAATTTTCCTACAGGCTGCCCAAAAGGAGATTAATAAATAAGCATAGACACTAATTTGAATTGAATAAATCTAAGATTGAGCTGTGACAGTTTAAAGACCATTTCTGAAGTATCTGTCTAGAACGCACCTGGTGATTTTTCAGTAACATAGTTTTAAACTCCTGCTTTCAGTTCTAAGCATATGGCAATAGTAGAAAGTCAAAATTCAAAAGCAGGTCTCCTGAACAAAAGCGGTTCCACGAGCCAGCAGTGAGCCAGGTTTAAAGCCCAGGTGTGGGAGGCCTGGGCTCCCTCCCTGACCGGGCAGCACCACACACAGGCGTTTGGGAGGCGGTGGCAGGACAGCCAGCCCCACGCAGGGAGCTAACACACTCAGTGTTGTGTCCTGACAGCATCTTAGCCACAGCAACAGGCCAGGACATGCTTATTTTGCCCCCGGGGACCCAAATCAAAACTGCTAACTGCGGGGGCGGGTAATAAAAAGGGTGCCTGGGGAGCCTTTAACAGCTTTCAGCTCAAAAGTAGCTGCAAACCACAATCCCAAACACAGGAAGGAACCCGAGGCTGAGAAGATGGATTCACCACCATAAAATGGCAATGGGAGGACAGCCTGTGCTTCCCCACCCCCAGCGCTGCACGTATCCTATTCCAGGTCCTGTTTTCAAACAGCTTGGCCACCTGTCATCCATCTGAGGCTTCTGTGCTCCCCCATCACATCTCTCATCACCCCAGGCGGTACTACTCCCACTCCACACAGTGCTGTTCCCAGGCCACGTCCCCAGCAGGGCCTGGCGGCCGGACGCCCCAACGCACACCTGAGGAGCGGAGGCACGATTACCTTCATGAGAGCCGTCTCACCATTGCTTTGCTGGACATTTACGAAAGCTCCTGCTTCCAAAAGAATAGCCACTGTCGTTAAAAAGTTCTATTAAGGAAGAAGAAAAGCAAATTTAACTCGCAAAATTCTTTGGAAGATAGATATATTCAGATGTTTTGAAACTTAGCCATTAGGAAAGATACTGGGTCACCCCAAGCAGGTAGGTGAGCAGCTTCCTGGCTCCACACTGTGCAGGGTCCCCTGAGAGTGGGTGGAGATGTGGGGGGATCCCCCCCGCCCCAGCACCAAGCACAGCTTCACTCAGTTTTGCCAACAACTTCAATCTGAAGTTTAACCACCGGTTTCAACATAAAAGCCCCTGCATAGCAATCCTTTAGAAAGATAATATAAGATTGAAATTGGTATTAGTACCTTAATTAGAGGTCCTTTTTAAATATAACACTTCCAACTAGCTAATCACATTATGAACATTCAATGGCAAATACCACTGTTGATTAGAAAACACCCATTCATGACATATTAGAGATGCGCTGGAATATGCAACTTTAAAGTTACTTGACTGTATGACCATTACAGTTCACTACAGAGGCAGATTCTGTGTTGTCCCACGAGCAGGAATTCCCGTGAGCCCACAAAAGGGCTGCCTGTGATGACCAACCTTCTCGGCTGCGTGAATGAGGGCGGTGGTCCCGTTTTTCTGTCTGCCATTCACTTTGGCACCTTTTCTGATGAGGAGCCTCAGCAGGTCGTCCTGCCCTCCTGCCGCGGCCAACATCACCAGTGTCATCCCACTTGAATCCTTTATTAAAGGTTTTGTTTAAGAAAAAATATCAATGTTTAATCAAAAATTTTAGAACTAAGTTTTTTCATCTAGATTGTTTCAGTGTGAAATCAATGAAATACATTGATTTAAGTATCTACCTAGCTTTACTTAGCTTTTTTACTAAAATATCCTAATAAACAATCAAAAACTAACAAGCTTTAGAATTTTTTATAATGAATGTTACTGTAAAGTTTTACCACCTCCATGCATTAAGTTCTAAAGGCACATCAATACTTTGCATGATGTGAAATGAACAGTAAAAGGTACTTGTTTATCTCAAATTTCAGGTCCAGGGCGGACGAGTGGCTCAGTTGTTTAGAGCTTGAGCTCTGTACAATGAGGCTGCCGGTTTGATTCCCACATGGGCCAGCAAGCTGCGTCCTCTGCAACTAGAATGAAGTCAATGAGCTGCCACTGAGCTCCTGGGTGGCCAGATGGCTCGGTTGGGGTGTGCCAAGGTTGCCAATTAGACTCCCGCAAGGGATAGTGGGCTGCACCCCCTGCAACTAAAGATTGAACTCGGTACCTGGGGCTGAATTGGAGCTGAGCTCCCGGATGGCTCAGTTGGTTGGAGCGTAGGCTCTCAACCACAAGGTTGCCGGTTCGACTCCCGCAAGGGATGGTGGGCTGACAACAGTGACTGGACCTGGAGCTGAGCTGCGCCCTCCACAACTAAGACTGAAAGGACAACTTGACTTGGATGGAGCTGATGAGTCCTGGGAAAAACACTACTGTTCCCCAATAAAGTACTGTTCTGCTTCCCCAGTAAAATCTTTAAAAAAAAAATTTCTGGGCCAGCCCGGTGGCTCACGCGGTTGGAGCTCCATGCTCCTGACTCTGAAGGCTGCCGGTTCGATTCCCACATGGGCCAGTGGGCTCTCAACGACAAGGTTGCCAGTTCAATTCCTCAAGTCCCGCAAGGGATGGTGGGCAGCGCCCCCTGCAACTGGGATTGAACACGGCACCTTGAGCTGAGCTGCCGCTGAGCTCCCAGATGGCTCGGTTGGAGTGTGTCCTCTCAATCACAAGGTTGCCGGTTAGACTCCCGCAAGGGATGGTGGGCACCGCCCCCTGCAACTAGCAATAGCAACTGAACCTGGAGCTGAGCTGTTCCCTCCACAACTAAGACTGAAAGGACAACTTGAAGCTGAACGTGCCCTCCACAGCTGAGATTGAGGGGACAGCAGCTTGACTTGGAGGAAAGTCCTGGAAGTGCACACTGTTCCCCAATAAAGTCCTGTTCCCCTTCCCCAATAATAAAAAAGTCTTAACAACAACAAAAATTTTCAGGTCCAAAGTTCTACTGTGCTCTAGGTAAAACTCATACATTCATTAGATTCATTTAGTGGCCCAAAGATGGAAGGCTACAAATAACCTCAAGAAGTCACATGAGCCCACTGTATGACGACAAGCTAAAATAAGTGCTATCTGGATTAGACAAATGTTAGCCCCTGTAAATCTAACAGTGGGAAAGTGAGTTATGTTGCTCTAAGGATAAAGAAGAAAATGCAGAAATAGGACGCTGATATGATAAAACTAAGTCGTTAAAGAACTGCTTAAAACAGATGTGAAATTACATGAAGTTGATGAAAACTAAAAAGGTAACTATTAGCTAAAATATTTCCAATCACTAGTTGAAACAAACCATATGAGGAAACCAAACCAATTAAATACCATTTGATAAAACCAAATTCCAATAGTTTTGAGTTCATTTGGTTATTATAATCTGATAGTATAGCAAAATTTGCCGGTATGAGTAATCTGAGGGAACACAAGTGTAAGAAAAATTATTTCTAGCAGTAGCATGTTAGACAGACTCAAGAAGTTCCACTAAAACTGAAATGAGACACTGGAACCACTTCCTCTCATTTGTAAAAATCTTCCTAACTTTAGAAAATTCCCTGCCTTTACTATGCTTTTAATAAAGACTAAGCTACGTGAGGATTAACGTGGGGAAAAAAGCATTTGATAAAATCCAACATCCATCCCTGATAAAAACCAATTAAAAAGAGCGGAAGTGTAGGGAGGTGAAGGCTGCCACACAGGACAGGCAAGACAGCTGACACCTAGACCCAGGGGAAAACCCTCAGGTCAAGGACAGGCAGACCTCTGCCCTCATCACCATTACTCAATGGCATCACCATTACTCAATGGCACTGGTTTCACAAAACCGAGAAAGAATATTGTTGGAAAAAAGGAAAACAAAAGTTATTTTGGCAGATGATCAAATCTCTACCTAGAAAATCCAAGGCAAGTAACTTAAAATTATCAGAGTACGAGAATTTTATAAAGTGACTGGAGACACCACCGCCCCCCCCCATAGCTTTACCATACACATGTAATAACCAGTTAGAAAAAACGTGTGTGTGTGTGTAGGATATCCTAATGATCATAGTAAGATAATTAGTAAATTATAAAACATTTAGGAATAAATCTAAATTGTGCAACAACTAGATGAAGGAAAAATCCAAACTTTGGGAATAAATGAAGAGCTGAATGTAAAGTTATGTTCTTAGATGGAAAATTCAAAATGTAAAAATGTAAATTGTCAGTCAAATTATATATTTCATGCAATTTTAATCAAAATCCCTATAATTTTTTGAACTGTAATGCCAAAGTATTAAACCTAAAAAAGTCTGCACCAAGAAAACTAAAGAAGAAAATATAAAAATCTTTTCTAAGCAAGACAAGAAACCAAAAGCCACAAGGGAATAAGATCAATACATGTGACCACCTAAAAATAAAAACCCTCTAAGCAACGTAAGACTGGAAAAAAAAAAAAAAACCCTAAAAACAAGAACAAGAGGGTTAATATGCTTTCATATAAAAAATCCTTATAAATCAGTATAAAAACCTGCAGCAACAGTACAGTCGGGCAGTTGCTGTAAACAGACCACTCTCAAGGAAACAGTGACCTGAGAACCAGGAGCCGGTTCCCACACTCACCCCTCAAAGCGGCAGAGGTTAAACCAGATGACCACAGCTGAACCAAGGGGTTGGAAATAACAGGGACTATAATTTCTACATTCCTACAACGTTTGAATTTTATAAAGTGAACATGCATTACTTTTACAGCTGAAAAATGAAAAGTAAAACTGAATTATTTTAAAAGAGCTACTTTCCATCTTCCTTTCATGAGATTTTACAGATATATTTACTACCTCTTGGTCCAGGTTATATTCTTCATTTGAACTAAGTGCAACCTTCACGGTAATATAATCCCCATTTTTCACAGCATCTCTCAATAAATCTAAAATGAAAGAAAAGATAACTTAGGTTTTCTGTATCTAGATTCATGAAAAGGACCCCCATAGTTCCCAAACTACTCACGACTTGGGATGGCATCTGCTGTAGTAAAATTCTCATCTTTCCCAGTAAGATGCTTCTGAAAATCTTCTAATTTCATCCATTCCAGCTGCAGGTCCATGCCCAAACTCAGAATCTGCTGTCTGCCGTCTGGAACACAGAAGAGCCATAAGATACATTTTTCTGGGCTATACAAAAATAAAATACAAATTTATTCAATCTGTGGTGTCTTAACCAAAACTACATTGTCTTTAATGAAATTTCTATTTTTTTTAGGAAGTAACATGAACTATCCATATTTAGAAGTCACAGTACTTCAAAGACATGAAGATAAACCGCTAACATATTAACTATAAAATAATGAAATATGAATTTTAGGTACATGATTAAGTGTCTCAAAGGAAGAGAGGAGTCAGTAAGAGGCATCACTAACATTTCTTTCTTGGCCATGCTTCCTGGACATACACTGCTTTCAATCATTTAAGCAGGTAAGATCATTCGAAATGTGTAAACCAGACCTGTGCTTACATAAAAGTACTTGTCCATTGCTCCTTCCAGAGTCGGCTCACGCTCCTCCTCTTGGAAGCCCTCCCTGTTGAGCCCCCTTTACACCATAAAGCAAGTGCTGGTCTCCTCCCTCACGTCTGACCCACGGGCTGATCAGCCCTAGGACAGACATGCTCATCCCCTATCGCCAGTGCAGTGCGGCTGGGGCCTAACTCACGTGGGGTAATTCAAAAGACTGAACAGCACAAATATTTGCTGGTAAGAGTTAAAGGATTTTCACCGAAAACCGACTGCTCAAACCACACAGATGTTAGGCAGTTAACCTTGCCATAGAGACTGTAAAAGACATGCAAACAAACGCACTGTCCCCCAAGCTCTCAACTGGAACCAGCACTGCCCCTTGCGGCCCCAGACTGACACACGTGCGTCTGGTCCCAGCCCCACGTTCGCTGTGCGCTTGATCAGTCACAGAAGCTTGCTGTACCTCCCGAGTGACAGTAGTAATAACAGTAAAAGCAGCTAGCACTCAGTAAGAAGTGTTCAATTTACGTGAATTAATGCAGGTAGTCCAGAGTGACCTGTGGGGGAAACACGTCACAGCTGAGGAGAGCCAAGGGCACTCTCAGTGAGTCATAGCTGAGCCCACAGGAAGCAGTGGGAAGGACAGATGACAGGTCACATAAATCAAGACAGTAGTGTCTTCCCAGGGCTCTCTGGAGTAACAGAACCCAGAGCTCCAAATGCAGCAGAGCTCACCCTACATGGACCTGCCCCTCGTCACCTATCCATCCGGTTTTCAGGCCTGAAGGGTCTGATGCTGAGGTCTCTGCTGAAAAGCCTGGGCCTCCCGGTGCCGACAGGTCCTAGTCTCCTGGGGGGTGGAAACGGGGGAAGCTTCGGCTGACACCGGCCAGTACGGCTGGTCTCGTCAGGGCCACCTTCCTTCCACATGGACCCCAGCCATCATTCAGTCCAGCACCGGCACCGTCTGAATGGAAAGTGGGAAGGGCCTAGGGCAGCTGGTGGGCTGGACTCAGGCTGTGGGTGCTGGTCACTCAGGAGCCCCGACAGCTGGGCTCTTCTGAAGGGACTGACGGCCTACACAGGGAAGCTGAGGGTGGGTGACCATGTGGAAGGACATTTGGGTTCACCCTTAGGAGCCACGTCCCAGCTCATGAGGCACTGACACCCGCCAGTGACCTCGGAGGTGACGCCCTAGCCGGGCACGAGCCCTGGCCGCGGACCCTTCAGCGCACACAGCAGCTCGGGAGAAAGGAAAAGCAGCCGCCGCACTGCCTGGCATGTTGCCCTGAAACAGTGACTTGTTAATGCAGTGACAGCATGTCCTGTGTGTTCTAAACAAAGCCCAAGACAACTGCCAAAGGACTCTGGGGCCATGTGCCGGAGTGCCCAACCAGCGGCGGACTGGCAAATTCGTTCTGTCGGCCCACCCCCTCGGAGTGACACTAAATGTGCCTTGGTTTGTGTGGCGCCACATCTGGCCGACCCAAGCTTCTCCAGTTGTCTCCATGCCAACCAGGCTGCCACCATTAGAGGATTGGAGAAGGCATGGACCATCTACAGACACTGTCCTTGACTAGACAGTGACTGGGAGTCCCATTGCAGAGGCCACGACGTGCTAGACGGCACAGGAACGTGAGAGTGGAGGTCCATCGCCCCGTAACCCGCAGCAGCACAGTTGTAGGAAGGAAGGAGGCAACCTTAGGCAGCAGCTGAAATGACTAACAGGTAAACCAGCTGGGCCAGGTGGCCTCAAGTACTGCTCCAGGCTTTGGTACGTTTGATTGCTGACTAGTAGATCCTGCCGCCCCATATGCCACACTGGGGTCACCTGCCGAGGCACTTACTGCCATAAAGGTATGGAAGTCTTGGGGACATCCACTGCCCCGACTCACTGTGCACAACGTTCTGCGTTGCTGGGGACACCCGAGCCCCGTCACACCTGGGAGAGGCGCCATCTACTGGAATTTGCAGTGGGACGTCCCGATGGCATGGTGTCACTTGGAGCCCTAAGTGAGGGGAACTAGACTGTCTTCACTGGGACTCCACTGTCCTGCTACAAGCCACACCTGCGGACACACCTGGAACAGGGCACGCAGCCCTGAGGGAAGAGAGGGATGGGGGCTCTGGGCTGGCAGCCGCCCGGTCCGTCTCCCCTGGCCAGCAGGGCTGGTGCGGACAACCCCCTCAGGTCCTCAAGCGGCCAACCCGCACAAGGCCAGGCAGGCACGCTGTTTCCCACTGGCCCGTCATGTGACTGCCTTCCTTGTTCCTCTACTGGCCTGGAGGCTGTTATAGCACGAGACGCCCGTACTAGTCACCCAGCAAGGCTACAGGAGGGCCAACAAAGCATCTCTCCTGAACTCTGAAATGTCCCCAACGACAAAGCTGTCCTCCAGAACACACTGGCCTTGGCATTATTACTACCTCCCAAGGGGGCACCTGTGCACCCAAACAATGTGCTCACCCCTGATGAGTCTGTAATGTATCATCTTCATTCATTCACGAGGACACAAGCGAACGTCCCGAGGAGTCTGACCCCCAGCCTAGTTGACTTAATAAATCAGTGGCTCGGATCTTGGCGCTCTTAGTGGAAAAAAGTATTCCTTATTTTGGGAATCATTATCTTGACCTGTGTTTTCTCTGGCGCTTGTCTGCCTCCAATGTGGTCCAACAGCTGCCAAATGAGCCACTTCCGTGCTAGTAAGATCCCCTGCTAACCACCCAGGGCACACCGCAGAAGAGGGGGGGCATGTGAGAGGGTGAGAGCTGGTCACAAGGGGTGGGACGCTGGAGGCCCTCGTGAGGACTTGACTCCTGGTTGACCAGGAAGCCGGACGCAGGCTCCTCGGGGCTCCCCTTTCCTGGAGTATTGCCCACCATTTCCACAGGGAGCCACCTCAAGAACGGAGCCCTGAGAGGTGTTGAGACCATCTGGACTGAATACGTAACTGAACCCAGTAAAGGCTTCTACAGAAACTTAAGATTTGGTGGGCGGGTGTGGAGAGCGACTTGTCTCGCTGCCACCTGAGACCAGCCTCGTTCTGTAAGTCCTCTGCTTATCATACCTTCCACCTACCAATCCAGACAGGCTGCCTCTTTCTTCACTCCCTGCCCTCTGGATACAGGCCAGTTTCAGATTTCACGCAGGGAAACCCGAGGGTGCAAACTGACTGCCTCTGTTTATCATTGAAGGGCAGTGCTGCTACTTGGCATCGGGCCTTGGGGCAACCCACTCCCTCCATGCCTTATCTATGGGGCCTAGAAATTGTCTCGATTTCCTGCAAGCTCAGCAATGCACCAGAAAGCAAGATTTACCTGGTACCCAGGATCTTGTTGCTTTGAAGTAAAAAGGCCACCCAGACTATCCACTCTGCCATGTATTCTGAAACATTTAAAACATTGTCTTTACCTGTTTCTCTAGATTCACAGATACCAGTTCTGTCAGATTACCCTGTCCTAGCTACAGCTCACAGGTATGCACTTTCTGTGCCCCCACAGCTAGTGTGGCCTGCATTCCACACGAGGCCCCCCTCCTTCATAGCTGATCTCAATAACCCCCGCGAAAGCACAGACAGCACTGTCATATTTAGGAAGTGCCATTTACTGCAAGGTTAAAAGGACAGAATACAAATAAGTCTGCACTTGATAATTTTCTGAAAGAAATCTAGTGTAATCAGGGTACTTGGCAAAAGTGAGAAACGTAGAAAACTAGAAAGCTTTATAATTTCTAAATGTGCAGAGCACATTTATAGGGACTCAGAAAATATTTCTGTGATCAATTTAGAAGTCACAGAATGACCTAGATCTTCAATATAAAAAGTTACTTATTCAGGAGATTGAAATAAAATCTTCTATGGCATTATTTTCTGACCTTGAGACCAGAATTACAGTGGGAGAGGAGTCAGCAGAGTGAAACAATATGGTGTACTACCCTACAATGATCTGCAAACCGATCACAAATATACTCACCAGAACTCTCGTCTGCTTGGCACACACTGTCCATGGCATCCTGATCGCCTTCTGCGGCTATGTATGCCCACGTATCAGTCTCATCTCGTGTATTTCTCCTTTCTTTAATTACCTGCTTGTTTCCCTGGGATTTGGGATCTTCTGCGATCTTACTTTCCAGTGGTATTTCTTCTCTTTTCTGATTATTCTCAGGAAAATCATTTTTTTCTTCTGGAGTTAATTTAAATAAATCAAATGCACTTCTGATTTCCTTTAATGCTAGTGAAAAAAAACAAATTGATAAACAGGAATGACAAATTCGTTGCAATCAAAATAAAATCTGGGTTCGTGTTACAGAAACAGGTATTTTCTTACTTTTCAGTAGTATGTGTCTTGTTTGGTACAAAATGATCAGATTCATTATCAAACATGAAGCTGTCTCAATTAGCCTTCCTACTGGCTGCTCAGTATTTAGGAAGGGTATGCAAAGTGCATGGCTGCTCACTGGTGCTCTGAATCACTCCCAGTTTTGACAAAGGCCTTCTGAAGACAGTGAGCCTCAGGATAATCTTAGTCATGACACCAGCTATCCTTCTGCTAAGACCGCTACCTGTGACCGTACCCTGCAGCTAAGCTCATACAAAAGTAGTTTCTGGTGGCAAGCGGGGGATGAGAGGGCGCCATGCCAGCAAACTGACTGGGAACCTGGTAAAACCACCTGACACCTATGGAAATCCACTCAGCTGTTAACTGAAGATAAAGGTGAAAAGAAAACTGCAAAGCACTATATCTGACATCATAACCCCAAAAAGGAGTAGAACAGAACAAAATTAGGAAGAACTCTATTATATAAACTCTGGGTACATAGCATGTCAGTTTTATCAGCAGGGGTATTGAAAATCAGACACCCAGTAAGTACTACCGTGAATGGAATGAACAGTAGTTGAAGACATTACACATTATCAGTAAGAATGTACCTGAAACTGACATACAAGATAGGAGAAAAAAGTTAACCAGCTCCAATTATATAATATTCCGAATCTCCAATCACTCTATGAACAATAGATGGTTAAAATTGTTGTATTGCTTTAAATAGGTTTAGTCTTTAGTTACTTTATGCATGATCCATGGAAACAACAATTGCTCCTTCCTGCTTCCATTCCCCCTGCTACTTACCTCTTAAGTCCTGGCCTAGGCAGAGAGCTGAAATGTACTTCTGATACTACCTCAGCTACAACTTTTGGGAGAAAACCCAAGGGAACTCTCTATGCCTTAGAATCACCGCTTCCATAAGAACTTTTGGGTCTTATTCAAACACTGTAATGGGGGATGTTTTATAAAGTACTGTTGCATGTGTTATGCATTCTCAATTATGGTCTATATTAACATGACCCAAAATGTACAGTCAATATTATGTTTATATAAATGGCACAGAGCTAAATACAATAAATGCTAAACAGCAGTTTGTCTCATTTAGCATCCACGATAAAAGGGACGTTTACATTTTTTCTGCCATAGCTAATGTCCTGTCACTGTAACTCTAACACACTCCGTCATCATACTCAAAAGGAGAAAAAACAAGGTGAACACAGGGAAAAAATTAATGTTAGCAACAAAACTGTTATATAATAAGCTAAGGTAATGGGTTAAACAAAAGTAGCATAAGTTTCTAAATTGCCCAGTGGATGAAATTTTCCAGTTCTATGATATTTAGGTTAGAAAAGAGAGACTGTCTCACAGTAGATTAAATTCCTTGGATAGAAGATGGTAGTGATAAATGGTAAATGTTAGTATTCACACTCACTCTTTAATCCCTTTGGCTCTTTGCGGCCTTTTTCTTCCTTGTCCAAATCATGCCCTTTCTGGTATTTTTCTTTGGATTCATTTTTTTTGGTCTCTTTCTCCTGAAAGAGACACATGTAAGACCCAAAAGAGGAACAAGTAAGAGCTGCCATGTATCTGAAACCTGGGAAACATGGCCCCCGCCTGGGCGATGCGTGTGCACCGTGGATCCCGGCCGCCGCTGCTGAGCAACTCTTCTCATCAGCCGTTATGTGCAAACCACCAAATTCAAAACCCAACACCAGTGTCTTCAAACTCTCTTTTAAGAATTTATTAAAAATAAAGAAAATTCCCCCCCAAATTTTACCCTACAGTATTACTAACCAAACGACTATTTTTCATTTCTGCACATTTTGACTTCCGATCTTTATAATTTTGCATAATTTTGTTTAAAATTCATTTTTCTTTATTCATTTTTACATGACTTTTCATATGTACTGGTTTTCTTCACTATAAAATTTTGTATACTCTTATTTTTGCTGCACTGACCTCATAATTCATATTTCAATGGATAAATAACAGTTCCCAAGTTGATACAACATTTCTTTAGCCATTTCCCTCATGCCCAGACTGGTATTAATTTTAGTGATAACACTACCATAAATATTTTTGTGTACATAGCTCTTTCTCCCTTTAAAATGATTTCCTTAAGATAAATCTACAAAACTGGGACTGACAGATGAAAAAACCTTACCGTTTTTCTAGCCCTTGATAAATGCTGCATATATGAATACTTTCATAATGTGGAAAACATTTCCATTTTGAAAAGCCATATAAAATACTTTTTATAAGGGGGTAAACTCTATTAAATATATTTTTGTAAGCATTAAAAGACTTACAGTGTTAGTGTATTCTATGTACTATTATTTAAGTAAAAAGTGGTATATTTTTAAGACAATAGAGGCAAATGCCGCAGGATGTGAGCGGCTAATAAAAGCAGCTGGTGAAGTGCTAAGCTTTACTACACAATGCTGTCTGTGGTCATGGTGTGAAGGAATTCCCTGACGATGGAAAAACTATTCTGATAGCTTCACCATTTCCTAATTGTTTGTGAAACTTCTTGACCACTCAAAAGAGCAGTAGCTGGACTGGAATATTCTGTAAGATTCTAACACAGCACTCACTTCCTCAGTCAAGTCAGTGGTCTGGATGCCTCTCTCTTCCCAGGCCGACCTTGAGCTCCTCTGGGTCTGGGCGGGTGCGGGCATCAGCTTATCTAACTCTGGGGTACTTTTGCCTTTGTCCTGATTCCTTTGCTTTTTACATGTATTTTTCTTCTCTAAACAAAGGTTCTTGTTTTCTAGCTTTTTCCTGTCCTTGAGTTCCTCAGCCTTTCTGGACTTCCTTCTGTTTCTTTTTCCTCTGACATCCACACCCTCATCCGCACTCCCTGTGCTGATGTCATCCAGCTGTTTATCTAAAACAGTATCGTCAGCTACATCTTGCCCTGCTTTATCTTTTGCACATTTAATCATTTGTCTCTCTTCTCTGTTGTCACCCTGTAGATTGTCACTGTCCCCCTCTTGAAAATGGGACTCATTAAGTACACTTGATTCAGATTCCAACTGAGAGTCAACACATTTCTCTTTTTTTGTTTTTCTGTTTTCTTTGGAATCTTCTTTTATTTTAGTCTTTAAATCTCTTATTTCACCCTTTTTAACTTTCTTTAATTCCTTAGTTTCTTTTATATCATCTTTTTTGGGCTTTTTGGATTCCTTTAACTCTTCTTTAGCTTCTGAAACCCTTTTCTTTGTCTTTAAATCAAACACTGAACTCTCAGAGGAGGCGCTGTCCAGGTCTGGGGCAGACTTCTCTTTCAGTTTCCCAGCCTTAGCCTTCTTCTTCTTCAGATCATCTGGGCTCTTCTCTTCTCTCTGCCTCAGTTTCTTCTTTTTCTTCTTTGGAGAAGTATCTTCTTTTGTCTCACTTTGCTGATCGCTGTCAGAGTTTGCCTCAAATATGTCATTATTTAAGGACAGTCTCTATAAAACAAAAGATTGAAATACTCATTAACATAGTAATTTTAAAGGTTCTGAAAAGTGGTACTAATGAAATCTGGTAGAAATATGTTTTTTTCCAAGCAGTTTTTCAACTTAAAATTACTTATCTAAATGGAGTAGAGCATTACTTGTATGTCATCTAGCAACTAAGTCTTAGTAGTGCTGATGAGCTCACCGTGAAAAAGCAGAAAAACACAGAGGGACAGGGACTGGTGCTGCTGATGGCCCCCAGCTAAAGTGGAGTGAACAGAACAGCCATATGTATGGTGGCTGCGTTGTACATGATTTGAACCTCAGAATTTCCAAAACCACCAACGAAGTAATTTGTACACTTTCTTGGTTGCCAAAAAAGTAGTTACCATTCAAACACAAAGGTTTATTTAAGACTTTGGGTACTTAAACTTGCGGATACAGTTCACTGTTTCTATGGGATGAGAGAACACAGCACCCAAACCACACTAATGTGATAAATACAGCTGACGCGAGCAACGCCACGGATGGGGTGCCCACCCTGCAGTAGGAAATCCAGGTATAACCGACTCCCCGAAATTGAACGGTGTGCCTTCGTACCCACAGGGGACACAGGCTCTGTGGATGCTCGAGTCCCATCTACAAAGGGTCAGAACGATGCAGTCAGCCCTCCACGTCCACGGACCCCATGGCTGGATGGCGAATGAGGAACCCGAGAATAAAGAGGGCCGACTGCTCATTGAAAAATATCCAGGTATAAGTGGACCTGTGCAGTTCAAACCTGTGTTGTTCAAGGGTCGACTGTACTTCAAATTAGATATGGAGAGAGAGAAGGCAGGGAGAAAACATACACTAATTAACAAATAAAGGAATCCATTTATCAAATTGATAATACAACCACAGAGAAGAAAAGTAAAATAATCCAAGTAACTTTAACACTAAACACCCTCAGTGAATCAACTGTAAGTACAAAAACCCTGCAAATAAATTTGAAATTTTACAGTAGAATGGGTGTAGCCAATCTGAAACGAACTTCTAATCACTATAGGATTGAGTAAAATACAGACAATGCTGATGGGAAGCAGTGTCCCCATCACCCAGCAAAGCCCCAGCCCCGTTTAGTGGCTGTCAGAGCTGTCACTACAACAGGATGGCAGGGTCACCTGTAAGCTCTAATCCTTCTAATTCTTCCTCAGTCATATGGGAAGAGCTCTACCGCTGGCTCCTTAGCAAATAACTCTGAAAAAAAAAGACTTTTTCTTTGGTCATTAGACTATTCTAATGATCTATAGTTAAAACCTGTAGATTTGAAATATAAAATGGGTTGATTTCAACTAGGTTATAAATGAAGCAGTTTGAAATTATCACTTAGCCATATTTTAAATGAATCGGTAGGTTCGTTGTACCTTGATGAGCCTGTCCTGGAATCCTTGGCCAGATTCAGTGAAGTCAGGACATAAAGATTAGCTGCCACCTGATGACAGTTACTGTCTGACATCAGACAACAAGTATCAGATAGAAAGGAATCCAGTGTTAACTTTCAAAATAACTATAAAGTAACCACCACAAAGATTTAAAATCACATACAACAAGTCTGAGCACTTTTAGTACACTAGCAACCTGCTGTTATACTCCACTTAAGTCTCACAGGTAAAATAAATAGTATTTATTATCAAATCAGGACAACTCTAAAAGTGAAATGGCTCTATTAAGGATTATACCAAGTCAACAGGCATAAACGGGCTGACCAAGCGAATCTGTCCCTCTATTCATGTGACACCCTGTCTGTGGGAATGTTCAGCTGTCTAGTATACGAAGTGTGAGGACAGAGTGACTGATGCCACAAATCAGAAAGGTACAGCACACGCAGCCCTGTCATCTGCGTCCAGGTAACCACCTTGGGAAACCATGAGTGTTTTAGTAGTACAACCACTGCTCAAAACACTTCTGGATGTGCACCCCTGCACTCTTAGAGCCTGTACCACCTTTTTTAAAGAACTATTTTGAGTAAAACAAGGTGTCACTAGAAATTATTTTCTTGCATGACATCATAAATTCTTATGAAGACAAATCCCAAAGAAAAAATTTAAAATCATGTTGGGCCATGGCACTATTGGACTAAATGTTTACTTCAGAAAATGTATATTCCCAAAAATAATGCTTATTTTATTTTGGGGCCGGCCCAGTGGCTCAGGCTGTTAGAGCTCCATGCTCCTGACTCCGAGGGCTGCCGGATCGATTTCCACATGGGCCAGTGGGCTCTCAACCACAAGGTTGTTTGCTGATTAGTATACTGATAAAATATTTTAAGAAAAGCAGAAGGCAAAATCCTCAGTATATGGTACGACCCTTAAAAAATCATGTATAGGGGCCGGCCCGGTGGCTCAGGCAGTTGGAGCTCCGTGCTCCTAACTCCGAAGGCTGCTGGTTTGATTCCCACATGGGCCAGTGGGCTCTCAACCACAAGGTTGCTGGTTCAACAACTCGAGTCCCGCAAGGGATGGTGGGCAGCGCCCCCTGCAACTAAGATTGAACACGGCACCTTGAGCTGAGCTGCCGCTGAGCTGCCGCTGAGCTGCCGCTGAGCTCCTGGACGGCTCAGTTGGCTGGAGCGTGGGCTCTCAGCCACAAGGTTGCCAGTTCTATTCCTCGAGTCCCCCAAGGGATGGTGGGCTGCGCCCCCTGCAACTAGCAACGGCAACTGGACCTGGAGCTGAGCTGCGCCCTCCACAACTAAGACTGAAAGGACAACAACTTGACTTGGAAAAACAAAAATCATGGAAGTACACACTGTTCCCCAATAAAGTCCTGTTCCCCTTCCCCAATAAAAAAAAAAAAATCATGTATATACAATGTGCAAGGCACCTCAAGAGCAAAAAAGCTGGATCTTACTGATCTTTCTGTAACTATGACCATTTAAAGGTCCTAGTCTTTAAAATGCTATGCCTAAAAAAAGGAAAAAATTACCCCCAAACCCAGAAAGGTGAAAATTGCAAAATGTTGCTGTAAGAGTAGAGGCCCACCTGTGTCATATAACATCGGCCATCACAGCACAAGGCAGGCCAGTGCCTGGCTTACTTACATTTTCAGTTCATCAAAAATGAAAGACTGGACCATATCACATACGTGAATATTAAAAAACACCTCAATTTTTCTCTCTTTTTTTTTTTAGATTGAAACACTTGATGGTCAGCAAAAAGATAAAAAACAGGTATCCAAATGCTAAAAGATAAAAGGTAGTTTAATCGAACAAGTACTATTTCTGCATCATGTCTATTTTCTGGTAAATAGCATTAACAATTTTTTTTTGTTGTTTTTTTTTGGAACCATTTCTAACTTCCTGTGATGCTTACTAAGTCCTAAGCAAGCAGTGCTCCCAGAATTAAGTCGAAGACATGAAAAAGCAAATATCCTTACAGATGCTACTGTGATAAAACCTTTCCATAAGACAAAAGTTTTGGTTATTTGGAAATACAATTTTCACAGGCAGCACATCTGCTCGAATGAACACAGACGAAGGGATGAACACAGTAATTTTTTCATACTGACTATATTTCTGTTTACCATCAAAGAATCACAAAAGCTTATAAATGGCAAAACTATTTTTGCTAAAGGGGAAGCAGCTCAGTGAGCCGCTGTATTTTTGCCATATTCCTGTCCACTGACACCACCTTAATGATTAGGCCAATGGGTCAGAGGAATATAAATACTGGAATACTTTAGAAATAAGAGAATACCTGACAAAGCTGATCTGATACAGGAAGAAATAGAGATTTCAATCTTATTATAAAGATTCGAAATTTTATTAGAGCCTGGAGGTTTAAATTATTTACGAAATAGTAAGGGTAGCTTAAAACAGACAATTTAAAGTAGAGAAGTATCTTTCTAAAATAAGGACAAGAATTTTTAAGCTTAAGAGTATTTTGGGTATTTCCAGTCACGATGGCACAGCAGGTAAACACTGTGTTTACCTTCTCTCACAACCACATCAAAATTACAACTGAACTACAAAACCACCATCATTGAGAGTTGCCTAAAATCTTACTGAACCAAACCCCTACAACCAAAGACATACAGAAGAAGCCACCTCAGACTGTTAGGAAGGGAAGAGATGTGGCACTGGTCCCACACCCACGTGTGAGCACAACACGTGTGACCATTAAAAATCATGCTGCAGAGATCCTTCTGGAGGAGCGAGGGGGTCTGAGCCCCACCCCAGCCCAAGGTTCCAGTGCTGAGGAGACAAGTCCCCACAATGAAAACCAGTGGAGATTGTGACTGACACAGAGGGCAGCTGGAGTCCCAGACGCTCCTCTGAAAGGGCCCATGCACAAACTTACCCACCAACAGAACCACTGGCTCTGAGCTTAAGTGCTGGGGCAGCAGCTCTAAAGGCACCAGGGACATATGGTGGGGAACTAAGTTGTGTGGGTTAGGAAGAGGCTGGAGAGGCAGCTTTCTTCTGGACAGAGGAGCTGGCAAAGGCCATTGTTTCTTTGTTGAGCCCTCCCCCTTCCTGATGTGCAGACGCAGGCACGCAGGCACATTATCTGAGTTTCCATCAAGCTGGTTAAAGCCCTTTGCTCATCAAGCGCTCTGGTGATTCCACACCCCGCCCCACCCAACTTTCAGGCACACCCAAGACGCTTCCAGTGGCTTTTTTGTACAAACCGCCTGCCTTGGTTCATGGTGCAGACTTTCCTAGGGTCTCTCAAAGGTTTGCAGAACCCAAACAAGCAGCATCTGGCTTGAGTGTGTCCTGTAGCTCTAGCTGAGCACTCCTAAGCTTGGCACTAACAGGAGCCTGCCTTGGTTCACAGTGTAGCCACTCAAGGCAATTCCAAGTACAGCACAAGCAGTGGCCATCTGCAGATTGCTTTGTGGCTCCTGCTGGGTAGCCCAGGTGGGGCACGGGCTGTGGCTGAAAATTACCTGCAGTGGGTCTCCTTCCAGGTGACCCTGGGAGTGGCATGCCCAGTGGCCAGCTTCAAAACAAGCTGGAGCATCGCCCAGCAGCCTCCAAGTAAGACACACCCATGGGATGCACTGGGCAGGCACCAGAGCCCTGCTGAGGCAGATTCCACTCCGCAGGCTCAGCCCCTGCACCACAGCTCCTCCACTATAGTCATGGCCAGTCCTCACAACCAATGAGCCTGAGGGTCAATCCTTCCCACTGAAGTGCAAATAGCAGCCCAGGCTCAACTACAATAGGACAGCACACACAACCCACACAAGGGACACACCTGGAGTGAGTGGCTCAAGTAACCAAGGAGGCTGCACCACTGAGCCCCACAGCACACCTGCTACATAAGACTGCTCTACTAAGACCAGGAGACAGAGCAGCCCTGCCTAATACATAGAAACAAACATAGAAAAGCGGCCAAAATGGGGAGGCAAAGAAACATGTCCCAAATAAAAGAATAAAACAAAGCTCCAGGAAAAGAACTAAACAAAATGGAGACAAGCAATCTACCAGACGCAGAGTTCCAGACACTGGTTATGAGGATGCTCAATGATCTCAGGAAGAACTTCAACAAAGAGATAGAAAACAAAAATGGAGATAGAAAACTTAAAAAAAAACCAGTCAGAAATAAAAACTATAATAATGGAAACAAAGAATGTATTACAGGGAATCAACAGCAGATTAGATGAAGCAGAGGACTGAATCATCAACTTAGAAGATAAGATAGTAGAAAACACCCAATCAGAACAGCAAAAGGAAAAAAGAATCTAAAAAAAGAAACGAGGATAATTTAAGGGGCCTTGGGGACAACATCAAGTGTACCAACATTCACATCATAGGGGTACCAGAAGGAGAAAAGAGAGATCAAGGAATTGAAAACCTGGTGAAGCTATGAAATACATACAAGACCAGGAAACACAGAGAGTCCCAAACAAGAATCCAAAGAGGCCCACACGGAGACACATCATAATTAAAATGCCAAAGGTTAAAGAAAAAGAGGGAATCTTAAAAGCAGCAAGAGAAAAGCAGTTCGTTATCTACAAGGGAGCTCCCACAAGACTGTTGTCAATTGATCTCTCAACAGAAACTCTGCAGGCCAGAAGGGGTTGGCATGAAATATTCAAAGTGATGAAAAACAAGGATCTGCAACCAATATTACTGTATCCAGCAAAGCTATCATTTAGAATTAAAGGACAGATAAAGAGTTTCCCAGACAAGAAAAAGCTAAAGGAGTTATTCATCACCACCAAACCAGTATTATAAGGAATCTTAAAGGGACTTCTTTAAGGCAAAAAATAAAAATATGATTAATAAAATGGCAATAACCACATACCTAACAACAATTACTTTCAATGCAAATGGATTAAATGCTCCAATTAAAAGGGGGTGGAATGGTTAAGAAAACAAGTCCCTTACATATGCTGCCTACAAGAGACCCACTTCAGAGCAAAAGACACACACAGATTGAAAGTAAAAGGATGGAGAAAGATATTTCATGAAAATGGAAACAAAAAAGTGGGGTAGCGACACTTATACCAGACAAAATAGACTTTAAAAGAAAGACTATAAAAAGAGACAAAGAAGGGCTAAGTAATCCCACTTCTGGGTAATTAGCCCAATAAACCCAAAATGTTACTTCAAGGGACGTGCTCATCCATATGTTCATTGTTTACAATGGCCAAGATGTGGAGGCTGCCTGGGTGCCCATCAACTGATAAATGAAGAAGAGGTGGTACATATATGCAATGGAATATTATTACTCAGATATCAAAAAAGGAGGAAATCTTACCATCTGCAACAACATGGATGGACCTGGAGGGTACTGTGCTGAGTATAGTAAGTCAGACAGCGAAAGATAAATCTCCTATGATTTCACTTATAAATGGAATCTAAAGAACAAAATAAACAAACAAAATAGAAACAAACTCATAGATACAGAGAACATTTTGATGGTTGCCAGATTGGAGGGGGTTTGGGGATAGGTGAAAAGGGTGAAAGGGATTAGAGGTGAAAAGGGGAAGGGATTAAGAAGGACAAATTGGTTGTTACACAGTAGTCATGGGGATGGAGAGTATAGGTTAAGAAATACAGTCAATAATATTGGAATAACTATGTATGCTGTTAGATGGGTACTAGATTTATTGGGGTGATAAATGGGAGGGAGGTTGGGGGCAGGGTGAGAAAAGGTGAAGGGATTAAGAAACACAAATTGGTAGTTACAAAATAGTCATGGTGATGTAAAGGATAGGGAATATAATCAGTAATATGGTAATAACTATGTATAGTGCCAAGTGGGTACTAGTCAGAGAATCACTTCCTAAATTATATAAATGTCTAACCACTATGCTGTACACCTGAAACTAATATAAAATATTGAATGTCAATTCTAATTGAAAAATTTTAAAGGGGGGAAAATAAAGAAGAATAAAAGGTTCAAAATTCCAGACATAAACAAATAAGTCATGGGGATGTAATATGAAGCCCAGAAATAGTCATTAATATTTTGATAGCGTGGTACAGTGTCAAATGGTTGCTGGGCTTATCACGGTGATCACTTTTTTAGCATAAGGAATATAACCAATAATATGGTAATAATTCTGTATAGTGCCAGGTGGGTACTGTTAAATAACTATGATGTACACTTGAATCTAATGTAATATTTATGTTAGCTATATTTTAATAGAAATCTTAAAGAGAGAGTATAATTTTAAATCGAGAGAGAGTTGCAAGCTGGGTTTAATCAGAAGCTTGGTAAAGTGAAATAAAGGGACAAAAAAGCCAGAGTTCTCTAAGACAAGACTGGGAAAAGTTTCAGTAAATGTATCTCAATTAATAAGGCAGGAAACTGAGAAACTGAGAAATACACCTTAGGAAGACTTCCATCACAAAGTGTAAGTTTTGAGAATAACATGAACCAATCACTTAGTAAAACGTGCATTTGTGCTCGTATGAGTGTATTTAGGGAAAAAAATAGGGAAGGGGAAGTAGGCACCCATTCGAGAAAAGTGAAGTATAATTATAATTAAAAAAAAAAAACTAAGGGAAAAAAAGTATCTACCTTAATTTGAACTCATTTTATAAAGGGTTTCCTTTACAAAAAAAAAGCACTGACCATTTTGTTTAGTAATTTAAAAACCGTATTTCTTAAAGGCCTGCCATGATAACATAATTTTTAAAAACTGGTAATTCTACTCCTCTAAATAGATTGAAAGCTACAGCCCCAATCAAAAGGCAACCTACCAATATCTGATGGACACTTGTCTTATTAGGGAGACCACTTCATGGACAGTGTAGATGCCTGAGCACTGTGCTGTACACCTGAAGCTGAATAGTAAGTATCAACTACAATTTAATAAGTTATATAGTCACAGGATGTAGAGGACAGCATAGGTAATAGAGTCAGCGGAATTGTAACAGCTATATAAGACGTCAGAGGGGTACATCTTAACATAGGTCAAGTGCTAAACCAGTGTCTGGCACATACACGTCTGGCTCAGTAAATGAAAGCGGCCTCTGTTATTGCAATTATTATTATGAACAACACTACACAGAATAAAAACTGGGTCCTAATATTGTTTTGGTCATTTAAAAGAATACTAAGTACTTTTAAAAGTGTAGTTGAAACTCAAATAGTAGGGAGAGTAGGGATCAATAGTCAGTCCTTAAAGACTTCAATAATAAGAATTCGTTTCTTGTGAGAAATTTTCACTTTATGAGTGCCAAGTAATTTTCACTATATAGTTTTAAGTTCAACAACTTCTGCCACTGTTCAAAAAAAACCCACATTATTTTTAACAAAAAAACAAACAAACCTCTAAAGTCAAAAGCAAGAAGTTGAGTAAGAATTCATTCAATTTATAAACAGAGCTATAAATAAAATTTACATTGTAAAGCGAAACAGGAGATTCTTCTAAGATTTATAAATAAAGCCAATTCAGTTATTTGTGGAATAAGAGAATGAAGGCTAAAACAATGCACAAATCCATAGAAGAAAACCCTTAAACCAAACTTGTGTGTTACTTTTAACATTATCCCTATCTAGCACATTGTCCAAACTTTTTCCAAATTGCTGATGAAAGAAGTTTAACTTATGTTGAGTTCCTTTGATCTCTTTATCCTTCCTTACCATCACAAAGAGCTACTAATAGCAATAAAGTAGCTAAAAATTGAAGAGGAAACAGAAGAAAAAACACAAAAGACCTAGATAATCAGACTTTGAATAATCTGAAATGGATCAAAATTTATAGCTTTGTAAAGTGAACTAAAAAATTTTAAATTTTTATTAGCAGAAAACTCAGAAATATTAATAATGTAGATTAAATATAAAAGTATGCATTATATCTATAGTAGTAATGTGAGCAGCACCAAAAGAATATTCCTCAGGGATTTCTGGTCAAGATGGTGTAGATAAACGCTTGCCTCCACTCAAGAACACATCAAAATTCAACTAGTGTATGGAAAAACTATCACTGAGAATCACCTGAAGTCTACCTGAACATAAGTCCTACGACTAAGGACACACAGAGGAAGCTACTTCCAGATTTGTAGAGACACAGAATGGGCTGGTCCCATACCAGCATGTGCACACCACATGTGACCAATAAAAATCAGAACGGGTATCTCGGCTGCAGAGATCCTTCCAGAGGAATCAGGGGTCCCTGCCCCTTCCCCAGCACAGGGTTCCAGTTCTGGGGAAAGAAGTCCCCATACTTCTGGTTGTGAAAACCAGCAGAGATGGTAGCTGAGTGAGACAAGAGGGTAGCTGGAGTAACAGGCATTGAATGTCAACTGTAATTGAAAAATTAAAAGGCGGGGAGTGAAGGGGCGTAAGAGATTCAAATTTCCAGGTTAAGACAAATAAGTCATGGGGATGTACTGTACAGCATAGGGAATATAGTCAACAATACTGTGATAGCATTGTACGGTGTCAGATGGTTGTTGGACTTATCATGGTGATACCTAGTCTAGTCTCCTTTTGTCACCATATATTTGACCCTATTTACTGGTATATATGTACTTATATATACCGTTTTCGGTATATAAATGTTGCATAACTATGGTGTACACCTGAAACTAATAACATTGTATGTTAGATATATTTTTCAAAAAATCTTAAAAAAAATATTCCTCTGGTATACCAAAACGGGAGGCTCACATCATAAATAAAGTTGCAATGTGTCTTCCCCATCCCTTTCATCTTACCCTTAACTGAAAGGAAATCATTAATGAACATGTCCAAACTATATTTGTTCGTCAACTGCAATCACAGGTTGGCTACAGAAAGAAGAATTTAGCAAAACTCAATGAAAGCATTTGGTGAGAACTAATTGGCTATATAGAATTTGAAATAGGAATACTGTATATTATATTATTATTTGTAAATCCTTTACTGCATTCATTTTTATCACTATAATTTATAATAAATGTAGTGTATTAAAGAAAAAAATTTGAGATAAAAACACAATACCTGAATATCTTTCTTAACTGGTTTAGCTTTGTTATCTGCAACCTTCTTCCTAAATTCAAGAAGAACTTCTTTACAGTCTTCAAGGTGAACCTCAGGCTCCCAGGTGTCATCATCTGATGTGTATCCTTTCCATCGAACTTTGTAAAGTACTTTACCCTGTTATATAAATGAAAAACAGGCAAATAAAGGACATTACTGACTTGACCAAATTTCCAACAATATACAATTGCTGAGAATATAAGAACAAACTTGAAATGGATTAATATCACTATAAAGTATGTCCATCTCCTGAAGTGGCTTAAGAAAAAAAACAGGATCGCATTGAATGCAAAGGCAACAAAAGCAAAATTAAATAAGTGGGACTTCGTCAAACTAAAAAGCTCCTGCACAACAAGGAAACCATCAATACAATAAAAAGACCACATAATGAATGGAGAAAACATTCTCAAATCATGTATCTGCTAAGGGGCTAATAACCAATATATATAAAGAATGCAAAAACCTCAATAGCAAAAAACCCAAACAATCCAATTTAAAAATGGGCTGATCTAAATACACATTTTTGCAAAGAAGACATACAGATGTCCAACAGGCACATGAAAAGATGCTCAACATCAGTAATCATCAAGAAAAATGCAAATCAAACCCATAATGAGATATCACTTCACGCATATCAGAATGGCTATCATCAATAAATCAACAAATAAGTGCTGGCGAGAATGTGGGGAAAAGGGAACCCTTGTGCACTGTTGGTGGGATTGCAGATTGGTGCAGCCATTATGGAAAACAGTGTGGAAGTTCTTCAAAAAATTAAAAATAGAACTATCTTATGACCCACCAATTCCACTTGTGGTATTTATCTGAAGAAAATGAAAACACTAACTTGAAAAGATACATGGATCCCTATGTTCTTTATAGCATTATTCACGGTGGCCAAGGCATGGAAACAAGCTAAGTGTGTTTCGATAGATGATGGGATAAAGAAGATGTGGAACATATACACAATGGAACACTACGCAGCCATAAGAAAAGATGAAATACTGCCATATATGACAACATGGATGGATGTTGAGAGTATCATGCTAAGCGAAGTAAGATAGACGGAAAAGGACAAGAACTGTATGACTTCACTCATGTGTGGGATATAAAACAGAAAGCAACAAATGAACAAACTCAAAGACACAGACAATAGTAGTAGTGGTTACCAGAGAGGAACAGGAGTAGGGGGAGGATGAAGAGGGTAAACAGGGTCAAACATATGGTGACAGAAGGAGACTAGACTTGGGTGATGAGCACACAATATAAATGATGCAATATACAGAAAATGTATTATAAAGCTGTATACCTGAAACTTAATATAATGTTATTAACCAATGTTACCACAGTAAATTTAATTTTTAAAAAAGTTAAAATCATAAAATTCTCTGAAGAAAACAAAGGTATTAATCTTCAGGACCCTGGATTTGACAATGGATTCTAGATATAACACCAAGAGCATACACTAAAAATAGGCACAAAGACTATCAAAATTATAAACTTCTGTGCAGCAAGGACATTATCAACAGAATGAAAAGGGAACCCATAGGAGAAAATATTTGTAAATCACATCTGATAAGGAATTAAATCCAGAATACATAAACAACTCCTACAACTTAAAAAAAAAGAAAAGGCAAACTAACTTACTTAAAAATGGGTAAAGGACTTGCCTGGACATTTCTCCAAAGACATACAAATGGCCAATGAGAAGATGCTCAACACCATTAGTCCTTAGGAAAATGCAAATCAAAACCATGATACTACCTCCCACCAAGGAGACGACCGTCAGCTACAAAAACACGGACAGTAACAAGTGTTGGTGAGAACGTGGAGACATTAGAACTTCCTTACATTAGTGGTGGGAATGTAAAATGGTGCAGCTGCTGTGGAAAAGTTTGGCAGTTCCTCAAAAAATTAAACAGAATTACTTCATGACCCAGCAATTCCACTTTTCCCAAAGAATTGAAAGCAGGGGCTCAAACAGATACCTGTACACTCATGTTTAGTGCAGCACTATTCACAACAGCCAAAAAGTAGAAACAACCCAAGTGTCCATCAACAGGTGAATGGATAAACAAAATGCGGTATAACCACACAATGGATATTATTCAGCCTTAAAAGAGAGAAAATTCTGAAACATGCTACAAAATGGATGAACCTTAAAGACATTATGTTAGGAGAAATAAGCCAGTTACAGAAGAACAAATGTTTTATGAGTCGTTACATGAAGTACCTTTAATAGCTATATAGACAAAGAGCAGAATCATGGCTGCCAGGGGCTGAGGAAAGGAGGAAATGGGGAGTTACTGTTCAATGGGGTCAGTTTCAGTTTGGGAAGATAAAAAAGTTCTGGAGATGGACAGTAGTAATGGCTGCACATCAGTGTGAATGGACTTAACACCACTGAACTATACACTTAAAAATGATTAAAATGGCAAATTTTAAGATACACATATAAAAAACATAAAACTAGAATATTTTTTTTGGTTACTTGTTGTGCCTTTTACCCATTTCCTTGCTCATTTGTAAGATTTTTTCTTTTAAATTCTTTATTGCTATTTAATCTTTGTCATATATATTCCAAATTTTTGGTTCTCCAGATTTCTGGTTTATTTTTTCTGCTCAACACCCAATCTCACTAAGAAGCAAGAACATACTCAGGAGAGTTGTCCATGTGAACTGCAGAGCCCTACTCTAGCTACATTTCACACTTGCCTGGTTTCATTCACACAAATCCTGACTGCCACACTGAGTGCCAGCACTGCTCCCTCCCATTTTACCCTTCAATCATGCCTTCATTATGCCAACTGTAGAAGAACAAGCATTAGTATCTAGTAGGATCAAAAATTGAGATATAATGGAAAAAGAGTAGACTTCAACTCTTAACTTTTAAAGATAATCCCAAAAACCCTTATAACTTTAAATTAATAATTAAGAGTCTATGTATGGTTTTGAGGTCGGTTACATAACTGGGTTGGGGGACAGTGATTATATCAGCCGAGAATGTATGCACATTCTTTTTAGCAAAACAGTGTACAAAAAGACACCTAGTATTACATGACTATACAACTTTGTAAGAGCGTCTATGAAAGCGTGGTTAAAACTGAAGATAAACAAAGCACAGTTGTTTAAGAAGCTGGTATAAATGAGGAGAAAGAAATCTCAGTAGTACGCAGTGTGTCCTAAACAAAAGCAGTACGCCTGGTCTTGGTAGAAACATATGAAGAGTTACATCGTTATAGTGGGGTGCAGGACTACGCTAATTTATTCAATAACAGGGCATGCAAACAAATGATCTTTATTTGTGGGCCATATTATTTTTGTGTGTGCAAAATAATAGTGGTAAATTTGTAGCTTTTAAAAAACACTATTTACTTTCAAGTAGGCCAAAAACAATGTATAGAGTAAAAAGATAAAGCCAGTATTAACAACCTGGGATCTGGGTGAAGATAACATTAAGATTAACAACCGGGGGATCTGGGTGAGGATGTAACGGAGATTCTAGATAATTCTATTAACTTTTCTCATGATTTAAAAAAAAGCAGTTAAAGCACCAGTAAACTTTTACTTCTGTATTTAACAGTTATAAATGTAATGCTAGTTACCAATTAAATTTGATCTAGTCAATGAGGGTATTAACAACCATTCTCAAGTATTAAGAGCACATCGCAATTCTAGCTCCAGATTTAATTTACTGGTAATTGTTATCAGTCTCTATTTTGGCAGTTTTGTTTCATTCATTCAACAAATATTGTATCAGCAACCTTTTGAGTCTTAGTGGTATAGCAGTAAAAACAGATAAAATCCCTAAATTGTATGTTGTTTTACAGGAGTCCAGTGGATCTAAATATTGCCCAGGGCTTTACCACATAGTAAGAAATTTCATGATGGACCTGGGATTTATAAACTTATCTTCAAAATTCTGGAAATAGTCTATATTCTTAGTAACCAAGTTTTCTTTTAGTTTAATAATGAGTGAGCCAAACTAAAAGGCAGCAGCAGATGGTCCTCCTAGATTGTATACACTAATCAGTTAAAAATTTTTGTTATTAAAAAAAAAAAAATTCAAGGCTGGAGAGTCCAAGTGTGTTATAAACATGAAATGAGTTTTTTTTTTTTTTTTAAAACAAGTGCAACTGTATTTAAGCATTTTAATGGACTTCAACTGGCTCAATAATAGTAGTAAAAATACCTGCTCTGTTTTAGTATTGCTTTAAACTCAACAAAAAACACGTCACAAAAAATGAGTTACAGGGGCTGGCCCGGTGGCTCAGGCAGTTAGAGCTCCATGCTCCTAACTCCGAAGGCTGCCGGTTCGATTCCCACATGGGCCAGTGGGCTCTCAACCACAAGGTTAACGGTTCTACTCCTCGACTCCCGCAAGGGATGGTGGGCTGTGCCCCCTGCAACTAGCAACGGCAACTGGATTTAGAGCTGAATTTAGCCCTCCACAACTACGATTGAAAGGACAACTTGACTTAGAAAAACTCCTGGCAGTACACACTGTTCCCCAATAAAATCCTGTTCCCCTTCCCCAATAAAATCTTTAAAATATACATATATATATATAATATATGTCAGTTAAAGTCAAACATTCTTTTTAAACACATGAAACATTTATTAATACTATCAAATGTTTGGAAATTAAGCAATATATTTGTACATAATTTATGAAAATTGGAAAATATTTTAATTTGAATGAAAACAAACATACTACATAATTTACAAACTGTAAAGTGAAACCAGAGAGTAATTAATTGTCTTAAAGGCACACAATTTGAGAAAAGGAAAAGCTGAAAAACAATGAGTTATGTAACCACCTCAAGGCGTTAGAAAAAGACCTGTAAATTAAGAAAATAAAGGAAAAGCAGAAATTAATGAAGTAAAAAACAAAGATTAACCTAACATTAAAAAAAGGGTAACATCACAACCAACTTTGGTTTCTTCTATGAACACAAAGTTGATTTAATATTAGGAAATCAATGTTATTTACCACATTAATGCAATAAAGGAGAAAAATTACGTGATCATCTCAAATTCAACATCCATTCATAAGAAAAGCATTTAGTAACTAGGCATAAAAGGGAATTTCTTTAACCAAGAAAGGGTAAATACACAAAAATTAATTGTATTTCTATATGTGAGCAATAAACAAGACAACAAAAATTTAAAGACAATTTACCACTGCATCACATGTCAAATACACCTAAAAATAAATTTAATAAAAGATATTCAAGATCTCAACAGAGAAAGACAAAAAACATTATTGAAAGAAATTAATGTCATTCCCTATGGAGAAAAAAAAAAGAAATTAATCTAAATTTATCCAGATTCATTACAAATCCCAATAAAACTCCCAAGTTGGTTTTTTGTTTTTTTTTAAAGATTTTACTGGGGAAGGGGAACAGGACTTTATTGGGGAACAGTATGTACTTCCAGGTCTTTTTCCAAGTCAAGTTGTTGTCCTTTCAGTCTTAGTTGTGGAGGGCGCAGCTCAGATCCAGGTCCAGCTGCTGCTGCTAGTTGCAGGGGGCACAGCCTACCATCCCTTGCAGGAGTCAACATTGTGGTTAAGAGGACGCGCTCCAACCAACTGAGCCATCCGGGAGCTCAGGGGCAGCTCAGCTCAAGGTGCCCTGTTCAATCTTAGTTGCAGGGGGCACAGCCCACCATCCCTTGCAGGAATCGGGGAGTCGAAGAATCGAGAATTCGAGGAGTCAAACCGGCAGCTTTGTGGTTGAGAGCCCATTGGCCCATGTGGGAATTGAACCGGCAGCCTTCGACATTAGGAGCACAGAGCGCCAACCGCCTGAGTCACTGGGCTTGACCCCAAAAATCCCAAGTTTCTGTGTGCCAGGAAATGGATTAGTTGATTCTAAAATTTACAAAGCATTATTAAAGAATAACAAGAACAGTTTGTTCACAAAATCTGACCCCTATATTACACTACACTCAAAATGAATTCCAAGTGAAGTATTAATATGAAACCTGACAGGCAAACCAATAAAGCTTCTAGGGAAAAAAAAGGAAATATCTAAGGTAGGGAAAGATTTCTCAAAAAAAAAAAGCACTCAACATCAAGAGAGACTTAGGGGGCGGCCCATTGGCTCAGTTAGGGTGCAGTGCTCATAAAACATCGAGGTTGCCAGTTCGATTCCACATGGGCCAGTGAGCTGCGCCCGCCACAACTAGATTGAAGACAGGTGACTTGGAGCTGATGGGTCTTGTAAAAACACACTTTCCCCAATACTCCCCAATAAAAAATTTTTAAAAATTACCAAAAAAAGAGGAGAGATTTAGTTTTCCTACATTAAGCATATGAACTTCTGTTCATCAAAAAGACGTAGCAGGAAAAGAAATTTGCAACACATCACCAACATATAAGTATATGAAAAGATGCTCAATAATTTGAACACTGATTACTAATACAGGATACAGAGAAATACAAATTACAAGTGGGAAATACTATCATATACTCACCAGAACTGGATAACAATAAAAAGACTGACAATATCAAGTGTTGGTAGGGTACGAAACAAAAGGAATTCTCATAAACCATCACTAGTAGTGTAAATTGGTAATAATCACTTTCAAAAAGTTTCCACTTAAAACTGAATATAGGGGTTCTGGTCAAGATGGAAGGGTAGGTACATGCTGTGCTTGCCTCTTCTCACAACCACCTCAAAATGACAACTAAGTTACAGAATAATCATCAAGAACTGCATGAAGTCTAGTTGAACAGAAGTCCTATAGCTAAGGACACGCAGAAGAAGCCAATCCAGATTGGTAGGAGTGGCGGAGACACGGAATTGGTTGGTACCACACCGTGTGGTGGGTAAAAAGCGAGAGATATCTCGGCTACAGAGGTACACCTGAAGGAGCGAGGTACCACAGTCCCACACCAGGTGCCCCAGCCCAGGGTTCCAGTGCTGAGAAGTCCCCACGACTCCTGGCTGTGAAAACATGCAGAGGTGATGGCTGAGTGAGATGGAGAGTGGCTGGAGTCCACTCCTCTTAAAGGGCCCGTGCACAAACTTACTGGCTGGTGGACTCACTCGTTCTGAGCAGTGGCTAGAAAGGTTCCAGGGATATATGAGGAGGAAAAGAGTTGCCTGGCTTTAGGGAAAGGGCTGGAGGGGCAAGTTTCTCCTGGACAGAAATGCTGGCAGAAGCCATTGTTTCTTTGTTGAGCCCACCCCCTCCTGGCATGCGGACACAGGCAAGCACCATATCTGAGTCTCCATCAACCTGACTAACACCATTTTTCCTGCCCTGGTGATTCTGAGACCCCAGCCCAACCAACCCAACTTGTGGGCACACCCAAGCCTCTCCCAGGGACTTTTCCATGCAAACGGCCTGTTGACTTCCTAAAACCTCTCAACGGTTCACAAAACCCAAATAAGCAGCATCTGGCCTTGCATGCCCTGTACCTCTTGCTAAGCAGCCCCAAGGCCAGCAAGAGTGGCACCTGGCCTTGGTTCTCAGCTTAGCCTCTTCCTGGTACCTCCAAGCCCAGAACAAGTGGCAAACAACTGTAGTTCACTTTGTAGCTCACACCAAGTGGCCCCAGGCAGGGCACAGGTAGCAGCGGACCTTGACCTGCAACAGAGCCCCTCCAGAACCAACACATCCAATCGCCAGCTTAAGACCACACCAGAGCACCACCCACCACCTCCACAAATGACACTCCCGAGGGGCAGACTGGGCAGGGACCAGAGCCCTGCTAAACCAAATCCTGCTCCACAGGGTCAGCCATGCACAACAGCTCCTCCACTGTAGTCACGGCCAGTCCTCAACCTATCAGCCCGAGGGTCAATCCCTCCCTTGTCATGTGAACAGCAACCAGAGCTCAACTACAATAGGAGGGCACACACAAGGGACACATCTGGAGAAGCCGGCTCAGGTGACCAGGGAGACTGCATCATGGACTCACAGGACACCTACTATATAAGGCCAGTCCACCAAGACTGGGAAGCATCGCAGCCCAATCGAATACACAGAAATAAACACAGGGAGGCAGCCAAAATGGGGACACAAAGAAACATGTCCCAAAGGAAAGAACAGAACAAAGCTCCAGAAAAAGAAAGAAATAAAATGGAGACAAGCAATTTACCAGAAGCAGCAGTTCCAAACAAACACTGGTTAAGGGATGCTCAGCAATCTCAGGGAGCACTTCCACAAAGAGATAGGAAACATAAAAATGGAGATAAAAAAACATGAAAAAGAACCAATCAGAAATGAAGAATACAATAACTTAAATGAAGACTACGTTAGAGAATCAGCCGATTAGATGAAGCAGAGGATCAAATGAGCAATTTGGAAGACAAGGTAGCAGAAAACACCCCAATAAGAACAGCAGAAAGAAGAAAGAGTCAAAAAAAAATGAGGATAGTTTAAGGGGCCTGTGGGACAACATCAAGTGTACTAACATTTGTTTCATAGGGGTACTAGAGGAAGAGAGAGATCAAAGAAACGAAAACCTATTTGAAGAAATAATGGAAAACTTCCCTAACCTGGTGAATGAAACAGACATATGAGGTATGATCAAAAAATGTGGTGAATGTTTAAATTTAAAAAATTTATTACAGGGGCAGGCCTGGTGGTTCAGGCTGTTGGAGCTCCGTGCTCCTAACTCCGAAGGCTGCCAGTTCGATCCCCACATGGGCCAATGGGCTCTCAACCACAAGGCTGCCAGTTCAATTCCTCGACTCCCGCAAGGGATGGTGGGAAGCACCCCCTGCAACTAAGATTGAACAGGGCACCTTGAGCTGAGCCGCCGCTGAGTTCCCGGATGGCTCAGTTGGTTGAAACGCGTCCTCTCAACCACAAGGTTGCCGATTCGACTCCACCACGGGATGGTGGGCTGCGCCCCCTGCAACTAGCAATGGCAACTGGACCTGGAGCTAAGCTGCGCCCTCCACAACTAAGCTTGAAAGGACAACTTGACTTGAAAAAAGTCCTGGAAGTACACACTGTTCCCCAATAAAGTCGTGTTCCCCTTCCTCAATAAAAAAAAAAATCTTAAAAAAAACTTTATTACAGTAAAAGACATATTGCCATTAACCCCCCTCAAAATACTCCCCCCTCACTTCAAACACTCTTATCCCATCATTTTTGCCACTTTCTGAAGCACTTCTAGAAGTCCTCCTCTGTGAGTGTCTTTAGTTGTGCTGTTGTGGCTGCCTCAATGTCCTGAATCAATTCAAAATGTTTACCTTTTGTAGTCATTTTGACTTTGGGGAAGAGTCATAAGTCACACGGTACTAGATCTGGTGCATAAGATTGATGAGGACACACCATAACGTTTTTATTTGACAGAAATTGCTGTACCAGAAGCCATGTGTGACATGGAGCCTTTCTGTTGTGATCACAAACTACAGTGACTGCTGCTGCCGAGTGCCATCCAACGGAGAGGCAGGGATCTTCGATATGGGAAGCGACGTGTGGAACCTTAGTGACAGTGTGTGACAAGTCTCAACTTGTTCGGTGCAGTCAGTCAGGTGTGAGCTCCAGTCGAGTGGTGTTTCAAAGTGTGCCGTAAATCATCCCCATCAATGCTCCATGTCAACGCTCCATGTCACACATCGCTTCTGCTATGGCAATTTCAGTCAAATAAAAACATTACGGTGTGTCCTCATCCATCTTATTCACCAGATCTGGCACAGTACGACTTCTGGCTCTTCCCAAAGTCAAAATGACCATGAGAGGTAAATGTTTTGAATCAATTCAGGACATCGAGGCAATCAAGACAGCAAAACTAAAGATACTCACAAAAGAGGACTTCCAGAACTGCTTCAGAAAGTGGCAAGAATGATGGAATTAAGTGTGTTCAAATCGAGGAGTAGTTTGAGGGGGATTAATGGCAATATGTCTTTTACTGTAGTACTTTTAAATGTAAACATTCACCATATTTTGTGGTCACACCTTTTATGAGCCCAGGAAGCACAGAAGAGTCCCCAACAAGATGAACACAAAGAGGCCCACACTAAGACACGTCACAATTAAAATGCTGAAGCTTGAAGTCAAAGAATCTTAAAAGCAGCAAGAGAAAAGTAGTCAGTTACCTACAAAGGAGCTCCCGTAAGACTCAACTGATTTCTCCACAAAAACTTTGCAGGTCAGAAGAGACTGGCAAGTATTATTCAAAGTGATAAAAAAGTGAGCACCTACCAACGAGATTACTGTATCCAGCAAATCTCTCATTTAGAATCAAAGGATAGATAAAGAACTTCCCAGACAAGAAGAAGCTGAAGGGATTCATCTCTAGCAAACCAGTATTACAAGAAACGTTAAAGGGGCTTCTTTAAGAATGAAAAAAAGATTAAAAAATATGAATAAAATGGCAATAACTATATACCGTGTTTCCCTGAAAACAACACCTACCCAGACAATCAGCTCTAATGCGTCTTTTGGAGCAAAAATTAATATACGACCCAATATGATATCGTATGGTATAACAGTGGGTCTTACATTATAGTAAAATAAGACCGGATGTTATATTAATTTTGCTTCAACAGATACATTACAGCTGATTGTCTGGCTAGGTCTTATTTTTGTGGAAACACGGTATCTATCAACAAAACATGACCCTTGCACATGCTGCCTAACAGAGACTCACTTTAAATTGAAAGACACACACAGACTGAAAGTAAAGGGGGAGAAAAAGGTATTTCATGAAAATGGAAAGAAAGAAAAAAGGCTGGGGTAGCAAGCTTATACCAGACAAAATAGACTTTGAAACAAAGGCTATAACAAAGCAAACAAGAACCCAGTAATCCCACTTCTGGGTATTTATCTGAAGAAACCCAAAACGCTACTTCCAAGGGACATATGTATCCATCCGTATGTTCACTGCAGTACTGTTTACAATGGCCAAGATGTGGAAGCAGCCTGGGTGTCCCTCGATGGATGACTGGATAAAGAAGAGGTGGTACATATATACAATGGAATATTACTCAGCCATAAAAGGAACGAAATCTTGCTATTTGCAACAACATGGATGGACACAGAGGGTGTTGTGCTGAGTGAATAAGTCAGACAGAGAAAGAGAAATACCATATGATTTCACTTACATGTGGAATCTAAAGGACAAAACAAACCAGAAACAGACTCATAGCTACAGAGAGCATTTTAATGGTTGCCAGATGGGAGGGCGGTAGGGTCAGGGTGAAAAAGGGGAAAGGATTAAGAGATACAAAGTGGCAGTTACAAAATAGTCACTGGGATGTGAAATACAGCATAAGGAATATAGTCAATAATATTGGAATAATTATGGTGTCAAATGAGTACTAGATTTATCAGGGTGGTAACTTCATAAATTATATAAATGCCTAATCACTATCTTGTGCACCTGAAACCAATGTAATACTGTATGTCAACTGTAATTGAAAAATAAAACTTAAAAAAACTGAAGATATACGCATCCCTTATGTCCGAACAATTCCACGCTCAGGGGTATGTAATCAAGAGAAACATACACGCACAATGCACCAGGAGACATGTTCAATCAAGTTCACATAAGTGTTACTTACAATAGCCCCAAACTGAAAACAACTCAAATACCCATCAACAACAGTAAAAAAGATAGACTGTAATATATTCACACAACTGAATACTATAGAGCAAAATGAAAATCAAAGAAACTACAGCCCCACACACCATGGATTAAATCTCACGAAGATATTGTTGAGCAAGAAAAGCACACACAAAACAAATATTGTGAGGTTCCATTTAAATGAAGGAAAAAATAAGGAAAACTAAAACGCTGAGGAATGCATATTTAGGTGGAAAAGTTACAAAGGAAAGAAAGTAATGACCATATAATAATTCAGGATAGTTATTGTGGGGGACTGGAGGAGGCACTGAGTGGAAGGGGATCCAAAAGGGATTTCTAGGGGCTGCCAGTTAGCTCAGTTGGTTATAGCGCGATGCTCATAACATCAGGGCTGCTGGTTCGATTCCCACATGGGCCACTGTGACCTGCGCCCTCCACAACTAGATTGAAACAATTACTTGAGTACTTGACTTGGAGCTGATGGGTCCTGGAAAAACACACTTAAAGTAAATTAAAGTTTTTTTAAAAAAGGGGATATCTAGGGCTTCAGTCTAATATTTCCTAACTTGGGTGGAGGTTACACACAGTTGTTGGCTTTGTGATAATTCATTAAGTTGTAAAATAAAGAAAGCATTTATTTATACACTAAATAATTGAATCAAATGGCCACAAATATTAGAAAAAAGTGCCAGTTTTTTATTATGTAAAAATGACTCCATTCCAAAATTGAAGCCCGAACCCTGAGATTCTGTGAGATTCATTTAATTTTTCTGAAAACACAAAAAGTTTACATTTAGCAATAAACTTAAACAAAGAACATGGCCAATATATAAACTTAGCGTTAACACAATTCCCCCAAGCCAACATTCACCACAGTGGCTTACTCTGTAACAGAATAATACCACAAAAGGGTGGCTCATGAGCAATGGAAATGCCACAGACTGGTTGTTTTAAACCCTTAGACTACAGGGAGGCCTAACAAACCATTATCAGGACCCTGTGTTGGTCAAGTAGCTGGCTCACTCAGCAGGATTTCCAAAGTAACTGCCATAGTCCTGTTCACCTTAAAATCACTCATTCACAAGAGCATCTACAAATCCAAGACCCTGGCAACGAGAGTTTTCACACAACTTATACCACTAAGTCTAACCCTCCTTTACTGTCTTAAACATTTAAGTTTCTTAGTTTTAACCACTTTTGACTAGAATATGAGGCTTTAGGTACACTACAATTCTTTGGGATGAGCAAAACTAGATTGTATAAACACGTGAATCCTCTTAATTCTAAAGATACTACCCCCTAACCAAATATTTTCTAAACACCTTTTATGTGCCAAGCCCTGTGTTAAATGAAGGTGATACAAAACAGATTGGCTCCACCTCTCACCTCAAGGTGCCTGCAATATATTTGGGAAAATTATATTTAAAAATGTTCCTATTTTTACTGCACTGCACTGTAATGGCATTGGACTTCAATTACTCATTTACTTACTGGACAGGGGAACTTTTCAATGTCAGCAAGCGTGTATACTGCAATTCATCTCTATGTACTCAGGACCCAACACAGCACCTAGCTCGCAGTTGCTGATTAAGAATATTTGCTGAGGGCCTGCCAGGTGGCTCAGGCGGGTAGAGCTCTGTGCTCCTAACTCCGAAGGCTGCCGGTTCGATTCCCACATGGGCCAATGGGCTCTCAACACACACACACACACACACACAAAAAGGAAAAAAAAAAAAAAAAAAAAAAAGATTGATGTAAAAAAAAAAAAAAAGAATGTTTGCTGAATGGACAAAAAAAAGTAACACAAGGTAGCACACGATGAATGGGAAATTAACAGACAATAAAAAGAATACAATATAAAGATCTGATCACCGTATGGGGACTCTGGTCATCTCACACCAACAATCTAATATACACGAAGCACTTGCTGCATTAAGTACCAGTGAGACAAAGATTAATGCAGTCACATCCCTGTATTCGAGGAGCCCACAATCTAGCATAAGAGGCCAACACACAAAGAACCACGATGCTTTAAATGCGTTAGAAGGGCGCAGAAGGGAGCGCACCTCATTCTTGCAGCGATCATGGTCTAAAGAGGCTGTGAGAGGGAAATGGACTGAGGCCTTGAAAAGACGGAGTTGGGTTTTGGCCGGAGAGGGAACGGCGAGCGCAGAGGCAGTGAGGAGTGTCGGGCATCTCTGAGTGGCTGTCATCAGAGGAAGCCCAGGAAGACCGTTAAGGGCACCGCACTCTGTAGGGCGAGATGCTGAGGGTGAATGGGGCTTCCTTCAGGTTTACAATTTTCTTTTTATTTTTCAATTGTAGTTGATGCCTGAAGATTTCACACCAGAAATTGGTCACGGCTTCAGAAAACACTGAAACGACGGCATGGACGTGGACGCTGAAGAACAGACTAATTTCAATGTCACCCCTCTCCGGCAAAGCACTGGCCCCACAGGAATGTCAACGCCGAGCACCGCAAAACCCTTCACCCGCCCTCACACACTGCACCCCAAACCGCTTCTGGTGACAACCCCTTCCCGCGTCGTGAGACGCGTCCCCGCCGCCGCCGCCGCCTCGGGCCGCGCGCAGCCCTCACGCACCCCCTCGGTCTTCATGTCCAGGATCTTCTCCACCTCGAACACATCTTCCCCGTCCTCCTCGCTGTCCCCCATGGCCTCCGCTCCTTTACTGGCTCCGTCCTTCTCCTCGCCCACTGCTCCAGCTCCCTCGCCTTCGCCTTCAGGAGGCTCACTGGGGCTGTGGGCGCCAGAAACGGGAGCCGCAGCCACGCTCGCCCCCTCAGCAACGGCCACGGCCGCCGCCGCCGCCGCCGCCATAGCAGGAGTCTGCAAACCGCACAGCAAAAGCGCCTACGACGCACGCCCGGCGCTCCTCGCGCTCCACGATCGGCCCTTATCCGCTAGGGCAGCGTGACGCCGCCGCGAGGGAATCCGCCAATGACGGGCCCGGGGCCCCGGAGCGACACTCACACCGACCAATCAGTCGAGGTAGGCACGCCAGAGTCCTGCGGGACACAGGGGAAGTGGGTGGGCGGGCCGAGGGGCGCCCGGGCGAAGGGCGGGCGGCCGCGGCGAGCGAGGAGCCGGGTGGGGAGGCTGGGGGGGCCAGGGGGCCGGGGTTCAGAGGGCGCGAGCTGACGGGGCTGGGCTCCGGCGGTCCTGAGGGAAGCGCCGGCTCGGGAGGGGACTGGCCCAATGTGGGGCCTCTTCTGCGGTGGCCTTGCGGGCGAGACGCGCCGGAGGCGTTCTTAGAAAAGTGCCGGCCGGCTGCCGAGAGGCCGAGGGTCGGAACCGAGCGCTCCGAAATCCTGCAGTTCAATTGTGATGTGTTTAACGCGTGAGAACGATCTATCAAACAACTCTTACTGCTTTCACACTTTAGCGAGCACTGTTTAAAGATAAGCTCCTTTATTTATTATCAAGCTAAAATACATTGATTTTTCCAAGTTCTAGTTGTGTTTTTTTTTTCATTGAAAATATCAGAGGACGTGTTAAAAGTGTTTTCTCCAGGTCACGAAGGATTGACAAAGATAGTCACCCAGAGTGGCGTAAATATTTTTCTCATTTGAATTGTAAATAAAGTCTCTCTGGCAGCTAACATTTTATTTTTGTTTCTTTGAACGGTAGACCTAATTTACAAGAGAAACTTTTAAAAATTAACTCTCTAAGGTTAACTAAAGAATAACCTATAACCGGACAGGATCACCAGATCTCTCAGTTGGCTCATGGATTTATTTGTTTAGCTTACTGAATGCATCCTATGTACCATGACCCTAGTAGGCATTAGAGATACAACGAACATAGTCTGCCTTCCAAGGACTCAGTCTGTAAAAGGAAGACACACAATTCTAATTGGATACATTAAAAAAAAGATGTTTTTAAAAATAATATAACCAAATAACGTTTGTTGATGGGGGAACACTATTTTTTTTCAGAAGCATTCCAAATAATAAATGTAGAAGAAAAGAGAATCACAATATTTCATGAAAATGATTCAAGCAACAAAACTATTAGGTGAAAGATGGATGAGGAAGTGGATACCAAAATATCTCCACAGACAGTTGTCTGTTGTAGGTGAAACACGTCACCATGGAAACCCATTGATCAATGTGAACATTACGGAAAGTAGAATAACCAGACTGTACAGCTTCTGTGGACAAAAATGCTGATCCTTAATCTACTCAGGCCTTTAGATATAATTTCCAGCCTACAAGAAATACTGGGAAAGGGAAAGGGAAACAATTGGACAAATCCAGAATGTGGGAGACATCCTATCGGACAACTGACCCTATTTCTTCAACAAGTCAACAAGCAAAAGAAGAGGAAAGAGAAAATGGTTCTAAACTTATAAAAAGCTTGGCAAAATATTTTAAACCTTGAAATAATAAAATTTAATTGTATATGTTCATTGTAAAACTTTTTCAATTAACCCCAAAAATATAAGATAGAAATAAAGTTCCTATTCCTCATAGGTAAGCAGTTTGGAGTATGACATGACAGATTTTTATATAATACATATATAAACACCCATTTATATAATTTTTTAAATGAGCTCTATTTCATTGTTCTGTACCTGCACTATACAGAGGGTGCAAAAAAATGTATACACATTTTAAAAAAGGAAAACTATTAAATTTGTAATTCTATATACAGATAACAAAAGATGATACAAGTCACGTTCAATTTCTGCAATTACAAGAGGTGCTCAAAGTGGTTACCATCTTCGTCCAGACACTTCTGATTACGGCGAACTACGGCTTGAGCAACGCTGACCAAAGTGTCCACTTGCGTCCATTTTTTTGGCACCCCCAGTATATGCACATATATAACATATGCATGTGTGTGTGTCCATTTTTCTGTAAGATGAATTTGTAGAAGTCCTTTAGTGAAATTTACAGGTCAAGGAGGGTAGTGATTTAAATTGTGATAAATACCTATACTACAAAATTTTTTTTACTAGTATGTTTCTAGTAACAATGTAAGGTAGTATCTGTTTATCCACATTCTGCTACTGGGTATTATCAGCCTTTCAAATCCATTAATCAAACAAACCAAGAAAAGACCATGTAACTTCTGTGATTATGTCAAGCAAACAGCAGGCAAGGCCAAGACCAAGGCCAAGACTTGACTGATTCGGCCAGTAAAGATAGAGCAAGCTGTCTTAGTTTATTTAAACAGCAAGAGGAAGACTAGTCAGATGCCAGCTCCCCTTGGTCCTTGTCTCACACCCCAAAAGGAGTTAGATAATGGCAACATGAATTGTGGGACACACCACTGTTGAGCCAGTTCTGGACATGGGTTTTTTTAGTTTGCAGCTGTATCCTAAGCCTCATACCTCATCAGAACTGGGAGGTGATGAGAACTGGTCTCATGACAGCCTCCCAGGGAGCCAGTGAGGCGGTTGGGAGAAGGCCTCATGGCAGTTCTTCACAAGCCCCCCATCCTTCGGGTACCAGGATGATCACAAGGCGTTCTGCCAAGACTCAATTAGCTGTGGTTCAGGCTTAGGGAGTTAGGATGGGTCACACATCAGGATGTCACTCAAGAGGAAGGCAGGACTAGCAGTAGAAAGGGAAATCCTGAACCACATGAATGAGGGGAGGTGCTGGGCAGCCAACAGAACGTTATTTCAAAGAAAATGGAGTTTTATGTAAGTAGAGAGATAATGGCCTAAAAGGGGTAATATGGAGGAAGGTAGAGAGTGACATTATTATAATACCTTTCACAAAACACAACTCAAGATGGATCATAGACCTAAACATAAGGTGCAAAACTATAAAACTTCTAGAAGATAACATAGGTGAAAATCTAGATGGTCTTGGGTTTGGTGATGAGATTTGAGTTCGAACCCAAAAGCAAGAACCATAAAAGCATTGCTTGGGACACTTAGTTTTTCTAAAACAAGAAATGTATCAAGGGATCTGCAGACTAGGACCCACGCCAGGGAGTATGCATGCTGGAGGTCAAGGTCTGGGTACCCAGTGCCCTGGACAGGCTTGCAGGTCAAGAATGCCAACATTGGCCATAGACCCTGTTTCTTCCCAGCTTGTTCAGTCCAGATGGGCCAGATGTCTACCAGACTCCTGAAAGGGGAGAAGGCAACGAACTTCCAGGAACACCCAGATGTGTCTCTCATCACCTTGAAACATTTAAACACAAAATATCTGTAATATTGTAATTTTTATTTTATTACTGCTTCTTAGTTCGTTAAAATAATAAATTCTGCTTCCATTTATTTTAAAGTGACTTACTGCTACATTCAATAAAATAATTAAATTTCATTATAGGTACCTATTAATATTTGATTATTTTATAGCTAGAAGCATGAAAAAAGTTTAAAATACAACTTCATTTCATTCAGCCATGACCATAATTGAGAACTCTGGAGGAGAAGTGGTGTTTATGGGTTGGATTCCCAGTAGCTGTTTAGTGGCCGAGTCCCAATCTTTACCCAACTCAAGCCGTTGGCAGATAGATGGATATTGTCCTTCAGTTCTTCTTACCCATTCACTTGCTTTCTTTATTTTCTCAAAAGCCCAGAGAATATTCCTAGATTAAAAAAAAATTTTCCATCAATTTCAGAATATAACTGCATATGAAATGTAACATGGTACCAAATCTACGACATTGTATCAGACAAAATAATTATGTTAAAAATTAAGATATTTAATAAAAGCAGTTCTCTTTGACATTTTATTAAAATTATTCTACCGGCATGACAATGGTTCTTTTAACTTATTCACTACATTTTAAAGTATATTATACCCATCACTTCCCAGCTTCCACTTTGCTTCAGACTTCCTTGCTGCCTCTCGGTCAACTTGAGCATCTTTTAGCCTTGGTATATATGTCTATTGTCATTCTTTTCCTTTCTTCTCCGTTAAATCCTACCCATGCTTCAAGTACAAACTCAATCCTGTTTTACAAACGGCTTCCATTTCTCTCTCCTTTTTACAGTACCATGAATTCTCAACTTGATTAGTTATTTGCAATGTACCTGAGACTCACCCATGAAACTGGCATACATTTAATTCTATCATATAAACCAAGAACAACTTACTGGTAAAATGTGCAGATCATAAAAACTGCAAGTTTGTGTCCATAAATGCTGTTGAATAGTCAAGATTGTCAAATATTCAAGCCTATGCAAGACA